>NW_005842380.1:705878-717631 GCF_000455745.1 Alligator sinensis | reverse complement strand
CTTAGCTTCCTGCTCTTGCAAAACCCTTGCCAGCCACAGCAGCTCCATGGACATCAGATGAGCATGAGGGAAGTCTTGGAGGGCCAGGCCCCCCCCCGGCCCCGATCGTTCAGGGTTTTACAAACCCATAAGAGCAGCCAATCTTGAAGGCTTCCCACTGACTTCAGTTAAAAAGGCCTCCCCTTTTTATAGGGGAGGACTTTTTGGATATGCTTTGGCACGGTGCATATCCTTCAGCAAGTCCACACCTCCGTTGTTATATCTATGAAGGCTCCTGCTTCAGAGCCCAATCGTTCAAAATACTGCTCCTGCCCATGAAAATGAGATGCTAATATTGGCTGATGGAGCCCCATTCATGTGGCTAGCTGCTCTTCCAGCCTCATCTTAGATATTAGGAAGAATTTTCTCACGAGGAGGGTTGTAAAGCACTGAAACAGGTTACTCAGAGAGGTGGTGGACTCTCCATCCTTGGGGGGTTTCAAAATGCAGCTAGTCAAAGCTTTGGCTGGGATGATGTATTTGGGGCTGGTCCTGCTTGGAGCAGAGGGGTGGACTAGATGTGACCTCCTGAGGTCCTTTCCAACCTGCATTTTCTATGATTGCCTGATAATCCACAGCTGGAACGTGCTGCCCAACTTCTCTGCGAGGGGACCTCCACACCTCCTGCTATTCCAGATGTGCACGTTCACTGCACCTTCGCCTGATTAGCAGCTCCTCCTGCTGCTCCAGGAATGGGAACTCAGCCTGGTTGGGCCAAAACACCTCAATCCCAACCTACGGCCCCGGTTCCTACTTCAGGTCCGGGCCTGTCTGCTTGGCTTTATGACACTGAGACATGCGCACTTGTGTCTGGAGCTAGGATCCCTCATGCAATGACCCCCGGGGGGTTGAGGTCTTTGCATGAGGTTCAGGTCATTGCATGAGCTCCCTGTGTCACAATGTCTCTCTTAAATGGCTGTTAGTCATCTCCGAAGCCTGGCTCCTGCCCGGACGTAGGAACTGGATCCAGCATTTCTGCAAAGACACAGCAGTCACCCTGGGAACGCCGGGACTACCCCGTGCTGCGGACCGGCATGCATTTCAGTGCGTCTCGAGGGCTGCACAGATTCTGCCGTGACACCGCGACCTCAGGACACCTGCTCAGCAATGTCCTGCAGCTACATGCATACTTGCTTGACAGGCGGCAGCAACATCTGCGCCTGCCCGAGGGACGCTGTACAGAGGCCGCACCTCACCGGGCACAGCATGCAGAGAGGTCGAGGTGGGTCCAGCCTTCACTTGATGGGACCTGCTTAAAAAAATGACATTTTTGCCTGAAACAGGGTCTACCCATGGGATGGGGGATCTCAAAGATGTTGCTGCAGGGCATGAGAGATGTGGGTGTAAATCCCAGGTTTGCCACAGACTTGGCGAGTCACGTTGTCTCTGTATGCTGCATATAGGGAGAATAATAGTATTTCATTTCTCCAGCTCTCTGAATTTTCCATGTGGGGAGACACTGTCTCCTCCCATGTGTACATGCCACATGCAGCACATGAAGCTCACTTTGGCCTTCTCACCACGCTACAATGCAAAGAGTTAGGACCGCTATACAACAATTATTAGAAATAGCACCAGAGATCACTGTAACTAGAAGGGGAAAGGATTGCTGGACTTGGTGCATGTGCTAGTGCTTTGGATGGAGTCAGTGCCACGGTTTGCTTGTCACTTGCTCGAATTGATGGAAATGTTGGGGTTTTAAGGGGGGCGGGGGGGGTTTTGTTGGGTCAAATTTTTTCTTTGCATGAAAATGTCCAATTTGTTCTTCCCTAAGCAAATATTTTTGGCATATTTATAAGGAATGAGAAATAAATAAGGAAAACAAGGCAAGGGGGTTTCATCCACTTCCATCAGTTAGTTCTTCTCATTCATGAGCAACATCCAGGAGCCCAGGTCACAACCAAAACCCCATCGTGCCAGGTGCTGTACATACATAGAGCTAAAAAAGACAGCCTCTGCTCCCAAAAAGACTGCCAAGTAAACTCATCAGACAGTTTCCTTTCACTGCTCAGGTGTCGAGGTCTTGTCCGGCAACAAGAGAGACCAAATATCAACTCTCCAAATCAGGAAAGTGTTTTGCAGCTCATTTATTTGTTTGCTGAGCCAACTCACCCGTTCCTGGTACATGCAGTCACATCCGCAGGGATCTCATGGCACGTCTCATCAGGTTTGCTCGCACAGGTTCCCAAATCCTAAGCCATCCGCGGTGAGACAGCGGTGTGGAATCTGCTTGGCCCTTTCTGCGCCTGGCCTGATTGGGGCCAGCCCAAATCATGTGCCTGAATAACCCTTCAGGAATGGGGCTGCCAAGCTTTGCATTGCAAATCCAGGGGTGGGTCGGGCCCGTCTGGTTCTCCCAACATTGCTTTGGTGGCTGCTGGGTTCCCTCTTTCTGCAAATTTCTTAGGAGGAAAGAGAGGGTCTCACTGAAGGAAGAGAGGGGACTTGGCCACGTAGCCCAGAAACGGGGTTTTGCCTCCAGGAACTAGAGACGTCTAATCACACCGCACCGCTGGCATTTGGGGAGACAGTAAGGGCTGTGCCCCAGAAAAGCAACGCTCAGCTTTGGGTTGCAATTGCACCTGACAACAGAAGGTTTTGGGGCCACCTCCCCTCCCCTCTAGCCATAAAGCAAACTCAGGACCCGCTTGGGATTTAGGACTGATGGGGGTTTTGCTCCTGTTTGCTGCCTTGGGGAAAAAAGGGTGGGCTGGAGCCACGAGTCAGGGGGTGTCCGCGATGCCAACAACTTTGCTGCTTGCATCGCAGAGCAGCCGACAGCCATCGCATCCTCCCACGCTAGGTCGGCGGGGGGCT
The DNA here is from genome assembly GCF_000455745.1 of Alligator sinensis. Classification (NCBI taxonomy): domain Eukaryota; kingdom Metazoa; phylum Chordata; order Crocodylia; family Alligatoridae; genus Alligator; species Alligator sinensis. Next base: position 714,775 of record NW_005842380.1, on the reverse strand, counting down.
CAGAGCATCACGGGTGGGCCAAGGGAGAAGTGGGGAGCGCAAAGCAGAGAAGATCTGTCCTCCAGAGGAGCAGGGCTGAGCCAGAAAGCAAGGCACCCGGAGAGGCAGGGTGGGGAACCAAACCGCCGGGAGTCTCGGGGAAGTCTTGCAATGCTGCAGGGCAGGTTTGAGCCACGGAGCACACAGCAGGGCCGGGCGCAGCGACAGCTGGGGAACGGGGAGCCCGGGTAATGCTGCAGGGCAGGTTTGAGAACAGGCAGGGTATGCTGGGGAGGGATGGCAGGGGCCAGCGGGAAAGCAGGTGAGACCCTGGGGCAGGCCTGAGCTGCAGGTGTATTAGCAGGGAGAGGTGAAATAGGAAAGCCGTGTTGGTTTTTGCTTCCTTTGCTGAACGCTGCAACTTTCCTTATTCTAGAAAAACCAAGGGGCAGCTCCCCCTGGAAGTCAGCTCCCCCCTGATCTCTCAAAATGCAGCTCCTGGGCCTGATAATGCCTCATTGTAAACCTGGACAGTTAGCCACACACAAGCCAGATCCCTGGGGTCAGCTGCCAGTACATGTAGCTCCAATTTGCATTGCTCCAGACAGCTGGTTGTAGCAGCAGCCTATTAGAAACAGGGCTTCTTCTCAATGAGACGGCAAGCCCGTCAGCAGCTGTTTGTCGGGATCCTGACATCAGCTCTGCTTCCTGCCAGCTGTAACGATTTTCGAAATCCTATCACGGCGCGCCAGGCCTTGGGATTTTTAGGTGGGGCAATATTTAGAGGATTTTTTTTAAAACCCCCAACTTCTGGAGTCGTGCAATTAGAGGAGGACCTCTGCTTGCACTTAAAAAAACAACAAAAAACCCAAAGAAGTAATTGCTAGCTCTAACAGCTGGAAGGGAAAAGCTTGAACACTCAGCGTACAAAGAGGGCTCAGGACAAATAAACATTCCCAAATGTGCTGCTTGTCAAATCCAGTGGTTTTGAGGCTGTGTGACAGCAAAACCAGATGAGCTGGACGTGCATGGCAAAAGGGAGAAGCACTGACAGGGCCAAGGACTGAAAGTGTGGGGTGGGTGGAAGAGGAGGATTTCAACACCCTCCCCGAGTCTCACCTCTAGGCACTATGGTAATATATAACTGATGTTCAAGTGCAAATGGAGTCATGGATGGACACTATTTGGGGCAGGGGGTCCTCTGTTATAGGTTTGACCAAACACCAGTCCTGATGGGATGCTTGTAATTCAGCTGCTTTTATATTGCAAGAAGAGCTATCACACTATGGACTTTATGCAAGTGGACCTTGCTCAGGGACATACCCTGCAGGCTGGTTTAATAGACAACACTTGAAATCCTGGGGAGATTGGCCAGTGCCTACAATGCTGGATCTCAACCCTTCTTGGGTACCATGCAACTCCATTTTTTTGTACAGAGCAATGAAAACCTGGGACAGTTTTCGGGTGGTGGAATAGGCACATCCCAGACATAGAAAGCAGCTTATAGAGGGAGCAAAGCTGCATGGACACAAAAATCCAGCCTTTCTGGAAAAAAGAGTTAAAAGAGTTCCTAAAAAGAGGCTTGGACCTAAAATAGGATGACTGGATTTGCAGCTAATCCAAAGGGCCAGGAAGCCACCTCCATAGTCAGAGTTTCAATGACCATAAGCTGCTCCCCCATTTCCAGTAGCTAAACAGCCGTCAAGCATATGGGTGCCTCCAGGTAAAAACAAAACCCAGTTTTTCATGGACAGCCTGGTGGAGGTTTCTCTCTCTCTCATGCATTTTCCATTAGAAAGAGAAAGGAAAAGCCACTGTTTTTAATGCCTCAACAGGCTGCGTGAGCATCTGTCTCCCTTTCCCCTCCTTGTCTCGCATTGGACCTACAGGCCGCCAGCTAGACTAGCACGGGCCAAAAATAAAATAACAACATCCTGGGACAGAGGTCCAGAAGTTGGGAGGTCCAAGGAGTTGGGAGGTCTGGAAAAGATGGACACGAGGGCGATGAGGTGAGGTGGACTTATGGTGCTTGCAAAGTTTAGGTTTAGTTCCTGTCTCTGCCCTGTATGGGACTAGGATCTAAGCAGATCCTGCCTGTTTAGCCTGTAAAGCTGTTATGGCAGGGAATGGCTCTTCTTCGATGTTTGCCCAGCACCTACTGCAGGGGAGCCCTGATCTCAGCTGGGCTTTTAAGTGTGTTGGCAGAGGAAGGGGCAATAAGCGGTGTCCTGCTCTCACCTCTATCAAGCATCAGAAAACAGCCTGGACCTTGCAGGACAGCTTTAAGGCAGGTGAGAAGTCAACAAGGCAGACGATGCTCGGTATGACTTGTTGTACTCACAGGTGCGTATTGCACACACATATATATAGGGGTCCTGGAACAGAGGTGGTTGCAAACACTATGCCAAGGCAATCCCCCTTTTTTTCCAATATCAATATCAAGTCCCCTAAGGAGCAACTTGTTTCCCACTGATATCAATCAGAGATGAATCATTGGCTTGTGGTCTTATTCTTCAGCAATGGGCAAATGATGCTCCCATAGCATACCTGGATCGCAGACCAACTAAACAACCGGGTGGGGGGAGAAGGGGTAAAAGGGTCTTAAATTGGATTTCCTTCTCCTGGTGCAGGGATTCATTACACTAAGTTCTCTGGGCACAAACTAAAGGAAAGTCTCACTCCATAAATTTTAAGCTACAAATAATATAGGTGGACAGGAGTTTTAAGGCCTCAGTAGACAGTTTACAATTAACCTAGTCCTGTCAGCTGGAAAATCAACTTCCATGCGAGTCCAGCTCATGTGTGAGTTGCTCGGTTGTTGCACGGGAAGTGTCTAACTCCAAGTGAACTCACACTGCAGTTCGACCTGGAGATGGGCACGAGATGCAGAAGTCAGAATAGACCCTGCTCTGACATTTATCCTATTTAGAGACAGATTTTGATTTGGGTTTTGCTAAGGAATAAAGGCCAGGGGAAAGTTGGGAGATAAAGTATCCCACACAAGGGCTTGATTCAGACATAGCTCGACTGAGTTCATCACCCTGTCCTTGGCTGCCTGTGTTAGGGTTAGCAGAGACCTCGATACAGCTCACGCTGTAGGAGGACCAGCGGCTCCTGGAGATGCTCAGCCGCTCCTAACTCCTGCCTTTCATCAGCACCAAATTTACTCCCGACTTTTAGCAGCAAAATGCATCATCATTGCAATACATTTGTGTTGGGCAACACAAGCATGCAGTGAAGTTTTGTTACCCCCACCCATCTCCTCCCAGCTAGCTCCCGTATCAGTGGCAGGAGTGTGGACAGTGCAGGTCCACCCGTCTCACGCTATCACCCCAGCCCGCAACTTAAAAGGGTGTGATATGAAAAGAGACTGAACCAGTTGGGTAATGAGAGAAGGGTGAAAAAATAAAAATAAAACCCAGGGAAGGGGGGAAAACAGACGCCGAGCCATTTTCTGCAATTAGAAGGGAAGTTTCATTCCTCTGGAAACTTGGAGCCAAATGTGGTGTTGCCATGGTTTCACCCCCACTGGCTGGAAATGACAATATTAGCAGGGTGACCTGGTAATTAGAAGCTCTGCCCCCAGGTCAGACTGTGGGGAAAATAAAGAGAGATTACTGAGTCCTAAAGACACAGCATAATGCCGCAGGCTCCTGGGTTCCCTACCTTTTATAACGGGCCCATTTAAATGCAGATTATGACTTTCCACCTGGGGCTGCTAATCTGTCTCACAGCCAGATCAAACAATAAAGGATCTCTCCGCACAATGAGGCCAAGGGTGCTTTCGAACTTGGTCAGTCATCAGGTTTCCCTCTCCTCCACGCCCACCCCACTTTCTCAGGGTAAAACCCAGAGTCCCCCCCATTCAAATATGAGCATTTCTCCCATCCTGCCCACTTTTGCAGCAGTCATGTTGTAATGTTGGCCCCACTGCGTCCCAGAAGGATTCACAGAGGTGCCCAGGGGAAGGCATGGCCCACATTTTGACCTCAGTTACTTGGATGAGAATAATAAGTGGTTTAGGAGAAACTCGCCTAAGTACTTTGCAGATGGGCCCTGATCCTTTATGCGCAGGGTGAGCCGAAGGGGTTGCTTGCAACCCCTCAATGCACCCAAAGGTCTCTGCCAGCCTCATATTCCTATAACAGCAGGGGACCGGACTACACGACCTCTTCCCATCCCATCCATATTGGTATTGGAAAAAAAAGGGAGATTGCCTTGGCATAGTGTTTGCTACCACCTCTGTTCCAGGACCCCTATATATATGTGTATGCAATGCGAGCTGCAAGCAGCTGGGATGAAAGGGCCGCTGTTATACACAGGTGCAATGGAGATGGGAGACCAATCCTCATCTGGGCAACCCTGCCCGAACCATGTCCCTTCCCTCCAGTGCTGCTCTCCATGGGATGAAGTGAATGAAAGGGTAGGGCTTGCAAGGGAGCGGCGAGAGCCCCTTCCTGCACCCTCTGTCCCAGACGAGCGGACTAATCACCATGTCTCCCTGCTTCCCATCTGCAAAGCGGGGTGAATAGCAAGGTGCTGCCTCACACAAAGGGTTTGGAAATACCAGGGTTAAGGTGGACATGCATCACCTTAGGTAGGTTTGCCTTTTTGTTGCCGAAGATAAAGGGGAAACAGTCAGGCCTAGCTCTTATTTTGCTTGCTTCCTTATCAGTTACCAACAGCAATTGCTGCCCACCTGTTCACCAGCCAAAAAGGACGTATTTCAGGGAGGGACAGAGTAATTTGTTGGTACCCAATACAGTTATACCAGTAAGTCTCAGTGCACATAGAGGTGCATCAGTAAGGTACAGTATATCCTTCCCATAAAGCAAGAGCAGCCTAAGGAGAGCATGCCCACTTTGGTACAATGTCCCACTCTAATTGCACTGGGGTCATTAAGGCAATACTGCTTTTGCATGCAAGCAGGGAGGCATGGTCTGCCCCGATGCTTCTTTCCTGCAAGGGTCAGTGGGAGTGGATGGCCAGTGCTTAGCACCTGGCCTGAGCAGGAAAACAAGGAACCTGCTCTTTTCAGCTGTGTTTTCTTTGGCCACAGCTGCCTGCACCGGCTGGGCGGGGAGTGCCCTCAGCAGAGACATGCGCAGCCTGTTCGGGTTTAAAAATAACCATCCAACTCATAAACAAGGCAGGTAAATGCGAGTGTCAGGCAAAGCAGTCGTTCTCTCGATGCCACCAACGCCAGGAAGGTGGAGGCTTCCTACACCCCTTGCACCTGGCTTTCAAATGCTCCTCTTCTCCCGGCTGTTTAAAACCAAGGGCAGTCAGAAACAGGCACCCAAATGTTTGTCGCCTGTTGGCTGCCATCATATCCGCTTCTCGGGTGAAGTTCAGGCAATGCTCTCCAAGCTTGCAAAGCGAAGGAAGTAGGTTGACCACCTGCTGTCCAAAATAAAGAGGAGGATGCTTGTTCATCATCCCCTGGGGGCTAATGCTAGAGCCATGGCTGCCGGAGGTGACACAGGATGTAGAGCATGTAGTCCTGGCAAAGAAAAGACACCCTCCCTCCATAACATGGGAAATGCACACACACATTTGAACTCTAATAGAAGGGAAAGGATGTGGGAGACCAGAGACAATCCTGTGAGTTATATAGTAGCTTGGGATTGAGACGATCCAGGTTTGACTTTTAACTCCACCGCAAAGACCTCGGGCACATGCCTTGGTCTTTGGAGCATCTGGAAGACAGCATTTAGCATTGTGAAGGTAAATCCAGGAGAGATTTTGAGGTTTGCAGATGCTTGAGCATGCCATGGGGACCTGTGTTGCAATTCCCAGCTCCGGCATGAACTCTGTTTATGACCCCAGGCAAATGCATTTGCTTTGGTGTCTCCATTTCCTCACGTACGAGGAAGGGACTTGTTCCACCGTGGGGTTGACTCCATTAAGGCTTTGAACGTGCAGCATTGCTACTTCGACCATCCTCAGAGCACAAACCATCTCAATGCCTTGGGCAGCAGGTGACAGCTACAGGGCCAGCAACAGGAATTGGCTCTTCTTCCCATGGAAAAAGGCCCACATAAAGAGCTGACGTTGGGTTTTATTGCATTCATAACATGCCTCCCTCACTCCCCTTCCAAACTGTCGCCGTTTATTTTGTTTGAGTTGATTTTTTTTTTCCAAAGATAGTTTTCCCATGGAGATACAACGCACCCTGTGCCTATTAGCATCCTTGTGCATAATTAGAGCTGAATGTATTGTCATGCAAAACAGCCTCGGATGACAACACTGCATCCTGGACAACACAGAAATACCGCAAGGAAGTTTCTCACACTGTTCCAGCCAATGCAAACTGGACATTTGCAAGGTTTTAAAATTAATTAATTGAAGGCTCTCTGCTTCCCCTCCCCACCACCCAGCCATCCTGGCAAGGCGGCCAGCTGCCCACACGCTGCTCAAAGTTGATCTCTATATATTTTTTAGTAGTTGCGGTTCATAAATAGTAATAATAAAAAAGCAGCATATCATTTAGTATTCCCCCAGCCTGCAAACCAAGGAGGATTTGCAGCTGCAGCAATGAAGCCCCGACAAGGGCCTGTCTGCACTGCTCCGTGCTTGCACAAAGAAGAGGACTCTCTCATTGATTTGCTAGTCTCATACAACTCAATCCAGCCCCTGCTAAAGCCAATAGGAGTTTTTCTGCTGACAAAGATGAGCTGATGGGTGACACCAGTGATACCTAGCTGGAATAAATGATATGAGAATCCTGATTTCAAGGCCCAATCCATGAGAAAAACTGGTGTATATATGATCAGAGAAGACCATGCAATCTCCTGATGCTTTTGATCGTCTCCCAAAGAGCTGCTTCTCTCAGTCCTCCCCAAGCCCCAGACTGTCTCCATCTTCCATTACAACCTTCCTTGGCCGCCCTGATCAACTATAAGCTCATAAGTATGTACAAAACCAATGACAAATGAATAGGCACCCATTCATTTCCATCTCCCAGTCCATGACTTCATCATCGAGTCCAACTGCACAGGTCTGCAGACTCAGAGCCACTCCGCTTTAGGGGAGTAAGGATCCAGCCCTGTCTCTAGTCGGCCCGTGAGAGGGGAAGCAGTAAAGACATTTGCAGCAATGCCCATCAGTTCTTGTTCAGAAAATGATGGGATTTAGTTGGGGAAAAAGAAACTGCCGCATAGGATCACTGGGCTTTATTCTTCGAGTGCAGAGCCATGCACGAGATCGGGCCCTGAGCTTGAGCTGAACAATATCGCAGCTCCGAGAGTCTATTTACTGACCTTAGCACTAGAAAAAAAGCGGGCTGGCATGAGCTGGAACTGTAATCTCCCATTTCAATGTTGTGCTCGGAGGAAGACAAATAGGAGAACGCATTTGCATGGAGCAGGGACAGCAGCTCCTTCGCTCTGATAATGCATTTACATTCCCAAGCACTTAAATCAGAAGCAAACACACAGCGGCCCTTGGAAAGCCACAGGGTTTTCAGCGGGGAACAAGGCAGGGGCCCAGATCTTCCAGAGAGAGCAAGGCAAAGTTTGAACTTCAGGATGGAAAGGTTTTTGTGGGATCTTTGAACAGACACGGTCACCTTCTCAGCTAGGAACATACGCGCTAGTCGGGTCTGCTGGCTCGCTAAGTCATTGTCTTCCCACGGCTGTTTAGAAACCCACCCTTTCCAAAAGTACTTGACACCCACTGACGGGGCCACATTTCCCAAAGGACTCCTCTCCCAGGCAATGGAGCAACCTCTTCCCTTGCTTGGTGTGCAATCGAACAAGCAAAAATCCCCTGTCCGCTCGACCTGTTGGGAACAGGAGCGGCTGCTTGAAAGACTGGCTTGCAAAGGTGATGAGGAAGAGGTGATGTTTCCAAAAGCGCTTAAATGGCTCCCATGTCGTGCCTGGGGTGCCTGGATGTCTAAGCCCAGCTGCTTTCCAATAAGCTCCAGGCTCCACCGAGCCTAAATCACTTCTGAAACATGGGATTTAGGAGCCTAACTCGGTGTACCAATTTCCCACCGGTTCTTTGTTCAATTTGCACAGAATGTGTCTTTTGCTTTTCCTTGCAAAAACGCTCCAACTTTGGCAAACCCAAATCCCACAAGCTGTTTTTCTTTATTTTTCCTCAGCCGTCTTTGGCCACAAATTGCTGGTTCCCCCTTGCTGTTGGGTGTTTTGTGTTTTTCACTGAAAAGTTACCTTTCCGGCAGAACAAAGCTTCATTTGCTTCCCCCACCCAGCTCTGTTAAAGACCAATGGTCACAGCCGGGAGCAGCACAAGAGGGGAAGTTCTCCACCTTGGACAGCGATTCTTGTCCCTGTGGGGGAAGGATTTATCCCAGAGAATATCCCTAAGGATCAGGTCCTTTCAGACAGCGGCTCTGGCTATGAAGAAGCAAGTGGTCCCGGGAAGAAGAAGCAACCCAGCACTGAGACCCCCGTGCAGCTCCACAAGCAGGTGCATGCATGCATGGGATCTCCCTCCATCCAGGGCAGGGGTAGGAGAGCAGCGAGAAGCCAGAAAGCTTGGATGGTGACCTCGGCATGTGCTGGTGTCTTTGAATCCTCCCAGGGTACCTTATATCCTGCCAATCACCCCAGCATGGGGTGGTTCAGGCCGTGGTCCCCGGTGCATCTTTCCTGCCAGCTCCCAAGCGCTGTTCTCACCGCCCGCCTGGCTGCACGTCGCCGTGCTAAGTGAAGGAGCAGGCGCGCTTAATCCTCCTGCGACGAGTAACACATGTATCATCCTGTTCCCCCCACTTTGCAGGCTTGGCAGGTACTTCGCACACATCTGCTGCTGCAAACCGTAGCAGCCCCTCGTCAGATGACAGCACTGGTAGGCAACCGCTCTCCCCCCCTTTCCTTCTGCTTCGGGGCTGCAACCACAAGCCCCTGGGAGATGCAGAGACAAGGCAAAGGGCAGAGGTTTCTGCT
>NW_005842380.1:692831-705847 GCF_000455745.1 Alligator sinensis | reverse complement strand
CGACCTCCAGAAACATCAGTCATTTGGCCTGGAGGATTGCCATACCTCCAGCAAACACAGCCTCTGCCAGCGTGCAACGTATGCTTGGCCCGGCAGAAATCATGCCGCGGGGTTGCTCAGGTCTGCAGGCAGTGGGTTCGATGAGGATAGAAAGGTGAAGACGGACGGGGGAAAAGCCATAAGACAAGCCCTAGAGGAACCAAAGCCATGCAGGACATGAGAGTAGAGCCCTAAAACTCGGATGGGAAGGAGATCTGCAGACCTAATCTCTGCGTCTCTGTTGCAGAGGAGCAGAGAGGCCTAGGAGAGCCGGTTCCTGCATCATTACAGCTCTGTGACTTATATAGGATATCAGATGGACTTCACGTGGGGGAGAGAAAGAGAGGCCTGAATAGCCACGGGTGCGCTGAGCACCTCATCTTCTTTCCAGCCGCTCCCAAAAGTGGTCCTGGAGGGGTGCTGAGGATGCCTCAGGATAAATGGGCAGGGGAGTTCTTCACCTTCACTCCTAGTGAGCACTTTCTCTCTGTGGACCAAACCCCCCCCCCCCAAAAAATGCTATATATATGGAGACTGCCTCCATTTTACAGATGGGCAAACTGAGGCACAGAGCATGGGCAGTTTGCCAGCAGAGCAGTGGCAGGGCTGGGGACTGAGCTCAGACAGAGCATTCTTGATTCAAAAATAACTCAGTTAAAAAGTGAAAAGTCTGGGCCTGTTTTGACCCATGATTATTGTGGGGGTGGAGAAGGAAAAAATCGCACTTTCTGGGGTTTTTTCCCCACCACTCATGTCCCCTCCTAGCGCAGGGTTTTTTGCAAACATGCAGTCCCCTCTGGCAAGCTTTCAGATGCCTCATAAGCAGGGCCTCTCTCGACTTCACCTCATTAGAAAGCTGGCTTGAATTTCTCGTAGGAGGCGAGCGACTCTCGGGAGATCCCTGACCTCCCTTCTGGAGGCATCGGAGTCACACCGCTCGGCCCTCACGGAGCTGAGTCACCGGCGTGCTGTGCCCTGGAAGGGGTCCGGAGGGCCGGGAAACATCCCGCCAGCTCAAGACGGGAAACTTTGCATGGAGCTCTGGCTTAATCATTAACCTTGCCACTTCTCTCTCCGGTTTCGCCCTGTGAATTCATCCTCCCGCTATCAAATCCGGGCGCTGCCACCTTTGAAGAGGGCTGGGGAGCAGCATGCAACCATCAGCAAGGGACAGAGGTTGCCACATAGGGGAAAGACAGCTCCCATCATCGGGGCCGAGCCAGCAGGCTTCATAACAGGCCACGGACAGGAATGGATTGGACATTCCCTGGAGAGCAATGCCTTGTGCAAGCCTGGACTAGCAATTAACAGTTGCATCATGAGTTCAGTCCATACTAACCCTGCAAAAAAGCATCAGGGGATCGTTAAGAACTAGCCAGCCATTACGTTAGTTGGTTTAATACAACACTTGCCTATTTGCTAGGTCTTGTGTCCATTTTAGAGAGGGGTAAAGCGAGGCGCCGAGCGGTGAAGTGACTCGTCCCCACTCACTCCGAGGGGTTTCATTCCCAGCTCTGAGTCTGAGCTGCCCCCAGCACACCTAACCCTAAATTGAACCCCCGGACATTACAAGACCCCTTCCCCCAGCCTTAGTGGAGCCGTGGCTGTAAAGAGGGCTTATACCCAACAGCCCTCGGTGCTTTAATGCTGATTGATTGGTCAATTGATTGGCTGACAGAAGGAACAGGCTGATCGGCTTGTGCGTTAGACACGCTCCCGGGGGCAGCGACGTGTCGCTCGTTAGCGGCCCCACCGCACAGAAAGGGGACGGGGCCCTTTGAACACGGCCGGGTTGCACTCAACCACCGTCGGAGGCTTTGTGCGGGCTGCGGGGAGCTCAAGCAGCCCCCAAAACACACTCCCCCATGGGTGTGCACATGCACACCCACACGGGCACATGCTTCCCTCGCTCCACCACCCTGGGCGACCCGCAGGAAGTTGTGCTGGCCGTGGACACTCGGGGCCAGAGGAGGTCACAAACGGCTTCTGATTGCAGTCCTGCCCGGTGTTTGCTTTGTGTGCCCCCCGGGCCCTCTGCCAGAAAAGCCAGGACACAGGGAGAAGTCAGGGGCTGACCCTGCCGGTGACCCGTAACCGGGCCATGCGAGGGCCTGATTGCAACCTTCTGTATGGGGTAACCGCTTCTCAGATCATCCTCCTGGATGTCATGCGCTCCGAAAAGAGACCCCAGGCAGCATCTCCCCACCGCAGCTCGGACACCCAAAAAGCGGCCAGGCAGAAAAAGACGCAAAACGTGTCGCCTAACGAGGAACCCAGGTGTCCGGCCAGCGTCCCATCCAAGGATCTCCAAGTGCTTTATCAATATTCCCAAATTAAACATCCCCGAGGCATGGAAAAAAGTGGGTCGTGCCTTCCTTTCCTTTCTGACAAATGAGAGAAATTAGGTGATCTGCGCAGGACCCTGTGCAATGGCCTTGAGGGCAGGGGGGCAAGTCAATGATGGAGACACAAACAGACTCCAGGTGTCCTGTCCACGCTGCCCCCTTCACCGGATCAATCTGTATTTTATATAGAAAGGTTGGTTTGGTATCTGGATATTGTCTGCAGTGTATTCTCCAATTCCCTTTTTAGCTGAGCAAATCATTTAGCCTTTGGACAGGGGATACACGGGGTGGGTTTTTTTCAGCTCTTCACTCTTTAGAGCTCTGCTCTATTTCTCTGGGGTTTGCTGACTGCGCAAAGTCTATTCTTTAAGTAGGAATTTGGCTTAATAGACCACAGGGTGTTCTGCATTCAAGGAGAGAGCTCTCTCTACAAAGGGAGGGAAATAGGGGTTGCAAGCTTAAGAAGAGCACTGCGCATACCTCATCCCTTCCTCGTGTATTTTGGCAGAAACAACCATTTTAGATACTAGAAGGGTTTCCTTAAAGCGAACATAAAGAGAAGCCCTCCAGCATGTTTTAGCTTTCTGCAACTTAGGAAGAGGACCACATTTTAATTTAACTTTATTGTGATCTACATTTTTTATGGTCCCCTGACAATCTAAATTCAATAGATCCGAGCCAGCTAGCTACTTCTCTCTCTTTCTTTTCCTGTTTAATCCTTCTAAGTTCAAGGATTTGCAAAGCAAATACTATAAAAGATGAAAGGTGCATGGAGGAAATCAGCTTCGATAAGAGGCTTTTATGGCTTGTAAACTCTATGCCGGCCCTTGTGGCTTGAAAGGCAACACTAATTTTAAAAGCTTTATGCAAGCGTCACGTTGAACTAAAAATGATACCTGAGTGTAAATGATGGGCGACCTGCTAAGTGAATTTACATTGCTGCACACTTAAGTGGCGCTGATAAGAAGAGACTACTCACTGCTGCACATCCTCCAACCCATATATATGTGTGTGTGTGTGTGTGTGTATATATATATAAATAGAGTTTGAACATATGCCCCAAACTAGAAGTTACATGCAAAGAATGCCAAACATATTATTTGAGTGTGTGTGTGAGTGTGCATGCGTGATATTATATCTCCAGCCTATCTATATAGGCTGGATAGTGTGTGTGTGTGTGTGTGTGTGTGTGTGTGTAGGCTGGAGGATGTCCAGCAGTGAATAATATTTTCCTATCAGTGCCATATATATGGACACTGATCTACATATATGTATGTGTGTGTGTGAACTAAGAGGAGAAACAGCTTCTCAGATATATGTATCTAATATTTGTATATATTAGTTTGCATATATTGCAATATGTATATATTAGCTTGCAAAATCCATGCAATTTCCTGCCAAAGCAAATTCGGAGAAGCTGCTTTTTTCACCCAGTTGCAAACACCCACAGCAGTAGCACAACTCTGCAATAACCAAACTGTTCTCATCAGCACACCTAAGGCAATACAGCCGTGATCTCAATTCAACACTCACAAGCAAACCTGTAAGGATCCAGCCTGCTTTTTGCTCTGCAACCTTCACGAAAAACTCCACGTCAGTGTGTGTGCAGTACGGCCCCTGAGAGTGGTCCTGCAAGTTGGTACAGGATGAAGAAACCATAATCTTAATCAAACCAATTACTGTTCCTAACAAGCATGAGAAATTTAGGGGAGCAAACAGTAGTGGAAAAAATAGATCTCCCTTTCCTGCTGTTGAGCAGCAGGCAATCACTCTTGCACTATTCAGCTGAACATCAGCTTAAGGGGATGTCCAGCCAGGTTATCTTGAATGATCCTGCGTGTGCACCCCTGCCCTGTTAGCACAGCCTTTGCTTTGCTGCACTTGTATCACAGTTTTGCAATTCCAGCTCCCATTCCTTATACTTTGGCACACTCTTGCCTTGCGCAACGCAGGGGTGAGTCATTTGCTCCCTACCTGTTGAAGCACCCTGGCTTGTGACGGCGGCGAGAATGGCACGGCCAAACCCAAGGGTTCAAACACTGTGAGTCAACACCCACGTTCCCTAAAATAAATAAAATCTGAGTCGTGAAAAACCAAGCAGTTGATACAAATAATCAAATAATACATCCTTTGCACGTGCCTTCTAGTTTGGGGCACGTGTTCAAGCTCTCTTCTGCAACAACAGTGTAGAAACCTACATAAACAGACATGCACATGCACGCGCACCCACCCACACACCTACACACACATGTGGAGGTCTTCATGTATGCACATACTGTATGCATGTAATAGGAGAAAGAGAATGGTTTGGTGGTTATGTTATTAGCTTAGGGCTTTAGCTAGCACAAAATTCCTGTCTGATTGTGACCAAGTCACCTTTTCGAGCTCCAGCTGTAAAACAGATATCTTGGGGAGCAAATGCATTGCAAATTATAAAGCCCTTGGACATTGCTTGAATACGGGCAATGAGGTATCTACATTGCTTTCATCTCCTGGCATTTCTGCACGGCTGCCATTATCTATTGGGAGGCCAACGCAGCAGACGGTAACAACTCGGGGCACCAAGAGCCACATCGGTCTCAGGGCACCTAGGACAAATCTGGTGATTAATTAGTATGTGCAAGAAGGGTTCATAAGACATCCCTGAAGGAACTCATTGAGGACCCTTCAATTAATGGTCAAAGGAATGAGTATGAGGTCCTGACCCGTGCTACATATTTCTATCTTCACCCACCCCTGAGAGCTGGGTGCAGTTAGATCACGATTTGGCACCGATCTTCCCCTGCTAGCTGGAAACGAAGGGAGTGTGTGCATTGCCTAAGAGCAGTGTTTGGAAAAGGAGATGTGTTGCTTGACAAGGTAATAGGAGGCGGCATCGCGGTTGTTTGAGCAGGGCCGTGTGACCTGAAGACAAGCGTCTCAGCGCGCCACGGGCCAAGATCTCGCCGGGATCCTTGCGGGCTGGGGCTCCTGACTTCCAGGCCAGCGCTGGCTCCCCAGGGCCGCGCGGCTCATCCGAAGCCAGGTGCTTGGAAACGAAGGCGCACGCGAGCAGATCTCGCTTCCACAAACCTCAGAGCCCCTGGCTCCAGATGCCTTGCTAGCAAGCAGCTATCGACATCAAAGCAATTTGTTATAATTTAACAATTATGCAAGGAGTGTGAACAGCTGCAAATGCCATTCCCTCCAAATTATAGATGCAATGAACATGCAGTTTGTCAGGGCGGTAATTAGGACGGTGTGGGAAGCTCTTGCAAGGGATTACTACTAGGGGGTCGGCTCACAGGGAATTCGCACGGGTCGCCTGTCTCTAGAAGCAGCATCTCTTCCCAGATGCTGTTGTTACTCCTCTGGGGTGCTTCCCTTGCAGATCCTGAACCACTGGTGAGTCCAAGACACCCATTAGTTGAAGACCTCTGAGTCCCCTGAGATGGATCTGAGCCCATGAGCCGATAACTTCTGCTCTCGACTGGGCACGAACCTCCCATCCTTTCTCTGGCTGGTCCGTGCAAACGGCAAACTCTTGAGAAGAGAGGCTGCCTCTCGCTAGGCATTTGCGCAGCACCTTGCACAGCAGAGGGGGGCTGATTTCAGCTACTTGCATAATGCAAGTCCTAAATAATTAAATCCTTGCTCTCTGACCTCTTTTGCCACTTCCTCCCCAGAGCACGAGAAGAATGTGTTGATCCGCTCCTGACATCTCGCAGCCTTGCTCCATCCTCTTTTTCCAAGAACTTGTGTAGGAACCAGTGCTGAAGCCAAAACACCATATATTAGAGGCCTGAACCGAAGCCCGCTGAAGTCTTTGAATCAAGCCCTACGTGACTTTGGACTCTGGGGGGAGAGGAAAAACAAGGTCTTTAAATGCCCTCTTGCAGATAAGCTGTCGATCATATTCCTAGGACATTCGTCCTGGGGCTCCAGAAAAGCCCGTTCAGTCTCCAAGGGTCCCACCAGAAATCCCAGGTGACGATGGGGCGCCTCTGCTTTCCCGTGAACTATGCGGTAGGAGGGACCCGCCGTCCTATTTCTGCTTTCTGTCTGTCTCGTGAAGTCACTTGTTTGGTTAAAAACAACGACGCAGTAACGTGCCGGAGCCAAAAAAAAAAGAGAGAGAGAGAAAGAAAAGAAACCATGTTTATTTTCCAAGCGAGCCCCTTGCGTAACTGCACCGTGAAGCCACGTCGCTGGGAAGCGGGCCAGCTCGACGGGATGACAATGGAGCAAGCCCCGAGATGCACCGGCGAGAGCGGGCTCCGTGGGTCTCATCCTGCGGGAGGCTGTGTTCGCTTGCATTGCCGTAGGGCTTCATCTTATTGCAAAGAGGGAGTCGACCGCCAAGGGCCCCTGCTTCAAGGAGTTGGCTATTTAAATAGGGAGAGAGAGGGGGAGCGATAAGTACTGTGCTGCCCGTGGTACAGGGCACGGAGGGATGCGGTGATTTTCCCGTAGCCTTTGACGAGGCCACAAATCCAGCCCACAATTCCCGAGTCCCATTTCTTAGCCACAAGACCCTGCTCCCCAAGCGCTTCCTCGCCAGGCCCAGCCTGGGGTCAAACTCTGTGTTAACTGAGCCGATTCCCGGTGAACTCGAGCTAACAAATCCCTTGCTACGTGCGGTCGTGGGAACTGAGCTCTGGCTGTGTCTTTCCCCTCCCAGCCCACCTTGAACCTCTTCCCCTGCCCTTCTCTCATTCCTCCCACCCCAAACTTCAAAACTTTTCCTCTTCCTCAGCCCTTTGCGCCACTTCTCCCATTCCTGACTTTGCATCATCTGTCACGTCCTGCCTCTCTCGAAGTTTCCTCTTGGTTTCATCCTTGAAAGCATCACCCTCTCCAAGCCGCTTCTTACAGGCATGCATCTCCTCCCTTATCTGCAGGGATATCTTATTTGCAAATGAAGCCCATTGTGAACCAGGTGCTTTCCCTTCCTCCTAGGGGCTGACCCATGGGCTACCTGCCTAGGACTGCTGCTTCTGCATGGGTTTTGTTAACTCAAGACACAACAGCTGTGTGGAAGCTCCTAAATCCTAGACCTGCCTTCAGGTGAGGTTGCCACATCTTGTCTTGGGCTCACTTGTTTGAGCTGCCCGAGACAGAAAGAAAACCCATCTTGCTGCTGGAATAAGTGTGTCCAACACAGGCTGGCACGTGCCCCTCGGCCTTTATGACCTATCTTCAGCAGAAAGGAGAATGAAAAATGACAACCGCTCCGACTAAGAGGCTTGATCACATTTGGCAGGGGATGGATATGAATCATATATGCCCTTTCTGTTGCTCTGTTGGAAAAAGCCCATCCTACAAACAACACCTTGTTTTAGGATCTTCTAGAGCCGTCTGCTTAATCTCTGTTTGCATGGCTATTGTGAGTCTTTCTCCCAGCAGAAAATGGGATGTCGCCGTAGGGGAAAGCTTGTCAGGTCTGAAGCACCTTGAATCCCTAGAAACCAGAACGAGCTGCAGAAATCCAAGGTGCAAGAATTCGGGTCCTTCCTGGAGTGCGGGACTGAATTTCCTGCTAGCTGCTCCTCTTCCACTTTTAGCAAGAGACGCCGGATGTGGAGGCTCTCCGGAAAGCACGTGGACACGGCACGTTCCCAAAGAGGAAGGAAAGTTTCCTCCTAACCCCTCAGCCCCTTGCACGATCCACACTCCCTTGCAGCCCAGAAGGGACTGCGTTTCGGGAGCACCCCGTGCCAGCCTCACATCAAACACGTTTGCCCGCAGTGCACCTACATTAGCATACATGAGATCAGAGCCTGGCACAGACACCGCACGAATGAACCGCACCAGGTCTCCTGACTGCAACGAAACTCCCCTGCGCAGGGCACGTGTTGGGAGAGCTGCACAGCGTGACTCAGGCTACGGCAGGGAAATGAGAGCTCGAGACTCCACCTGGCAGGGACGCCAGCTTCCAGACGGAGCAAGCTGAGCAGGCTCAGATGCAAAAGGAGACCCTTCTTGCACCCCCCCCACCAGTCCGGCACCCCAACACGCCGGGGATGCACTGGCCTAAATGGACAAAAGTGCAGGTCGGGTGGGAGGGAGAAGCCAAAATGCTCCTGGCTTATGATCAAAACAGGCAGCTCTGAATAAGACCACCCCAGCCTCTCCGTAACATTCGGGCACTCCCTGAATATTAAAAAAAAAAAAAGAGACAAGGCTGAGAAAGCTCAGCCTGAAACCCAGGAGCTCTAATACTATTAAATATGCACCCGCTTCCATAACTCGGCTTATTTTTTCCCCCCGCCTCCCCTCCCCTGTCTTTCTTCCAAGGCCTTTCCAGCTCGCAAAGCCGTTGCTCATGTTTTTGGCAAAGGGCCCTGCAGCACATGGGCAATGAATCAGCTACCTGCAGCTGTTCCCCTCGCTGCCACCCAAGTGTAGGAATAATAAAGTTGCAACCCACCTTTCCTAAGACCTCAATGCAACTCACTTAAAAAAACAACAGCAGGAAGATGCCAAGTTCCTCCCCGCATCCAGCGTCTACCCCCTACTCAGGGCCCTAAAGGGGAGAGAATTGCAACCATCTGCCAGGCTGGGCAGAGCTGGGAACCCAGGGTGAACTCTCTAGGTGGAGCCTGTGAACAGCCTTCCTCTGGATGCCTCCAAGACAACGCATCGGGCTTTGACGTGGAAAGGAAGCTCGGCTGGCTCCCATCCATTGCATACCTTGCCCTGTCTCCCTGGGGCATTTAACAAGTGATAGGTTTGGGTTGGTTCTTCAAGTTCCTCCCCCATCCTTGCTCTTCTTTTCTTTTCTTTTCTTTTTTTTTCTTTCTTTTTATGCATGTTGCAAACTTTGCAGCAAATTGTGTCAGGAAGGGTGGCCTAAAGGCAGAGCCCCGTGGAATCGCCACCCCTTGAGAAATAGCACGGGGTGTTATAGCTTGGGTCAGGCCTTTGCAACTTAGAGAGACGTGTGTTTCTTTGTCCTGAAGGAGGAAGAAGCAAACCTGACACACCGTGTTAAACCGTAGGCACCCATCTCTTATTGTGCCTGATGCTTCCGGGGATCACATGCATGCAGACCTGGCAAGGCAGGTAACAAAGCTGGAGACAGTTCAGGAGTTGAGGCAATCCTCAACTGGAGATGCCACAGGCAGCGCATGTGGCCGAGGATGGAAAGTTTGTCCTTGGCTTGGTCCCGAGGCCACCTGAGGGATCCTAGCTGTGAATCCACAAGAAAGAGAAAGAGAGAGAGAGAAGCAAAGAAAGCTGCAGCTTGCTGACATGGTGTTGGAAAAATATATCAGAACTAAACTCTCCGTGGCAGGGAACATAGAGATGAGGCGGACATCTTCATGCCCTTTCCACCGTAGGATGCAGGAGAACACCAAGAAGCAGAGAGCAAACCTCCTCGGCCGCATCCACACGAGCAGGGGCGAGCGTTTGCAGCAGCACAGATAGCAGTGGCGCAAATTTGTGCCACAGTGCACGCCCCTGCCTGAGCGCTTTGCAGCGAGACAGTATGCCACTTTGGCATGCTTTGCGCCACTTTTTTCTTCTGGGTTTGTTTCATTTTATTTTATGGCTACCAGGAAAGCCCAGTAGCAAATTTTGCCCTGGCACTGCAAATTAGCAGTGCCGCACATGGTTTAACATGCATGGGATGAGTTTTGTGGCACCACAAGCAGGTTTGCAGTGCCACAAACTGCACATGCCTGCATGGCTGGATCTGGTGCTTGAGGGTAAGGATATTCAAATGGTCTCAAATATGTCAAGGCAAGAGACAAATGTATAGTGGGTAATTTCCCTGTTTTCCTCTCGTGCCCTGCACTTAATACACTTAACATACTAATGCACTTAACAGCAGCACTTAGTACACTTCCCCTTCACTTTACAAACACTGATGAGAGAGCCCTCCCTGCCCCCCTTGCAGTCGTATTAGAAGGGAGAAAAACAAGAAAAGTGAAACCAATGATGCTTTCAAGGACGTCCTGCAACTGAGGGAACATCCCAAAAATCAGACCTAAGTGGATGCCCAGGACCAGAGACGAGAGACCCTTCTTGAAAAAAATGGCCTAGTACTTTGGTCCCAGCCCCGGAGAATCTGAGTCAAAACTAAGCTTAAAGTTCAGGTTTGCCTTGTTCCCGGTCTTCTGCTCAAGTCCTTAGTCACCTCTCTCTCTCTTGCTCAGAAAAAAAGAAGAAAAAAGTTGCATGGAGCAAAATCCTCCTAGAAGATGATGGGATAAAAGTCCTGTGCAGCATCTTCCTCTATGTTAATGCATAACCATCGGTTAGTATGGACGGTTGCTAATTCTCCACCGGTTCCTCTGCATCTCACAGTCCAACAGAGACTTCATCAAAGGAGAATGGGTTATTTCAGCAGTTCAGTCTTGCAAATGCTCGAGCCCCCCTCTCCCCCTCCCGGCTTGCACACACAGGGAGGAAACGCATTGCAAGCAGAGCCGGTCCCATGTAAAGATGTCAGGGCAGCAGGCCAGGCAGCCTTGAAGACAATCCCGCCCACCCCTCCAGGGCATCCCCTCTCCCCAATTACCACCCCTCACGCCTCCCCCTCCATCGAGTGGTACCATATGCTAATGGCTACTGCACACAGCCTCCAGCAGCTGCGTTGGTCCCGTTCCAGCTCAGTACAATTCTGGGACGGGCGCACGATTATCTCATCGCAGGCGGCACAAAGAGCAACGGAGAAGCACAGAAAGGGAGAGAGACCGAGTACCAAACCCTACTCCAGAATAACGAAAACACAGATAACCGCAGCCATTTACTCTGGGGGCGAATAATGTTTCAATCTCCCAGTTGGTTCAGTGACCGGGTGCCCATTTGTCTTCTTGCTCAACCAAGACAACTTCAGCTAAGCGAGGATTTGCACTTACGAAATCCTGCACTAATAAGGTTATTTCTTCACTCTCTGAATACTTCCTCTATTGGGACAGCGTGGTGCTGTCCCCGCTTACACGCCGATGCCAGCAACCTCACACGTGCACGCACGTGCTGTTGTTAGGGCTGGAAAAACTCAGGAGAAGGGAAAGGCTTCCTTTGACCCTTCGCCTAAATCCCACAGCAAAGCCAAGCTCCTATCACGTCTCGTTGGTCTAGAAAGTGAGATGGTCGGGGGCGAAGCTCTAATTTCACCCCAAAATACAGGCTTGGTAAAAAACAAACCGACACGCAAAACTTTTTTTTAAGTAAAAACCTTAACAGAACTGCAGAAGATAAGTACAGCTGGCCAAAAAAAAGTTTGAGGTTTCTTTTCTCCTGCGTTTTTCACCCATACAACCAAAGTTTATGAAAAATGCTGTCGGATTTTTTTTTTTTTAGTTAATGTCATTTCAATGGTTTCCATGTGGTTTTAGCAACGCAGAGTGTTTCTATCCACTTCCAAAGTCCTGAAACATTTTTCTCCCAGATGAAATATTTATTTTAAAATTCAGCACAACCCCCAATGCAACAGTTGCACGCCCCAAAATGCTGCTTCCCACTAGCAAATGGGAACGGGAAGTAGAACGGCATAGAAATGCACATGCTTGCTCAGTTTTGTTTGAATTATTCAAGCAGAACCCCTCCCCTCCCCTGCAAAAGAATGAAAAAGAAATCACAACCAACTGTGAAAAATAGCTACTTCTTTTTCTGCATTAATAATCATTTTGGGGAAAGTTTTTTGGAGGAAGGAGTTTCACGATCAGCTTGTAGGTGTTTTTTTTTTTTGTGGCAAACCAGGTTAACCCTGATATTCCTTATTTCTGAGAGCGTGAGGTCAGCTTTCAAGTGAGCCCCCGCTCCATTTTGGGTGAGCCTTCAATCCAGTCATTGTTTCATATGGGAGCTGTGCAAAACCATGGGGGCTGGACCCGATGATCTGTAAGGTCCCTTCCAGCCCCGAACAACTATGAAACCATATGAAATTAAAACCCAGTGTTTTGGCCCAGACTTTGGGTGGGCTGGAAACTGAAGTTCAATGCAAAACTCAGGTGGGCACACACGCTCTGCAGAGGGACAAGGGGAAAGTCGGCTAAATTTGCTGCAAACCAAAACCAATGATTTTTTGCACCGTGCTGCGTGCGTGCAGGGACCTGCTGCATCACTCGGGAACAGGCCTATATTTCATCAGGAAAACCAGCGTTGTCGGAGGTTTACATTTTTAGTAATGTAGAAGAGCGTTTTTGCCTTCTCTGGGGAAAGAAAACCTTAACCTTGCTGATGAGGACAAGGGTCGGCGGCAGATCTGTACAAAAACCAATGCCTCGAAATGAACCCTGCCGGATCCGTATCACAAACCCTTTCAATCCACCCGGCACCACGCGCACACTTTCCCCCCTGGGCAATAACCTTTCCTGGGATCAATTAGAAACGGGAGAAACAAAGGCAAATCTTGCAGCTGCCCTCTCAAGCAGCCCTGGGCTGGAAACGCATCACGCTAACAATCGTTAAATATTCCTGCAACATTTGGCCACCAGACTTGCTCCTTATTTATTTTTAAGGGAGAAATGATTACCCAACAGCTGTTGGGTAGGTCTGGTTATCTTAAAAAACCCTGAGTAGGCTGTGGGGGGATCAAGTGGCTTCTCTTATTTCTCGGATGAGTCAAACCTTGAGATCGGGACCCTACCGCATTGGACACGGTACACGCATGTAGTGCAAGAGTGTCCACATCCCCAAATT
>NW_005842380.1:688991-692821 GCF_000455745.1 Alligator sinensis | reverse complement strand
GGAAAGAGCCACTATTATCACAAGGGATGCACAGAGGGAGATTTAAATAATCTGCCCAATGTCACACAGAAGCAAGCATACAACCCCAAATCTCATCCTGGACAATATGACCTTATTTCCTCAGGCACCGTTATTGCTCTCGATGCAACGATGGTGCCCAAACCAAACCACTGGTGAAAGGACAAAATGCATCTGGGAATAAACCAGATACTTCCAGAGGTAAAAATATGCACGTCTCATTTGGGGCTGTAGCAGACTCCCACGCCCTGCAGAAGCACACAGGTGCATTTGTCACGCACCTGTACCAACAGGTTACACTAATACGGGCTCCAATAGCTCGGTGCTCCTCAAGGGATAACAACGCACATCGTGGGAGCGGCCTGAGTGTCCTGAAAGGAGGAATAGACATGCCTACAGATGTTGCCTTGCTCCGAGTGTTGCCATTCCCCATTAGCCCTTTCCTTCCTTACCCGCAATATTCGCCGCGTTCGTGGACTGGGTGTCTGCATTTCCCTCCTCAGCTGTCTCAAGCCTCCAGCAGCCGGAGGTCAAATCTTTGCTTATCTACAAACACACGCCTGACCTTGCTGGTCCCCGACAAACCATTCCCTGCTCTGAACGGTGTTTAGTTTCACTGACCCCCTCCAGATGTGACAGAGACGGCCACTGCTCTTTATACCCAACGGGGCCATAAGGCTTCTCGCTTGTCATCTCCACCAACGTATGCCTCTGCCGCTTCCCACACACAACCCTTGAAACGACTCCAGCATTATTTGGATGTGGAAGTTTGCACCCAGCTAAGATTAGACAACGGACCAGACTGACAAAGGGATTTGGGTGCCTGAATGGTGCTAAAGCAAGTTCGATGCATCACCGCCCAGCTGTGTGTGGAGATGCCGAAGCACCCTTATCCATCTAACCCTTATCTTTCAGGGAAGTCAATGAGGCCATGCCAATTTACACCGTTAAAGACTCCACCTCTACTTCCTCTGGTGTCTTTTTAACGATCACGCCTGCCAAAATCCAACGTGTCAAGGCTAGCAACCCGCCGATGCAAATGAGATGCACGTTACAGGACTTGAAAATTAAAAATGAAGTTGTTTTTTCTGCGATTTCGTGCAAGAGAAAGGAAATGAGGCATTTCTTTTAAGACAGTCTTCTTCCCCGATCTGATACGGGGGCAGTCACGGAGCACTCCAGCGGGCCGTGCTACCGATAACCACAACCCTTCAATGTCCAAGTGGTCGTGTATTGACAAAAAGAGCTCAAACAAATGAAATTAGTAAGTGGGGCAGGGGGAGGAAGGGGAGTCCTTTTCTAATTAGCGGAAGTCATCATTTGTGGGTGCAGGTTTTGTTCACGTGGTACGTTTTAAGGCCGCTATTTCCATCCCGCTTGCACGGAGGAGCTATGGGCACTTGATATCGGCGGGCTATTTTGCACAGATCGCAGCTCGCCCAAAGTTTAGGGATACCGAGGGGTGAAGGGGAAGCCCCATCTTGCAGCAATCTTCTCTGCACGGTCATGAATCGTACCCTGCCGGCACAGCCCTCTTGCAGTCTGGACCTAACGTCTGTCAAGCACATTTCTGCCCTCCGCGCACTTGCTAAAAGAAGCGTTAACCTCTTTGGGCCCGAGGCCTCGGTAGGCAGCTGAGCTGGGGGAAAGCAGCCAAGGGGAAGGCCCCAGGGAAGTGGCACGCGGAGGTCACTGCATGGAGCGAACTTCCAGCTCCTTCCTTCCTTCCTTCCTTCGCAAGGGATGGGGCCTCTGCTGAGACAGACGCGGCTGGGAGCCCACTCCTGCTTCTCAGCGTTGGGAGGATATGGACCCAGCGGGAGCTCGCCCGAGATGAAAGAGCATCTGACATTTCCAGACCAAAGGCTCCTATTTTTATTTCGGTTTGGAGGACTCCATGCCGTCAAGCCCTTTTAATGGTGCGAGAAACAGATGGGCCACCGTTTGCTTACCTCATCCAGGGTGCCGTACATGAAAAACGCCCCTGAAAATTAGGAACAAACACCCCCCAGAAGCCGCCGCTGCTCCTCTGTCCGTCGCTGAGATTTGGCACGAAACACAGCGAACGGGTTTCGAGAGGTCAGCGGCAACCCACGGGTGAAAGAGAGGACGAAGGACCTGGGTGGAGGCACGAGGCTGGGGTTCAACGAGGTGCATCCGTCGGGCTGTTTTTGCAACCGTGGGCTTTTAGATTCTCCGTCTTGGGGCCTCCGGCGAGGTCCAAATGCAACGTTTCTTTCTTGCCTGTTATATCCGTATTGTCTATTTAGACCCCAGTCCAGTAATTCGGGATATGTTGTATAGTAAAACATGTGAACGAAGACCATTTCCCTACGCAATCGGAGGCAGGGGCTCATGCACCTTGCACGGCGGGGACCTTTCCGTGGGCCCCACGGTACCAGCGATAAACACAGCGACACGAAGGGCTTCTCTCCTCGAAGGCATCCGGCTCCTTTGGGTTAAGTCGGGCAAATGAAGCAAATAGCATTTCTCAAAGCACACCTGCAGCCAACTTTGCTGCCAGTTTGCATGACATAAAAACTCTGCCTACTTCTGGGTGACTTTGGCAGGATGTCAGAGGAGACAAATAAATACATAATAAAAAAAAGATGTATTTAAAGAAACAAAATAAATAACTAAATTTATCTCCTGGAGAGAAATCAGACAACAGAGGTGTTAAACATTTTTAAAAAGGAGGTGGGTTTCCCCAAAATGCTTTATTTTTTTAAATGTCATGGGGAGGGATGATATTTTCCCCCCAGTTTGACCCCAAAAATAGAGTCCGTCCTCCCCCAAAGTTTTTTCTTTGATATTCAAGCTTTCCATTCTCTTCATTACCTTCCCCCTCTCTTGAGCTGGGAAGCAAAGAA
Source organism: Alligator sinensis (assembly GCF_000455745.1). NCBI lineage: Eukaryota > Metazoa > Chordata > Crocodylia > Alligatoridae > Alligator > Alligator sinensis. Next base: position 689,933 of record NW_005842380.1, on the reverse strand, counting down.
GAAAGGCTCAACGATGATTAAAAAGGAGAGAGGGAGGAGGAGGAGAAATATGTCATTAGATGGGGGGGAAAAATTGGAAACCCATGTAGAAAAGCAAACATTTTCTTCGAGAATTTTTTGTTTTACAAAAAACCCCAGGAATTGTATTTCCCTTGGGGGGAAAAAAAACCACAATGTTGGAGAGGAAGGATTTCGAGCCACTCTGCAGCCGTGTCTTTCTTGCTGACGGCCGGTGCCCCCCACCGACGGCTCTCACGTCCGAGTTGCAGCGCCATCGCCATACAGAAGAGCCCCGATGCCACGTGTAGGCAGACCTTTATCACTGTTGGAAAGGCACAGGCTCTCTCTTCCCCCTCCTCCCCAGTCACGGTGATATGACTGTTTCGATGTCAAGCAAGCAGCCAAAGCAAACACAGATTCCTGGAGCTGACTCTCGGGAGAGCAGCTGCACAACAAGGCTGCCAACCGTGTCCTGGTATGCCACGTGTGCGCGCGCCCACGGCTCTCCCCGGCACCGTCACATGGCCATCAAAGGAAGGCCCTGCCTCGGACACGAACTGAACAGCCAGGCAGCTGTGCAATCTGACAAGGCCTGGGCGCCCACAGCTGGGAATGCAAATCAATCTGATTCACCACCTTAATGCCAATGGGCTCCTCTTCCCTCGCTGCAACCTGTCACCGGACTGAAAAGGGGTTATTTGTTCTGGTAGCCTAGCTCCAGGACAGCCAGGACAATATACCCCTCTGCCATGCCCAGGCACTTGCAATTCAGCACGGAGACTGCTCCGTCCCTCGTGCCCAGTTTCAACAGCACCACCCCAGAGGCAGCTGCATTTCCGGGGGAAACTCGCTTGTGAACTGACTTGCAGAGTGCTTGGAGATCTTGCAGGAGGAAATGTGCATTTAAACATAAGTAGTAAAGAGACAGGCAGTTCAGGGAAA
>NW_005842380.1:679058-688976 GCF_000455745.1 Alligator sinensis | reverse complement strand
GTGGGTGGGAACGTGACTTGTCAATGCTCAGCTTCTTCAGCTTTCACCTCTCAATAAGGGGCTGCTGAAGGCATCTGGCAGCTTTCTGGGGGCATCTGACAGCTTTCACCTCTCAATACGGAGGTCTGCATTTCAGCTTTGCTAAGGCTGCGTCGGGTATGGACACAAGGAACAGAAACAGCGAACCCCGTATACTTGCTCTAGCACAGCAAACTTATTAGCAGGGTATTTAACTCTTTCATGCATGTTGGAGGATAGATTTGGCATGCTAGGCTGGAAATCTAATGCACACAATGCAATCGCTGTGGTTCGAACATGTGCTGCTTCGATTTTTAAGCTGTTCTCATCCAAAGGCTCGCACGCCTCTAGGTACAAAAGGGACGGCCGTGGTATTTCTGAATGACAGCCCGACCGAAACAACTAGAACGTAACAAAATGCAGGCGTGGGGTGCGGATGGAAAGATGGAAGAAAAGCAACCACCTACCGAGGAGCTGAGGATATCAATGACAGTGGCAAGACGGGTCGAGTTGCTGCTATGTCCAGCTGATGGCAATCCAGCCACTCGCCTGGAGGGTTCAGCCAAATTCATGCGATGTGATTTGGATTTGAGGGAAGCAAAGAGCTTAAAACGACTGTCATTTAAGTAAAGCAGGTTCCAACAGCAGGGACTGAGAATCGCAGAGGCCTGGTAATGACACCCAACGTCTTTTGCCATTGCCAGCTGCCTTTCTTCCAGCTCTGTGTACGGCAACCCTTTGCTCTGCTCTTGCCCGCAGACATTGGAGGTGAGAGGATGCCCATTGCTGTATCCTGCCGGGCTGACAAGCTGCAGGGCTGCCTCTTCTGCTTTGATTCATTCCATACTGAGAACTTTATGGTCCTGTTAAGTGAAATTAAAGCAGCAAAAGAAAAACCCATGTGCCCCCAGTTCAGAAACCCAGAGATGGCAGAGAGCCCTTTGAAGCTACTGGACTAGCCACTAGCCTCCTTATAAGTCAATGTGCCCAGATACATCACCAGGAAGCCCCTTCAAGCAGCTGTGATAGACACACATGATACAGGGATGCTAGGGAGCCTCTAGGAACCACCACCGAAAACAGCCCAGGGGTCAAATGATGTCCAACATTACTGAAGGCAGCACTGGGGGGACCTGATCCAAAGTCAGTAGAAATGCTTCTCCCTTTGGCTTCAGCAAGCTTATATTATATTATATTATATTATATTATATTATATTATATTATATTATGCCCTTATTATATTGGCCTTTCACCTCTGGAGACCAACTCTCACATCCCGACTCAGACCTTAGCAGCTAGAGCATGCCTGATGCCTTACCACCGCCCCATATAATATCACGTCCTACGGTCCATCGAGGAGCTTTGCTGGGAAATTAAACACAAAATGAAATGTTCCCATTTTTTGAAAACTAAACCTTTTAAAAATATTGAAAAATCCAAACAGGAATTGATTTTCAAGCAGCTGCTTCTGGATACTGTAAATGATTACCAGATCCTACCAACATATTTCCAGTTCCCAGCTTTTTAATTGAAGTACCCCATACCATTTCAATCCAAAGGATTTTTTTCACCACAAAAAAGATTTTGTGGAAAAGCTAGTTCTCATCCCCCAAAATATTTTATTTAAAAAAAACTGAACAGTTCTAGGACTTCTCCTACCAGATGGGGATATTATTAGGAAGACAACCTCCTTTTTCTTTGTGGGAGTTTGGCATTTTCGTGATGAGCTGCAGGGTAAAGTGCTAAGATAAAAATTGCAAAGTGCATCATATATTATGGGGACAGGGCCATAAAAGAGGGTAGTGCCTGAGGATATTCCAAGATCAAGAGCGGCAGCGGCGATTTCTGAACGCCTCTTCCACCAGGCAAAGTAGCAATAGCAGGAGTGTAGCCTAGCTTGAATTGAAAGCAAAGTCCCCAGAAGTGCACCTGGGGAAAATACAGGGCTGGGAAAACAGAGCAGATGAAAACAAACCTCACCCAGGGCTGAGAAGCTGGCACCTTTCATGACTGCTATGTTCTGTTTAAAAGACCTATATAAATTATGTTTCCTCCCTTTTGAACTTAATCATAGCCATAACCCCACAGTCCTCAACCCCAGCATTGCACACACAAATGCACACATCCTCCCTTGCCCTGCACCGTTCCCTGCCTGCCTCGCTGGACCGCTCCTAGCAAGGGAGATGCCCGCGAGATGCCCCACGAGGATGGGTGCACAACAGCCGATTTCCCCGGTGACTCGATACGGCAGGCTACAATGGGAGGATACTTCAGGATCCCAGAAAAGAGCTTCAAGCCCTTCCCCTTGCTCCTGGCAGCACTCTCTGGATTTGTCTGGATAATGAGCGTCGCTCTGCCCATTTCACCCACTCCCACCCCCTGCAGGGACAAGCCACCCGCAGCCCTTCCTTCCTCAGCTGAAAGGCATCCCCAAACCATTTCAGGGACAGACACACCCTGGGCATGACTCCTTCCAGCTGGTAAAACCCTCCTGCACCTTGCATGCCATGTGCCCTCCCCGCCCCATGCTAATTCCAGCGGCTGAAGCGGGGTCATGGGATTTGGTGCTCTCAGACCTGACAGATGAGTCAGGTGGAAGAGCTGTGAGATGTGGAGCAGATGAGTCAATAACCTGCACACCTGGGAGTGTTTGGGCCTGGCTTTCTCTTGCCTTGAGCCTTCTTTAGTCATTCGCATCCATGCCAAGAGAAGCTAACGTGTCCCCCCGGTCTGCTGCCCCTTCACAAACCCAAGGAACCGTCACCCCTCAGTCTTCCTATCCCCCATTGCCAAGCACCCCCCAGGTTTTAACAGGCTCTGCTACCATCTCTCCATCTCTCCCATCACTTTGGGGAGGGAAAGGGGGTGTTTGCTCCAGTTACGGGAGGAGAACATGCAAGACCACAGCAACCCAGGCACGTGGGGACCCTTGGTCGCTCCATCCTCGGAGCTTGCACATGCAGGTGAACCCTTCCCCCTCTCTCCCTGCGGATCCCCGTCGCTTCCCATGCAGACAGGAGAAAAGAAATGCCTGCTCTGTACCAGAGCTGTGACCCTGAAACCCTTTTTCTCTAACACAGCAGACCCCACCGCACCTGGCAGCTCTGGGGTTAAGCCACTGCCCGATCGGCGCGGGAGAGAGAAAGGCACCAGGCATTCCTCTGTGCAGCCTCAATGCAGCTACCTTTGCAGCTCCCAATAAAGAGCTGATGAGTGATGGCATCAGAAAGCAGCTCAGAGAATCGAAGGAGCCTTCCCACTCCTCCTTCCCCCAACCCCGTCCTGACTTCATCTACCAGCTGTTAACGGGTTGAGTCAAGCTAACCCTGAACCCCCCCAAGCAAATGCCAGACAAGCAGCTGGCTTGCTATCCCACCAGGCTCAGCTCCCTTGACCTCTCTTGCACAGGGATGTTGTGCTCTGTTTCCCACATTTTTGCTGGCAATGATTGTGTGAGCAGTGGAAACTGCTGGGCAGATTCAGTGGGCAGGACATGGTGGCAAAAGATGACTGAGAGCGACCCACCAGCACAGCCAGACAGGAGGACAGAGGTCTGCAACCCTGTCCGAGAGCCACGCTCCAAGCACGTCATTGGTTTTAAGAGAAGACAGGGCGAGAAAACCCGCTCGTGCAAACAGTCACGCCGTGGCAGTGCAAGAAAGGGCAAAACCTGTGGTGTGTACAAATGTCCCTGGTTATTAAATATCTACGGTATCACCCAGACTTATGGCTACCCACCATGGTTTTAAGAGGTGGACAAAAGACCAGCAGGGTAAAGTCTGAGAGACCTGCCTAACTCCTGACACGGTGAAAAAGCTGGGGAGTTTCCATTAATTTACAACTTGCAAAGCACCCCTCTCCCCCCAGCCCATTGCTCTTCCCCCTCAGTACTTCAATTTGAGCTTCAGAGATGCCCCTACCTGGTCTTGGTTTGACCAGCCTCAACCTCCTCCTCTATGTCTCTCTCTAATTATGTTCCTATTCTTCAACAAATGCTTTGGAAAAGCCGGTCTGAGCAATACAATGTGGATCAACATGAATCCTGCCGGTGACTTGGCACCTTGAGCGGGAGACCTTGAAGTTGGAAACCATTTAACTGCGGGAGGAGGAGATGGATCCTCAGGGTTTCACAGTTATCTTTTGACCCAGAAGAAAGCAATGAAAAAGTGCAAAGTAGATGCCATACCAGGTGGTCCTATTCATGCCGCACGGTATCCCACAGCTTGTCCTATTCCTAATGCTTCAGAGGAAGACCAAAAATACAGATTGAGCAGGAGTGCCGAAGGCAGCGAAGAAAACCTTCCTTCCTGATCGTGGCAAAACTCTGAGGGGGCCAAAAGCAGAGTTGCTCACCCCTATCTTATCTCCCAGCCCCAAGTCTGCTCCAGCCTTACTTAGGGACCTCTGAGCACAATGGCCCACTGGCTGAACGACCGTCTTCAAGTCATCAAGGGAACAAGGCTTGTAGGGTACAGCCCTCTCCCCGCTCCGTGCATGCATCTGCCAATGTAAAACACAGCTCGGGGAAAGCCACAGAGTGGATATAAGGGGAGGGCAAGGAGAAGAGACAAACCAAGACACCCCAGGGCACAGATCAGCAGGGGCACGGCTGACCGGGCTACCCCGAGCCATTTCACGGCACATCAACAACACACAGAGGCCTGGAGGGATTTACAAACGCCCGTTCGCTCACTGGCTTCATCCACCCAGCACCACTGCATCTGGACCCCAGCCTGCAGCAGCGAGTACATCTGGCAGAGGGGACGCTGCAGGCGGTTAACAGCCCTATTTATAAAGCCCCCCAACCTATATCTTTCTGCAATTACACAGGGCTGGGAAAAAGGAGACTAGCAGCATCACAGCTTGGCTTGGACCAACCTCAAGAGGAGGCACTGAAGTGGGAACGAGCTAGAGATGGGATACTAAATGGGAACACTGAGCACCCACAAAGTAGTAAGGTATGCTGCTCTCCCCGCACTGTGCACAATCCCATATAGGAGCAGAGGCAGGGCAGCAAAGCACCCCTTCCAACATCCAAAGCCACTTGCATCAAATTCATCCCTGGTCCAGTGCTATCCATGGGGTTATTTTTGGCTGCAAGAGCAGACACACGGACATGGGCCCGTGTGGGGCTGGTGTCAAGGTACCCATGACCATGCCTTGCTGAGCGACCAGACCGAGACGGTCGCCGGTGCTCGTTTCCCTCCGCAGCCAGCTCCCCAGCTTTTCCCCGCAGCAGGCAGCCTCTGCCTATTAGACAAGGCTGCGCTGCTCCTCCTCCCCTCCCTCGTGACAATCCAGTGCGCCTACAAGGCAGAACAAAACAGTGACAATTGGTGACAAATGGACTGCACAGCATCCCATGTCCCTGTTGCCACAGAATCGCCAGCCAAGCATAGCCGGGCGATCGGGGAGCGTCAGTAAGGGATGGCACAGGGGACACAGGTGCTAGGAAATCCATACCGATCAATCTGGTAATTGGGCCTGCCAAGGCCAGCAAGAAGGGTGGCAAGAGCTCATTTATGTGGACGACAAAGCAAAGGAGAGGGAGAAAGTGAACTGCCAGAGCCATTCTCTACACACACACACACACATACACACTGTCCCTTACACACTGTCCCCCTTGCTGGGGGACGAAACCTCCTCTCCCGAACAACGCTTTGCACTTCCCTAGAGACTCCCAGCTGAGAAACCGCCCGAGGTCCCTTCCAACCCTAATTTTCTATGACTCTATGAACTTTTATTGTCTCTTGCTCAATTAAGCCCCATGCTCTAGGCAGGTTGGTTTCATTTTTCCCTTCCTACCAAGAGGAGAAACTGAGGAAGTGATTCACTTGACCACTTGGACGGCAGAGCCAGAAATATGTGCCTGGGAGAGCCTGGAACAGCCCGGCTGCTTGGCTTTAAGACACACCTGGGCAAAGCCCAGAAACAAATGACGTTTCAGTTCGGGGGAGATTTTTTTCTTGGTTCAAACTTTTCACCGGAAGTGTGAATTGCAAAATGCTAAAACAATTTTAAAAAGCAGAGGTGAATGTTGTCCTGTTTTCCAGCCAGGCCTCCTTCCCGTGACCCCCTTGCAGGTCCACGCAGCTGTGTTTATCGCCTCCTGGCAGGAGACTTTCACCAACTCCCATTCGACTTCAGAGGCACTTTGTGCTTTTCCTCCTGATTTTTTTTCTTTTCTTTTCTTAGATGGCAAAGTTGGCTGCGGCCTGCAGTGGTTTCCAGGACCTGCTTTCATGTCCGGCCACCTCGGCTGAAGTCCGAGCAGCTCCTGTTTTCTGTTTGCTTTCTCCGCACCCTTCCCCAGAGCGGTGTGGGTTGGCGAGAAAGAGTTAAGTCTGCAGCTGCCAGCCCATGCAGTGTGGAGTTATGTTCAAACTGTTCCCACTGCTGCATGAAGTCAGCTGTCATTAGAGAACAAAGGAGCCCTGGAGCAGCTCAAGTTGTGTCACACTCGGAAGGCGCTGAGACTGTTCCCTGATTAGGATTTCTAAATCAGCTCCATCAAGGCCCGGAGAATAAAGCTGCAGAACAATAAGCCGGCCACATTCACACAATTGGCAGCCCCTTGCAACCCCGTCCCCTGCCTCCCTCCCTCTTCCCCCCACCATAGCCCTTAGCAGCACTTCACCTCCAAGCTCCACGACGGGCTAGGCATGGCCCTGTTGCTCGAGCGGCATCGCTCTCCCCTGGACAGCGGCACCGAAGCTCGGCATTGCTCGCAGGCTGAGGACTCTCCATCCTTTGGGCTCTGGGATGGAGGGTGAGGGGAAAGGGAGGGCAGGGCAGTAGCTCACACACCTCCCAATCGTGACCTGAAATGCAACTGTCCCGATCAGGGGGATTGCATGATGCCGACAAAGTTTCATAGATGCACGCTGCCTATTGCTCTTGCCCCACAGCAGCCTTTGTGATGGAAAAGGAAAAGCAACCCCCAAGGTGGAAGGCGGTGGCAGGGCCTGCAAGGGGGAAGCCGAGCTCACGTGGTGGGAGTGCGTTTTGCATCCAGTGAACGTGCCGGGTATGGGTGCAGATGTGCTGGGCAGACTCCACGGGTCGCAGATGATCACGAGGGGGTGTTCATTCACCGCCTCTCCTTAGCAAAGGAGGAGCAACCACTGTCCACGGTAGCACCCCGGAAAGGCAGGGGCTAACCCACCTGTGCAGCACCCCACCGAGCAATGCATGCCCCAGCTCAATGTGGCACAGCCAACCCGGCCTTTTGCATTGCGTGGCCTGCTCGCCTTTCCAACCAGGGAACGGGCCATCTCCCTGGCATTCGGTGGCATTTGCAGATAATGAGACGGGAGGCTTTGACAAGGCCGGCGGGTGGCATTCACACAACGCCGGGCTCTTTTACGAGGTGCTCATGTGCATTCGGTTTTCTGCAGCACAGAAGTGAGGCATCCCTGGCGAGCTCAGCATGGATGTGGTGGTGTCACCAGGGACCGACGTCTGCCTGCAGCCCTGAAGTCAGACCCGGGTCTCCATCCTAACCACGGCTCTGCCGGCAACCATTAGTCTTCACCTGAGCCTGGCACATCCAACCCAAGCTCGGTCCAGGCCTGAATGCTGCTGCCTTTCCCAACAGCATTTCTTATGCCGAACAGTGCCGTGGCACGTGCAAACACGTGCACGATGCAGTCTTGGTGGAAACTCACCCACAACGCCAAAGATAAAAAGGCGAAGAGCTCAGACTACGCAGATGTGTCCATGACCGCTCCCTTCTTCCTACACAGACCCAGGGAGCTTTATATATTTGTTCCTTCCGTGTCACAGATCTCTTTCCGAATTTTCTTGGGAAAAGGGTGAATTGAGCCAAAGGGGGGCATCCTGAGATTCAAAGAAGTGAAAGCAAAACCAAAACACTTGGAGCTGCTGCGGTTAAAAAAAAAAGGGAGAACGGGAGATGAAAGGACATGGGTTTCTATTCCTGGCTCTTATACGGACTCCCTCAGTGGCACCGGCTTCATCATTTTCTCCCCCGTGCCTCAGTTTCCCCACCTGGAAAGGGAAGATGATGCTCGCCTGAGCTGTAATGATGCCATCAACTGGCTTTTCACTGGGATGGTTTGGGGAAACTGGGGGCTTCTGCTTGGGGAGAGGTAAAGCATGTGCTGGAGCATGGCAGGTCCGCATTAAGAGCAGCGATGCACGTGGGAAGCTGGCTAACCAAATCCCCCCACCCCTGCTATTTACCCATCGCAGCCAGGAGCAGAGCGACCCAGAAATGCAGGGCTCACCTTCCTCCAGCCCTCTCTGCTCAGAGCAAAGCGATGCCCACTCTGCAGACCCCACTCTGCCCCTGGGTGCAGACCCCTCGCCCTTTGCCCCTCGCAGCCAGGATGGCACAAAGGCCCGCAGGTGCAACGAATAAACATCGTGGCAGAAATCCATACAGAGACAAAATATAGATATCCCCCCGCCTCACCACCACCACCACCACCACCGCCGCCGCCGCTACACCCATGCAGACGCACGGCTAATCCCGGTGGATTTGGCCATCATATGACATGGCCAGTCAGTCCGAGGGAGGGGAGTGAAGGCACGCCTCTTCTTTCATGCCAGGAAAGGATTTTCATCTCTTGAGAGCACAATGAGGAGGGGGAAAAAAGCCAATCAAGCCGGGATCAGCTGTGGGCTGGGCTGCGGCAGATCTGCTTGCCCCAGAGGGGGGTGCGGGGAGACATCTTGGGCCGTGTGGGAAACCCACAGCCTCAGCTTCTCACACATTGTTCTTCTCTTCAGCTACCTCCCACCCCCCAACCAAAGCCGTTAATGCCACAAAAGATACTTTGCCCATTGTGTGGTAGACAGCTGAGAGGATAGAGTTAGCCTTACACAGCTTTCCTGACTCTCCCCCTCTCCCCCTCCGGACGGGAAGAGAAGCCGGAGCAATCAAAATGGAGAGTTTGATGCTTATCATACAAAAGAATTAAATCCACTTAGGCCCCTTTCGCGCTAATCTAGGACGGTGGGGGGTTAAATATGGTTACATTTTCATTAGGCACTAATAGCAAAAGGGCAGCTCATGGCAGCACGGACCGCGGCATTGTCATGCAGATGGCTCAGAAAAGGGTTACTCGGTGTTACGGCACCGGTCCTGGAGCTAGGGCATTCTCCGAGCGGGAAATGGTGTCACACGGCATTGTTGGCCAGTGAATTCCATCAATGGGAAAGTCATGTTTCCTCCGAGGAAAGGAAACAAGTTAAAATTGTCGGGGAGGGAAGAAGGTGGTTGGAAGGGAGGGAGGAGGGGAGGGCTGAGAGGGAGCAGCCGGGCCCGCGTCCGGGATGCATGCCCGATTTCACCTGAACCTGCATCATGGCACGCTAAGGGCTATTTGAAGGTGCAAAATGAGCTACTGGGTGGTGCAAAAGTGTGCGTGCATGCGCATGGGGTTGGAGAAGGCCGGTTGTGGATATCCTGAGCAGCGTGCATGCATCTTTGCAGTTCATGCGAAGGATGCCTGCATATTGCTGTTGGCATGAACGCTGAAATCTTCGTTTTCGGCGCGGCCTCTCTCCCTGCTCTTGCAGCATCAGCCGCCGAGGGGAACCCTCCGTGCTTCGAGCGCCTTTTAAACCCCAGGTGCAGCCCTGTGTGAGGCACCCAGAGGTGAAAGCAACCACAGCTTGCAGGGTTGCCACCCACCGGCTCGGATCTTGCTCGAGGCAGACAGCCATCGAAAAAGCCCCTGCTTTTCATTCTGAAACAAACATTTTGATGAACCCCTCCGCCTCCCTGCCTTTGAGTTTCGCTAGTCCACTGAGCTTGAAACTCCAGATTCATAAGAGAAGTGAGGGGAAGAATTAGCCCCGCTCTGTTAATTGACTCCTCGCAGTTTTGCTGGGTCCCTGCTTTCACCCTCTCCTGACCCACCCACAGATAGG
>NW_005842380.1:670421-679027 GCF_000455745.1 Alligator sinensis | reverse complement strand
TCCTTCCTCTCGCAGATCGCAGGGCAGCACCCTGCATCAAAGCGATCGAGCTCGGGTTTTTGGATGCAAGACATGAGGGACGCCGTAGTTTCAGGGTTCGAGTCGTGCTCCCGGGGGTGTCTCGAGTGAGCATCTTGGCCAGCAAAAGAAGAGGAACCTGTGATCAACGTCTTGGGTGTTTTCACTTTGTCAGATCAACGCACGGCTTTCTCTGCATCAAGTGTTCAGTAAAGTTTCCGTGGGGTTTAATACTTCTACAGCCCCACTTAGCCAGCAGGTCTCTACCACGGCACACGGAGATGGATGGCTGTGTCTCCTCTGATCTCAACCCTTATTCTACTCAGTGCAGATCAGGGGCTAAAGGGACAACAGCCCTGAATGCGCACATGGGAGCACTAGATGCATGCACGCTGTTCAGGATAGCCACAACTGGCCTTCTCCAACCCCATGCACATTCATGCACACTTTTGCACCACCCAGTAGCTCATTTTGCACCTTCTCCGGCTTGCATAACACACAACTCCGGTTTGCATAACACAGATTCGGTCCTCTGATATGGCTAGAGCCTTCTCACTTATGCTTATGCATGCAAAAAAACCCCCAAACCCCAACATTTTTTAAAGGCTTTAGATAACACAAGCCAAATCCAAAACCCCCTGCATAGAAAAGGCTGGAGCTACAAATGAGCAGGCATTGTTTCTTGGTGTTGAGGGGATGCTGCGTGAAATTCAGTGGCATAACTATGCATGGGAAAGGTCGTGCAACATGGAACAAGCACCTGTGATAGAGAGTTGGTTTCAACTCAAAAGGGAAACCCGAGAGAGGTAAAACTGGAAGAAAGGTGCAACCCCTGGCGTGTGCGTAGAGAAAGCTGGAGTATGGAGAAAAGAGGTCTAAGGAGCATAGAAACCCAAACATCCAAACATCCAGGTCTGGATCCCAGTTCCCAGCTTGAAGCATCTTCATCCCCGCAGCCAAAACAGGGGGTTGAGTCCACAGGCATCACACTTCTGTAAGCACAAGGCTAGAGAGTTATATGAAAGCCAGGAGTCCCTCTGGTGCATGACTCCAGGTGCTGAAGCTTTGCAAAAATCCACCATCCAATGCAAGACCCACGCTACAATTGCAAAGATTGGCGATGCCTGTATTGTCTGTTGGGGAGGAGGTGTCTCAAACCCAGAGATTGGATGTGGAGTTTTTAGGAAGACTCATTTCCACTGAAAAGTTTAACCAATACATATAGCCAATACGGACTCAGGGTACCTGCAAGAGAGGATGGGCCAGATTTTCACTTAGCTGACATGAATGGCACTCCTCAAATCACACAAGCCAAGGATCTGGACTACCCGTCCGTTCTTGACCGACGGTTTATAGAAGAGGCTCAGATCTGTTGCAAAGACTCTTGCTATTTTTTACTGCTGTGTCTTATGGTCCTCGAACACCCCGTGTGGGTTTGCTCGTGAATAGATAACTGGTCTGTTTTACTTGATCCGATCGCTGAAAAGGTAGGGAAGAAAGATCAGAGCACAAGACAACAGCAATGGCAGCCACCTTTGGGGAGGGGGGAAGGGACCGCTTTCTGAATCCCAGCAGCGTCCAAAAATTACAGCCGGTCTCTGCAATTACGAGGAGTAAAACATTAAAAACCATGAGACAAAGTGCATTTGCATGCTAATAGCTCTCCTCAGTAGTGCAAGGCTGTCTCCAATAACAAAGGAGATAACTTCCCCACTGGGGAAATATTAACCCTTGGGTTCATTTCCCTCTTCCTCCTCCCCAGGTATACGACCGAGGGATATATCCAGATCTAGGATAAGCAGGTGAGTAAGCAACATCAAAGTCAAGAGAGTTGCACCCTCCTAAGCCAGGGCATGGATTTTTTTTTCCCCCAAGGGTTGGAGTCCTAAAGTTGTAGCTGGCTTGGGAGTTCAAGAGTTAAATGGCTTGGAAGTTCAAGAGTTAAATGCTACTTGCTCACCCCCTGCTATGTAGCCTGTCATGGTTTGGTGGGTGGGAAGGGGGGAGGTTGTATTCTTCGAATAGGGCGGGTTTTGCTGGAAAGCCGCCTTTCAGAAAATGCATTCTCATTCCTTATTACTTGTTGCAATCACGTTTCCGTTGGAGTCCAATATTGCAGGTGGGCAAGTTACCTGAAGGCCTTGAAGAGGAAACTCCTATATCCGCTCAGAAAGCACAAACCGAGAATTAAGCTGATCGGGCGGGGAGGAGGAGGGGAACCTGATAGGCACGCACCTTCCAGAGTAGGGTTTCGCCTGGAAAACACAGTTTCAGGCTCTGAACATGAGCTGACAAGAGGCTCTTTGCACCCAGGCCTTGGGCATGGGCTGTGCTGAGACAGACGGTTGCAGAGGAAAGCTTTTCAGCCTTCGAAAGCAAGGTCAGCTCGAGGCAGAGGGCCTGCATCCCTTTCAGCATGGCACATCAGTGGGGCTGGAGGTGAAAGCAGGCCTTTTATCTGCAAAGGCCATGCTTGAACATGTTTTACCCCATTGCTAAAGCCCACTACGTTTCCTCCCGTGCAAGGCATTGCTACCACTTGCCTTTCCAGTAGCCCTGCTTCATCCCAAACGCACTTCCCCTGGGCTGTCTTCCACCACCCCCTCCCAGGTTTTCCTCTCGCTTCCCATTAAGCCAGGAAATACCCACTCTAAGCACACCAGCTTTTGTACTTGCCCGCTAGAACCTCATTTAGCTGCTCTCTGGGCATGTCTACATGTGCTTTTACATGCGCCTAAACTTAATGCGCATTAGCTTAATGCGCATTAAGATGATTTAGGTGCACGTTTACACGTGGACGAGCTAATGCATATTAACACGGATGTGCAGACTGACTTGGAACTAAAGTTAGTCCCAAGTCAATAGTTACACACCACATTAATGCTCATTAATGTATCCACGTGTTCACGAACATGATTTAGCTATTAATTTGATACCTGCTTTATGCAAGTATCAAATTGAGGCTTGAATAATAGCTTTAAATCGCCATTTTTAAGGCACATGAAGGGTGTGTGCGTGTAGACACATGCCCATAATGAGCCTTGAATTGGGCTAATGTGCATTAAATGAGCACATGTAGACACGTCCTCCGTGTACACCTCCAAGTTCAGCCGATCGCTCACCTCCGCTTCTCCTAATGGAGCATCATTAGACCCCTGGTTAGACAGTCTAAATAAAGCCAGTCTTGACAATGGTATCAGTGGTGTCTTCCCCACATGTAAGGCTGTCCACAGGGGACTCACGATCCTGTCCAGCATTTCTTTCTGTCTGGTAGCTCCTTCCTATAACCCACTCAGGCCTCACTGGGGAACACCTGGCCACTTCCCAGCTGGTTGTAATAAATCCTACGGGGCCAGATGATTACAGACATCCACCCAGCCCTTTCAGGGGGAAGCTGCCCTTTTTATAAAGGACTGTGTTCCCATTAGAAAAAGTGGCAGGGGGATACATAATAGGTTGTAAATCATGTCAAGCTCCTGCCCAGTCTTGGACCTTTCATGTGGGTTGCAATGGTCAAGGTTGGACCAGTTGGTCTTGGGAATCCACTTCACCTGATCCCACGTCCAGGCTAGGAAAACAGTTCAGACTTAGCAAGAGTTTGCTAGCTAACATTGACTGCCCGTCCTAAAGTAAGCAACTGCCTCTGCAGCTCCATATGTAGTCACTTATCTCAGTTATGTGTGCTCCTTTAGCCCATTTTCAGTCCCAGATCAAGCCCACTTGAATGAATTTTTCATGCCATACAACACTAACAATTCAAATGCATTCAATGATCTGCCTTTGCCTTCACCCACAGCTCTTGTCATTGCAACCAAAAACCCAGCAATCAAATTGCTTTCTATTCCTCCACTTTGCTTTAGTCTATCTTCCAAAATCACGTCTTTGATGACCAACACCCAGTTGTAGATAAAAGGCCACAAAATGAAAGTGCTCAGGAAGCAACGGATAGATAAAAATGGGGGGGGGGAAAAAATCCCACACTTCCTTTACACAAAGAGATCTTGGAGAACGAGGCAGGATGGGAATAGAAATCCAGAGAAAAGATGCAATTGCTTACAAAGTATTTGGCAAAATGTTTATGCCCAGCAGACTGGAAGCTCTCACTTCCAGCTCGTGGAGGGTCGGGGTTTTGTTTTGCTGTCGAGGTTGGTTCCTATGGGCTTTGGTGTTGAAAATGGAGAAATCCCCCAAACCTCAAAGTGAAACTCTGACAAGGCTCCTCCGCTTGTTGCTTGCTTTCTGCCCGAAACTAAAAACCCAACTCGGATTCACCTCAAACTCGACCCAGGTTACTCACGACTCCTGGCATGAGCCTTAAGAAAGCTTTGCACTTCTCAGTGTTTGACTCAAGTTGCTGTAAATGAAGGTTTCATTCTGAAATTGCGACTTAGCACCGCCGCGGGCCCTGGGGCAGAGCCAGCCGGAGCCGAGCAGCTTCAGGAGCCACATGCTGCTGTGCAAAGAGAGCCACAGAGTTACTCTGGATTTGCACTGGTGAGTCCGACTATGCAAACAGGCCCACTGCCTAGTTTGGGTTTGCTTCACTCTCCAGACCATTTGTGCCTTGGGTTTATTCCATACTCCCGGCATAGACCAAGCTTTGTTTTCCCCTCCAGATCCAAACGCTGCCCGCTGGGACATAAGGGGAGAGTGGGTAAAGCCCTAAAGGCATCCAGCAGAAGACAAGAGCACCTCCCTTAGCAAGGGGGATGCAGGAAGGTGGGTGGCAAACAGCCCCCAGCAAGCCTTTGAGTAGGTTTGCAAATGAAAGGTCTCCAGAGGGTTACTTTATCTCGACACAACATGAGCTTTGCGAGGAAATACGGCGGCGACACATTTGGGGAACACGTTATAGCAAAGGATCAGAGCAGCCTGAATAAAGAGCATGTCCAGGGAGTGCTGTAGATAAATTGTCCCAAATGGGTATTTAAATCAACAGGGTGATTGCTAAATCATATAAGCTGCAAAAGAAATGGAGAGTTTCACGTGTTTCTATTTAAGAAAAGGCCCTCGTGTCCTCTGCAAGGTGTTTAGCACGGGATGTAACCCTGGATGCTTCACAACATTATACAGGAGCAGCAGCTCAGCTGAAAGACCCTTCATAGATCATGTGCTTTTTAAGAGCTACCCGTGCTCATGCTTCACGGCACAAAACCAAGGGACAAAACACCCCAGACGATTTGGTGCATCTCAGAGCTTGTCGCCTACCTCTGAAACAGCTGGCACGGGCCACTTCCACAGAGAAGATGATGCCAGCGGGACAGGTCAAAGCCCACGTGGCAGGTATGGAAGTTTGTCCATCAGTTTCTTGCAATGACTCAGTGAAACATTTTGCACTTCCCACGTGGTTTCAATCACAAGTCACCTGTTAAATCAATAGGCAGATGAAACTCAGACTGGTATACTGCCCTGAAGACAGACCTCTGGCTACAGTGCATAGCCACCAAGGCCCAAACTCCGGATGTCAATGTGTGACGAAGACCCAGGAATGAGCAATAGGCTAAAAGCATGCAGGCTGGAAACTTATAAAGCTGCCTTGGTGCCAATGACCCTGCCTAGGCTCTCTGTTTTGTAATTTCTTCACTTTTGATTTGTCCTCAGCAAAGAGCACCAAAATGTGCAGGGAATGGAGGCAGCTTTGGGACCTGAAGGAGGGATGCTTGGACACACATGCGCGTCGTCCCTGCAAGCTCTTTCAGGACGGGTCTGAGCCAGGACTACAGAAAGCTTTGCATTGGCGTTCCTGGGCTTTGAAATGCAGGCGCTTGCTTCCAGTGGGACATTAGTTAGAAGTCCCCAGCAGGACTGTACCTTTCCCCCCATTAAAAAAAAAAGGATGTTCTTTTGAAGGCTGCTTTCTTCCATGCCTCTCTCGCCTCCATCCTCTCCCCCCTTTCTCCATCTCTTTATAGCCATTTGAGACTGGCTCGTTACCTCCAGCTGGGAGAGCAGGATGCTAGCCAGGAATGAGCTCCAGCAAGGCTCCTGCCAAGGCCCCTCTATGAATCAGATGGCAAAGGCTCCTGCAACAGCTAGGATGGCAGTGTGCCCCTCCTCCCCATCCGCCCCGTCCAGCCCCACCCCAGAGCTGGTCCATCACCCCTGTGACTTAAGCAGCTCTTGCCAAACCAGAGGGCCTGGGAACTCAAATCCATCCCAATTAGGGCTTAGGTTTACTGCATGGCAACACAGCGCCGCTGGGACAGTTTCCATTGGGGAAGGCTGAAATAAAGATGCGAGGCGACGGGGGGCAGGGAGAGAAAGGGGGGACAGAGCTTGTTATGCAGGGAGAAATTTTTAGAGCTTTTTTTATTGGTCCTATACAGTACTTACAGATGAACCTTATGGTCCCTATCACGGGATAAACTCCCACGGACGTCAAAATGAAATTTTGCTGCACTGAAACTGCAGGACTGAGTCCTTAAAAGAGGTTAGCATTAAATCTGGCTATGCAACAGCGCCAAGAGCTACGTGCAAGCCTTCACAAGCCCCTCTCAAAGCATCAGGCAAGAAAACCACTGCTTGGGACCTTGTGCCCTCTGCCCTTTCCCCCCTCCCCAGCAGATTCAGCCAGCCTTGCACACTCAAACCACAGCTTCACCCTTTGCACCTCAGCCCCCTTGACCTGGCCACCGTCAGCCCCAAGAGCAGGGATCTGCTTGTGGTTTACTTTGGGGCAGTATGTTTTAGATAGGGATCGCAATGAATCTACCCCATGAGGAATCACCCAACTTCTCCTTTGGGGGTATGGGAGTGCAGCCCCGAAGCATGGCACTGTCGTTTTTATGCAAGAAGGGAATTTAGGCCGAAAAGTGGAGCGAGGAGATAATGTCAGGAAAGCGATGGTGATTTGGGGGCTTTATTGGCATTCGTTAGTTGGATGCTATCAGCCCTATGAAGTGTGGTGGCACAAGGAGAGAGAAGACCATCCTGGCTGAGGGCATAACCCAAAGGCGATCTGTAGCCGTGATCTCAGGAATACAGAACAACCCCATTTTGCCAGCCTACTTATTACCCCCAGTATTATGGTAGCATGCAGACCTGGGCTCCTTTGCTTTCAGCCTAACAGATTATAGCCCAGGTGCCCCCAGGAGCTTGCAATCTCAGGGCGTGTGCAGACGAAACAAAACGTCCCGTGCTTGTGTTTGCACGACCCCAGGAGACGAAGGCAGTAGCATCTTTTTCACTATAGAGATGGAGGTGAAAGGAGGTGAAACCCAAATCTCCTGAGTGCTGGTCCAGTACCTTAACGACAAAACCACTCCTTCCTCCTCCGTCTAGGCAGCAACGCTGCTGGTGACGAACAAACAGTTCTCCATGACCTGGTGAGGTTGATGCAACACGTTGAGCTTCATTATTATTATTATTATTATTATATCACCTGAACTAAAATGAAGTCAGCTCCATCTCCTTGCAATGAAAACCCTGTCATTCTTTCCTCCAAACTCCACTTCCTCGGTCCCTGTCTCGGTCTTTGTCTCACCTTCCCGGCCATGCTCACAAATCTGCCAGGGGCTTTTTTTTTTTTTTTTTGGAGGCTGGGGGTAGATGGTTTCAAATAAACAAGCTAAATTTATTGCTGGACAGATCTCTCAACCTGCAGCCCCGGCCAGCCAACTGCAGCTGCGATGTAATAAGCACATAAATAAAGTTTATGGCTCGAGTGGCCTGACCCAGCTTTGCCCCAAGGTACAGAAGCAGTATCTTGTCATTAGTATGCAGGACACATCGCCTTAATGTCTGCTCATTTGTTCTCAGCCCACTCAGCTCTATAAATCTCCACAAAAGGGCAAGGCAGGGCGGAGAGGAGGATGGGAAAGGGTGGTGGGGAGGCGCGGGGGGGAGATCGAAGCTGGAGTTGAACTACTGTAATCAGCCAATTCTGCCTCCACTTCAGGGGGTTAGGAGAGAAGGGGAGTGAGAAGTTTAGGACAAACCTGATCCTTTCCATCCTTCATAAGCTGGAGCCTGAAAAATAAACTGCTCGTGGTGTGTGCTTGAGGGATGGGAGCCGTCAGCTGAGAGCTGAACATTTTGCTGCGACCCACGCCTTTTGATGGGGCAGAGAAAAAATAAGAAGCTAGTATGGATGTTATTAGTAGTAGTATTAATATTAGTAGTAGTATTATTACTACTACTATAATGCCTTGAGTTTCATCACAACTATAATGCCTTGAGTGACATCACAACTATACTACTATAACGCCCAGTGATATCATCACTTCATTGCAGAAGGTGCTGTACCTCCAGTAAGCACCAGTCCCTGCCATGAAGAGCTTAAAACTTGCATCGGGCCAGACCGGTTATACGTGGAGCATGCACGTCTGCATGCAGCGGATGGAGACCTGTACGCACAGGGCAGAGATTCCCGTGCAGGGTTATTCTCCGTGCTGTTGTGCCCGTTCAGCACATCTGGAAGCCAGGGGGAGAAGTCTCCCTTTTTTTTCTGCTATGATTATTATGAGGAGGAGCAAACGCAATGCCATGCCATCACGGGGCATAGCATTATACCAAGGGCCCAAGCTTGTGCACGGCAGAGTGACCCCAGGGGAAATGGGGTCCACTTCCAGCAACTCCAGTGGCTCCGC
>NW_005842380.1:580900-670390 GCF_000455745.1 Alligator sinensis | reverse complement strand
CCACCACCCCCGGGGCCTCCGCTGCCGACTGGAAGTAGCAGCCGTTCTCCCCATAGAAGAAGGGAAAGTGGAGGCTACGATTCATCAGGGTTTAGGTGTACACAGATTTCAGTTTTTAAAAAACTCCCCCTTGAGTATCAACATTATCAAGTTTCAAGCAGCTCCTCCGCTTGGTCCAATATCATGACCCAAATTCAGATGCGATCTCATTCCACGGGCTTCAGTCTCCTGTTTCTCTGTCACGCTGAGATGCAATAGCCTCCAATGCAGCACTTGACTGTCAAACACCATCTTGCGAGCGAGCCGCTTCCTTGCTGCAGAACTGTACGCAGAGCAGCGCGTTTTCATTCTGGCGGGGAACGCGAACCGCCCTTTTGTGCTCATCCGTCGTGCATTTTTTCCCCCTTTGACGAAGGCAACGTGTTATGTATTGTCTGACCAAGGAAACATGAAAGACAAAATGCCTGACAGACCCCACGGCATGTGAACAGAAAGGGGGCAACCAGCGGGGCAACCGAGGGGTGAGAAACGAAAGGGCAGAGGCCGAGGAAACGCTACGCCCCGTCAGACTGGATCGTTATTACCGCGGCCCGTTCTGGCCTCTGTAGTCTACCAAGGGTTACGTGGAAGAACAAGTAAAGTGTTTAAATCTAGACAGGTTCCCATCTCACTTACTTCAATGTCAGCCTCCGGTGACATCACTGCAGTGACATCACTGGTCTCAGTGACATCAGAACCTGTCCTTTCGGTTATCGTTTCCAAACTGCATGGGCGGCGAAGGGTTGTAGCAATAGGTGAATGGCAGACACATGCTTCACTCATTTATTTATAGACTCATAGAAAATTCAGGTAGGAAGGGAGCTCAGGAGGTCCCATCGAGTCCAACCCCCTGCTCCAAGCAAGACCAGCCCCAACTCCATCATCCCAGTCACAGCTTGGTCTACCCAGGTCATAAAAACCCCCAAGGATGGAGAGTCCACCACCTTTCTAGGTAACCCAGTGCTTCACCACCCTCCTAGTGAGAAAGTTTTTCCTAATATCCAACTTAAATCTCCCTTGTTGCAACTTGGCTGCTTATGCTATTGGAATAACATCCCTCTTATCCATTCGAGGATAAAAGCCTACTAATGCTCTCTTTCAGCTCAGCTGCTCATGTTGTGCGCGGCGGTGCAGAGCTTGCTACCAGTCCCCGGGGCAGGGAAGGGGGTTAAGCACCGAGCTGGGGATCCTCTGGATGCGAGCTTTCATGCAATATTTTCCAAACGTTTCAAGCTGCTTTTCGGGAGGGGAATGCAACAAAAGCAGCCTCTCTTGCCACATCCCTTTGCTTCTGGTTCTGGCAGCGGACAGGAAATGCAAGCAGAAGCAAAATGCAAAAAGGCCGAAGGAACGCAACCTTTGCTGACTTCTAGCAAATTTTTGGCCTGCCAAACACTTGCAGAAGCTGGAGGTGTGGGAAGAAGGGGGGCGGGAATTCAACGGATTCATCAGCCCCCCCAGGAAATCGGGGCAGGCTTCAGGCTCAGACAAAAGAAGGATCTGTGGCTCTGCCGGGGTGCCCTCTGCATTGCTTCAGGGTTCGTGCCGAAACCCTGCCCCATCCAGCTCTCCATGTTCTGATAAACTTGAACTGACAGGCATGTCCTCCCCTTGGGAGGACGACCTTAATGAAGTCATTTGGTAGGTAAAGCCCTTATTAAAATAGAGGAGCTACCTACTGGGACAGCCCTGCTGCTGGAGGGGGGGGAAATGAATAAATCAGCTGAGGGAATGCTGTTCTCACAAGGAAAAAATCACCCTCTTTTCAGCTTTCATTTCACGTGAGGGGATGCAGTGTTTTCCCCATTGCAAAGGGCAATGCCGTTCAGCGTGGTACAGCAAAGGCAGATGATAGCTGCTCCAGGCACGGTTTGAGGCTCAGACTGACTGCATCCTGCTGACTGATGACCACTAAAATGCTGGCTTTCCCTGTCATTATAAAGGAAGGCAGTAGCCCACAAACCTCTGGGCAAATAAAGTATTAAGATACTTATCCCTTCCCCTAAAGGGCATTATAGTCCATTTGTTTGGCATTTGCCCTACATCTAAGTGCACAAGGGTGCTGGTACTAGCCTAGGCGCTATGGTAAGATATAGCAATCATAGTAGTAAGAATAATACGATGCAAAAGGCCATGCATAAGGATATAAGACTTAAGAGGTGCGGATGCGCTGGTGACTTTATGGACCGATGAGGACTGAGAAGAGGGCAATGCTTGCTCGAACAGGTTAATGATTCTTGCTGGTGAACATGCAGCAAGGCCTGCCCTATTTTCCAGACAGCTGGTGCTGCGGACGCAGCCTTCTTAGTACTTTGTACTAATCTGCGTTGCAGCAGAAAGTGCAAAGTTCTCCTCAAACATTAACCGAGTGAGATAGACGACTTCAATCGCTATCGGGCAACTTGGAGGCTCTTTGAAGAAGCGGATCTCTCCATTAGTGGAAAATACTAAGTACTGGGCGAATTAATTAAAAACCAGTTTGGCTTCTCTCTTGACGCCTGTCCTCTACTCCGGAGGTGTATTTACACTACTTGCACAAAGAAAAAGGGCAGAAGTGAAATAGAAATCCCGATTTTTAATGACCGCCTTATACGGTTTCGTTTGATCTTGTCCTATATTATGTCTGATTTGACTTTTATTTAAAGTACCAGACCATGTCGTTTCATTGCATGCTTTTACCAACCACCACAAATGACTTGCTGTTACCATTACAGAACACATTTTCTTGTTAATTCTGCATTGTTTTAGAGAAAGCTGCAAATAAAACTATTACACAAACATTAACCGAACCTCACTGCCCAGAGAGGTAAGCATGGTGGCTCCCATTTCATAGCTGGAGAAACTGAGGCACAAGGAAGTGGAACAAGTCGGGAGGAAAGCTCCAAAAAGCATCCAAAGAGCCTGGTTTCCAAACTACCAGGTGAATACATCCTCCCCTGACCTCCTTTCAAAGATAGCTGCATGCTACACCCATGAATCACTGCTCTATTTTGTGGATAAGCCACTGGCTCCATTTTCAGATGCTACCAGTGTTGGGATTCAGCCAGCAAAGAAAGCAAAGCCTCCCAGCTTGCACTCAGAGTCCGTCTCCGCTGCAGTCGGGACGTGTGTCACCCACCTTAGTGCAGACACCCCTGCAGCGACTCGGCTGCCCAGGCTGAAGCTATCAACACCAGTGAAGGTGCAGCAAGGAATACTCCACCGAACCCAGGGCCCAGGTGGGGACCCTGCGCTGCTGCAGCTGCACTGCTCTTGGTGCCTCAGCTGCTTGGGTTAAAGCTATCTGTTATACATCTAGCCAGATGCCTCACTCAGTCCAGTGTCCTGTCATAAGGGATGGCAGAGCAATCTGAATTTGGTGTACATTCACACTGGGTACATCTATATATGCACATTTACTGCACAGTAACCAAAATTACTGCACAGAACGGGCACATGTCTACACAGCACAGAAAATATAGCGACTTACGCCAACTCGTGCATGCCTGCACTGCGCAGTAAATATGGCGACTTATGCTGACTTGAGCGTAAATCTGATACCTGGATCGTGCAGGTATCACATTTATGCCCAATTAGTTACTGCGCAGTAGCACGCAGGTAGACACCTTACTGCACAGTAACACTGTGTGTGTGGATTGGGACTAAAGTTAGTCCCAAATCAATTCACAAACAGCATTAATGTGCTTTAACGCCTGCACGAGTAGACACCGGCCTATTCTGACTTACTGCGCAGTAAATTTAAGCCCGTGCAAATGCACGTGTAGACATGCTCACTGAGAACTAGTGCGAAGCTCCACTCTGGTATCTGTGGAAGGAATGAACATTTAACAAAGGCAGCACCAAGCCTCCCCTTAACTATCTCGGGTAGGTGAGCCCTGGGCCGTGCGGTGAGCCCTCAACCCTCGGCCATGCTAACAGGCAGGAAACAAGGGTGTGAAATGCTCTCAAACTGCAAACCAAATGGGAATGATCAGCCACTGAATTAATTAAAAACACTCCCCAATTTGAAGGCCAATTATCTACCTAGAGGGAAAGGAAGGAGCTTCCCCCACCACCTTCCCTGTGCTGCCGTCGTGTGAGTGCAGCCCCTGACGTTGTGCAAAAGAAAGGTAGACCGTGCAGCCTTACGCCCAGCCGTGGTCGGACTGGCTCAGTATTCACCTTTATGAGCTCTTCTGTCACTGGGCCTATTTGCAAAGTCTGTGCTGCCTGGCAATGTGGACCTTGGGGGCTTTTAGGCAAAGTGTTTGGATGCTTTTCCACCCTTCTTCTCTTCTTAGGGGAAAAAGACATTAAGTCTTTTAGCAGTCAATGCTACCGTGCAATAAGAAGAGTGAACATTCACATGAGCAAATTTGTGAGAGAGGTATCAGTAAGAAGCATTCAGGTTGGCTCTGCAGTGGTCTGTTAGATTATTTAGTCCACCCTCTACCTGCCATTAAGGAATTGTTCCCCATACTGGGTATTTTTCTAGCATTTTGTTCTGTGTACAGAAACTACTACCACTTCCCCCGAGCAGAAACTCTGCAGAGAGATGAGGATGGTGCTAGTTAAAAGCCCTGTTTTTTTGCCAATATAACTCATGCCATTCCTTGCTAGAATGGAAGGAAAAAACCCCATGCATTTCTAATGTTGCTGAATTTCCAAAACTTTCACATCCTTTTGTTCCTAGCATCATTGTGGGGCCACGGCAATGTAAAACACCTGTGGAAATAACAAGGTGAGGGGACCAGAAACCATTGCTTGCACTCAGGCTCATCACTACTCCAGAACTCAATGCACCTGAAACCCTGCAGCCCCAAGCTCCCGGGGGCGGGGGGGGTCACCATCAAAATCTGAGCTTTGCAGGATAGGCCCAGGTCTAATAACACTTCAGAGGGGAGCATAGCTAAAGATAAATGAGTGTGGCACTCAAGAGGTTAAAAGCATTTTAAGTACCCTGCTGATGATCCCTTCTATGTTCAGTGCACGCTCATTTTCAGTGCCTTACAATCGTAACCTCAGTGTCACATGTGAACCAAAGCCACTTCTAAGTAAGATGCCTCCTGAGATTAGCACGTCAGCAGTGAATGCTCAGCCCAGCTGACTGCCATTTATCCAAACGGAGGGTGTCAAAGTGTCACTTGCTGGCTGGCGAAGACGTGTTTCAAAAGGACTCTGTTCCTTCCTTGCCTCCAGCATCTGGAAGGAGAGAGCCCACTCTCCGTTTCTGCTTGGAAAAGAAGAGATGCAATGTCATTCTTGCGCTCTCTCGATGGGACCTGCCAAGTTGCATGAAAACCTCCCACGAAGAAGAAAGCCGGCTTTTGAAAAACTCCTTAAATAAGAAGGGAAAACGCAACCTGAAAAGAGAGATGGGCTTTTAAAGAAGGCAAATTCTGGGTCTTCCTTCACAACAGACATTTTTTTCTCAAACAGCTGTGACCCTGCAGTCCCGAGACTTGGGAACATCTGGCTGAAGTTTCTGGGGAAAGCTAAGACCCCATTTTCATAACTGATCCCATGAAGTCTGGCTCTGAGACATCCCCTGGTACAGGGGTGGTTTCACCCAAGAGGTTTTAGAGCAAGGGTCATGTGACCATCCTGCACATACATCAAACACCCATTACAAAATGTCAGACACTGATGTGGCGCCGTCAAACACCACCCAGCAGGCAACTTCTATATACTCTTTTGCACATGGCCAACTAGAAAGGCTGAACCTGAGAAGTCAAAAACGTCTAGCTGTGCAATCCCTAACAAGTCCATAAGCAAAGCTCTGCACTGAAAAATGGGTTGAGGGTTTTGGATCTCAACACTAACCATCAACCCCATTTAAAATGATGACATTTGCAGAAATAAGACGTGAGGAGCACTGTAGTTGAGTGATTCTGCAGATGCCCTTTGTGCAAATATAGTTTTACAGCTCAATGGTGTGAATCCCCAGTGAGGAGAAACTCTTAGGGGATGGCATTATCAAAAGTGCCTCACATGCAGGTGCCTAAACAGAGACTTTGGAAAGGAGCCTGATTTGAAGAAGGATGGTTACTCAAACTTGTGGCTGTCGAGGTGATTGCTCACGAGTGCAAGGATCCCAAATCACTTGTTGCTTTTGAGCCAGGGTCCTTTGCAACAACTTTCTCTTGGCCATACTGAGCACAGAGAAAAACTTTCCTTATCCTGTTTAACAACCTGGTTCAGAAAAGCACCCAAGTGCATGCTGATGCCCAACCTACTTTATCAAAGCATCAAAGCGTGTGCCTAACTTCAGCCGTTTGCTAACATCTCCCTGGACATGACTGCAGTTCAACCCCCGTTGAACTGGATTAGAGTCAGTTGTCTCCGTCGAGCGATATCTTCCAAGATATCTTGATGGAGACAAGAGTTGCGTGTCTCCTTCAAGGCCTCAAAGACTGTGGTCTAATCCCCTTTGTGCTGTTACTTGCAGATGATGACATGTAAAATGCAAGACGGCCAGGGTAGGGTATAATAAAACCCTTAATGTTTGGTATTTCCTGATCCCAGACTGTCCCACCTTGTAACCTCAGCTCCGTGCTGCAGTTTAGCAGGTTGCTGTAGGTGACACAACGCATGTCAAGAAAGATTAGATCAACGCGACATCAGATCCATAAAAACTCCCATGATGTCCAAGCACAGTCACCTTTCTCACCGACAGTGGGAAACCAGCACGTCCTGCCTCTGATGCATCTCTCAGATATGCCAATTAATTAAGCTATAGTCAAAGTATAGCAAACTTAGTGTTTAACTGCTAATTACCAGTGCAGTGTCCATGAGTAATACGGTAGCAGAGGAGGTGTGGCAGGTTTTCTATGACAAGCTCCTATTTGCATGATCTCCCTGAGAAATGTTCTCTCCCCGATATAGGGCATGAGACACTGTATTTCTGGATAGGCTTTCTCTATCCAAATCATCCCCAGGAGTTGTTGCAATCTGCCTCTCTCTCCAAAGTAACTGGCTTTCACAGAAAGGTACTTCTGGATTATCTGGTTCCCACTCTGGCCACTCAGCATTGCTATTACCATATAGCTGAAGTGCTCTTTACTCTAGCAATACATGTATTAGCAGCATGACAAGGATAGAAGGGTATTGCGCCTTTAAGGGAATAATGCTATCCATCCAAAAGAAAGAGAATTAGTGAAAGTGCCCGGAAAGAAACCGCATGAGTTTTCAAGACAGTCATGAGTCATCCCAGAGTTTCCTAGCATCCTATTCCTATTTAAAAGAAAGATCTAGGTTTGTAAGGAAGATATCAACACATACCACTGTTGCCCCTTGGGCACTTTGAAGGCAGAAGGTGACCCAATTTTCCAACGATGGAAAAAAATCTCTTTTCAACAGAGTTAAATTTTACAAAACAGGGCTCACTTTCCTTGAAACTTTGCCATTTTTGACAGTTTAGAAAAACAATTGTAAAGTTTTTCAAACAACATTTTTTAGTTGATGGGGGGGGCAGAAATCAAGGTCTCTCTTATGTCCCTTTTTCCGCTAGAATGACAGCAAGTAAAAATGTAAGAGAAAATGTAGTTTTCCCAATGAAAGTAAACATTTTGTTGTGAATTTTAAAAAATATATATTTGTTTGATTTGCCGGCAAGAAAAACGGCGTGGGCATTTTCAAACCGAATGAAAAATTCTAATTTTCTCTTTTTTCATGAATGCCACGTCCTTCACTTGTCTTTTAAGGTGACGCTAAACTTTAAGGGCAAAATGATGTGCAACGCCTTCAAAGAGAACATAAAAAGAGAAGTTTTCGGGGGTCGGTTACAGGACTGAGACCATCGCTTCTCATCCAGCACGGTGCGTTCTTAAAAAACTGATCATTCTTATAAATAAACTCACTTTTTACATTTTGGCAACAGGAAAAGAGTGAGTCTGGAATAGGGAAAACCCCTGAGAAAGTGTTTCGAGGGCATGCGCTTCTCAGAAAGAAGAGAAATCATAATGGGGGACACTTGTCATCTATGCAGTTAAATGCTTGTGCAATTCAGTTGGCTTAATAAAAGGTATCACATTTACCCAGATAGATAACACTGCCTGCTCTTGGCAATAAACTACATTTCTAGCAGAGCAAAAATGTCCAACAAAATTGTTTTTTGGTGGGGAACACCAACTCATCAGAACTGATACTTCTTTATGAGACTAGACTGCGTTTGCTTCGACTTACATCAAGAATGGTTTTTGGGTCCAGGATGGTCTTTTTCATCCAAACCAGAATGCATAGAAAAGAAAGATCATCGTGCGCAGGGGGTCAGACTCGATGATCTAATAGGTCCCTTCCGACCCTAGAAATCTATGAAATCTATGAAAAACCAGATGGCCCACGGCCTGGTGAAGACAGAAGTCGCCATCTGGAAAATGGGAGAGTAGCACAGCGGGGATGTGGAGCTTGTGTTTCCCATTTCTCAGGGGCGCATCTTTACCGGTAAAGATCATCGCACCTGGCTTTTTTTGGCATTTCCCGTTGGAATGACCCTGCCAGGTATAAGTAATTAACTATTCGTTAGGCCAGAGTGGCACCATTGCTCAAGATTGGCTGTGCAAGATTTGGGTCCAAATCTCTAACAGAGGGAATGCATTTAAATATATATATAAGCTGTAATAGCTCCAAGGGCACAGACTGAGAGAGACCTCTGCCCAAAAGAAGTAAAAGGCAAGACCGGAGCACCGACGGCCAACATGGGGAAAGTAGCTCCAAAATCCCAGTCTGAGTCCGGCTTGCAACTGGGTCTCCCTCGTCACAAATGGGTGATCTGATTGGCAGTCTTCTCTCTCTCCCTCTCTCTTACAAAAGGTCTTGATTTTCTCCTGATGCAAGGGCAGAGATGGATATATTTTTGCAATCTCACCCAGTTCCACAGGACGGGGAAATCCTTTCGCGTCCAGCCCCAGCCACCGGTTCTGCCAGACAAAGGCAAGTCACTTGGTGCTTTTAATCTTGGGCTGTGCACGTGCAAGAGGAGTCAACACATTTATTGCATTAGCTGGTGGTTAATAGCCATCCACGAGGCCTCTTTTACCTTCAAGCCTTTGTCGGAAAAAGCCAAAAATGACAAAGAAAAGGGGGAGGGGGAAGATTTCAACTCTCCTCAAGTCATTGTTTTGCAGTACAGGTATTTCAGCTCTTACTGTACCGGGGAACAGGATGAAACAGGTCACCGCAGCATCAGATTACAGACTTTTACCTTTTTAACTTTTCTTCTCAGCACGTAGGCTCCAGAACTGACACCAAGGCAAGGGGGCAGGGAAGGGACAAGGATGAGCGGAGGTGGTGGCGAAACCTCAGTGTTTCAGAAAGACCCATCAAGTCCCGGGAAGATCTCGCAACTCAAGCGCATCCCATGAAGGGCTCACCTGGAAGTGTTGGAAGCAGCAATGTAGAAGTGGAAGCACTTCATCCAGGCCTTGGAGGCAGTAAGAAAGCAAAATGCAAGAAAAGAGATCGTGATAGATCCTTCCGCGAGATCCCACAAGCGCTCGTTTCCCTTCCAGTTTATAATGAGAAGTCCTCATTCAGTCCTCTGACTCCTCATTGGGCATGGAGATATAAGGAGCCATTTAACTGGAATATTGGAGTGAATATTGGGCGGCCCGTATAGCTCCAATAATTACACACACATCACCTCTCTGCTGTCACCTGTCTTCTCACAAACACCGACAGCACCAGTGCTGTGTGCCAATACTCCCAACTTCACAGGAGGGTCATATGGATGAGCTAATTTACATCTGAGCAGTTGTAGGTATTAATACTCAGAACATCTCTTTCACCTGAGCCTTCTGGATAAGGCTGATACCGAGACCTGCCATACGCGTGTGTCTTATCAAACCAGCAGGTCTCTCAAATTGCCCTCATCCCCCTATCAGTGTGCCTCACCATCTTTTAATTCGCTTATTTTAAGACACTACTGAGACAGAAAAGTCCTATGTCAGCATTTTACGGTAGGGAAACTGAGGCACAAAAAAGCCAGGTGGCTTACCTGAGGTCACACACAAAGTCCATTGCAGAGGAAGGGCCGAGACTTTGTTTCCTGAGCTCTAGGTTGGACTCCAAATCACTGAACTATCTACTAACTTTCTCAAAGTTAGTCATAATGCCACACATGGATTTTAAATGAGTTGAAAAATGGTTCAGACAAGACAGAGCCAAAGGTGAAGACTAGAGAAATGGTGAAGACTAAAGAAATGGTGAAGGCTAGAGAAATGGTGAAGACTAGAGAATGGTGAGGGCTAGAGAAAGCCAATGGTGAAGACTAGAGAAATGGTGAAGACAAGAGAAAGCCAATGGTGAAGACCAGAGAAATGGTGAAGGGCTAGAGAAAGCCAATGGCTAGAGAAATGGTGAAGACTAGAGAATGGTGAGGGCTAGAGAAAGCCAATGGTGAAGACTAGAGAAATGGTGAAGACAAGAAAAAGGCAATGGTGAAGACTACAAAAATGGTGAAGACTAGAGAAAGCCAACTAGACTTAGCAAAGACTTTATCCATGTCATTTAACTTGGGTTTTCTTTCGCGTATTCATAAGTATTCTCCAAATTTATTGAGGTTTTTGGGGTGTTTTTTTTATCCAAGCCACAGGAACATATCCGAGCCTGTGAGCTGTTTACAAGAGCTGTTTGACAGCCCACAATGCATTATTTATTATGACTTCTCCTATAGGTCTCACAGGATGTTTTCTGATCCCTGAATGAATGAAACTTTTACAAAGGAGAGGAGGAGCAAGAAATCTCAGCTAATTTCAAGAAAGCAACACGAAAACCACCCACGTGAAACCATTTTGCACACGGGTGGTTGCAACTCTTTTATGCTCCACCAAGCGTCTTGGAAACAACACGACCAGCTTGTACAATGTTCTCAGGAAGCCAATGCAAAGTTTCAATAACCTACCCCAAAATGATCTGTACTCTTTATAAGAATGCATGTCTGCAAAAGGGCCTGGGCCATCTCCACCCAGCTGTATTACCAATAAGCGTCTGTTCAGCAAAAACTAATCAAGTCTTTTCTACAGAGATGCCAGATGGTCATCCCAGTTGTTGGTCTGAACATGGAGAGGATGGGTCGAGTCCTTTCGCCTCTCATCAGCGCTTTTTAAAGCTTTACCGGTCAAGTTAATAAAGCAAACACCCAAAGCGTGCTCTGGAGCAGAGCCCATTGCATTTAAGAAGCTAAACTTCCAGTAAGACTTCAGGTAAAAGGTTTCAGGTCCATCGTCCTGGGTCAGAGGAGTACTGCTTACACTTTTTAGGGAGGGGGTTTTATAAAACAAAGACAAGGATAATAATGAGACACCCTCCCCAGTTCTTGGCAAGGGATCCCAGAGCTAAAGGCAACCTCCCCTTAACGCCACCCAAAGATGTGGTAGGGCTGAATGGTCAAAGTCCTGAGACCCACCCCCCTCTCACTCTCATTAGCTAAATCCAGAGCTACAAGTGATTTGCTTTTACATTCAGAGGGTTTTATAGGAAAACTTGTCTACTGCAAGGACCTGAATGAGAGAGAAAGCCTGGCGCGGAGCTGGGATGGCTGGACTCCATCATACAGTCCCCACACAATATTCCTCCTCTCCCCACCAAAAATACACAAAACCCACCCAAAAACAACAGGTTTTCTGTTTAAAAAGCAGCCCAACAGTGGCAGATTTCTGCCTGGGGCTTGGCTTAGCAGCATTGCAGACAAACCTCCAAAAGGCAGCACACATCAGCAAGCCCAAGGGGGAACTCAAGATGCAAAGAGCAGGAAAGCAGTTTGCTGGCGGAGAGCAGCCCCAGAAAACCAGGAAGCCCTTATCATCGCTGCCTGGTTTCGAATTCAACTCCCCACCCCATCAAAGAGTCCTGTAGTCAAATGCATTTCAGCTCCACTTGCAAAATAAGTCATTTAAAGGGCTCCAGAGGCCCAAGGCGTTTGCTCAGTGCGGCTCGAACAACGGTGACCCGCAGCACCTTGCATCGGGATGTATTTTGGCCGTTGGCTCGGTAACCTCCCACAAAAAAACAAAACACTGCTGTCAACATGAAGGTAGCGCTTAGAAGATGTTCTGGTTGATGCCTCTGAAGAAAGACATCCCCAGCCTCTGGAACAGGTACAACCTGTATCTTTGCATTGCTGCTCTCTCGTCGCAGCCTGCAGGGCACTTGGGCAGCCGGAAACCCCAGGCACCCAAATGCGAAGGACTTGTGCAGAGAAAGGGTGGATGGGGTCTCCTAACCCTGGGTTTACCTATCGAGGCTGCCCATGTGATGGGGATGAGAAATAATACAGCGTGAGCATTACATAGGGGGTAAGACAGCCCAGAAGTTGCAAGTTCAAGACCGCAGCGGATGCACTTACGGTGTGGCTCAGCGCCCTTTTGAAACTGTGGCTACTATTTGGGTGACTATCAAGGATCTTGGCTCTTATACCAGCTCTCAACCTGCTTGTTCTCTCATTCCCAGTCTCGAGAGAGTCGGGCCCCTACCACGTTCATTCCTGTGATTAAACGAGATGGTGATTTCGGCTTCGTGCAGACCAAAGACACTTAGCATTCACCCTTTCCCAAATGCACTAAAGCCCCCGTGTACTCTGTTCACAAGTAACATATTCAAATGACTACTGAGCAGGAAGGAGCTCTTTGCAAATAATCAGACCCTTTCCTTCTCCTAATTCTTTTTAGGTATTCACTGGAACTGACTGCAGTCTTTTGCTGGGAAATGCCCTTCCCCTCCCCAACTTGATTTTTTTTTTTGGCCTTAAATGCTCACGCCGTGTCGAATGCTCTGGGTTTGTTTCCAACACTCCCAAAACCAAATATTATTTTCTATTGAAGCCTATCTTCAAAAAAAAAAAAAACACCTAAAAGTGTTCCCAAACAATGATCATAAAACACAAAAGAATCAAAGTTTTCTGCCATTTTGACAGCTCTATTTAGGTTACAAAGGCATCCCAAAAATATCCAACACATGCAGCTTTTACAAATCCTAACAGGATGAAGGGAGAGCGTTGTCTTGACCCTTTGGCTTGTTGTATAATGGAAATACTACCTGCTGCTTTCTAGCACACTTGCAAAAAAAAATTGCAGGGCTGACCTATGGAGGGGTTTTGATATCCTGTTCATCAAGTATGAATCATAGATGCCTTTTATCACCTTCAGTGATGCAAAGCAGCAAAAGCCGATCCCCATAATCAGAGCAAATGTGCAAGTTCATCTCTGATATACTGAAAGAAAACGGGGATTTGGGCAAGACCATATTGGATAAGATACTATGTGATGGTTAGGGATGATTTTGAACCAACGCAAGAGATAGGAGCATCCCTAGGCTTTGCAAGCATCAGTCTTGAGCCAAGCTTCATAGCTGGTCCACAGCTCCAGATCTGCACCCCTCTGCATCTGGGGGGAGACTACTGAGCTTTCCAGCTCGGGGCCCTTTATAGCATCAAGGATGGTGGGATGTTATCCTGTGAATACCTCTGGGCAGGGACCAAGCTTTTTGTGTTGTGTTCAGACAAGGATTAGCCCAGTGCAGTCCTCCTTCCAGATCCACGTGCCTCAGGGCTACTGAAATACGAATAAAAGACGGTGCATGCAAGGAATAATACATGTGACTCTGGAATCAGAAACCTCCCAAGCCATTTCTACTCGTGCTAGGAGGTGGCCACAAACGAGACCAGGGATGCTCCATGAATACAATCTCAATGAGGTTACTAAATTAACAAGTCAAAATCCTGCACATCATCACAGCAGGGCTCTGGACCAGGACCATTATGGTCCAGAGGGGAGATTTGGTAAGTTGAACCACACAAAAAAAGGAACTTTTCCTAGCCTAGAAAGCAGGAGTTGCACTTAACTCTGAATCATGTCATCCAAGACTATGAGGAGGACATGAGGACAGGCCCTGATCCTGCAAGGACCTCCAGCACCAGACATCCTGCTGAGGCCAAAGACATGCCTCGCTTGCTCGAGATGCTGCAGAAATGGGGCCTGGAAGTGGAAGTGACTGTGTGCCGTTACAGAGGTGCAAAGAGGCCAACTAAACAATCTGAACCAAAGAAGTTAAAGGAATTAACTTTCTGAAACAAAGAAATTAAAGGAAGAAAAGAAAAAAAGAAAAAGCACCCCTCGCAGAGGGCCTCGGCTATCAGACCCACCCGATGAAAGCTGAACCGTTTCGTCCAAAACATGAGAGAAGCGGTGACGCGGAAACCTGCTGCCCAGCTTCCCAGACTCTTTTGCAAACTGGCCTCCGTCCTTGGCACCAGTTGCTCCAGCAGCCAGGTTCAATTACTGCACGACTTGCTTAACTCAGCATCTGCCTTGCCCGAGCAGCATGGCAAGCGAAGCCAAGTAGGTAGATGGATTACTGCAAATGAAGTGAAGATAATCCCGGGCGAGGACCTTTTTATCCAGGGAAAGTTTCCATCGATTTCACATCACAACCCCTTACAATCTCTTCTTAATAATGTGCCTGCCAGCGTGTTGAAAAGATTAAAGCTGCTGAGTGATGTGATGCTCTGTGGCCCTGACAGGGAGTGATCAAAGGAGGGGGGAAAAAGAGGGGAACAGATCCCTTGTATTATTTTGTCATCTGGACATGGCATAGCGGTGCACTATATTTGCACTCGGGTTCAATGCAGAGGGTGAAAGCAAGTGGGTGAGGAGCAAGGGAACTCGGAGCACAGTGAAGGTTTGCTTTTGCAAACACCGATTACCCTCGAGCATCCTAAACCCAAGTGCTAGCCAAGGAGACATTATGCAATAGTAGGGAAACCAAATATGTGCACTGCTATTGCGTACTAATCCCATCGTGCTGAAAGCAAGGAGCTGAATTAACTCATATGTAGGGTAACTCCACAGAAGGGAAAAAATCTCGTATGGGATGCTGCGAGGCTTTCCTGTTATGTGACTTGTCTTCGTTAAGCCGGTTACAATATAAAAACCTCCCTCCAGGGCATCAACCTGGAAAGGTCGCACCTGGTTTTGCTAAAGACTTTGCCCATCACTGAAATGTGGTGGGGTTATTGTGTGCCAGCGAGAGTCAGCCAGATACAGGAATTAATCATATCGTCCCTGACTGACTTGATGCTCAGTTTTACTCCCTTGGTTTTAGTGGGGGCTTTGGCCAAATAAAGACGTAGGGAAGAGGCTTGCTGCTCCTTCTGGTGCGGATGACACTGCCAGTCACGCCGTAGGAAGCAGAGACACGACTAGTGAGCGTATGCTTGAGTTCTGCCACAATTTCCTAGGTTTTGTCATTTGGGAGTACATTTCCAGCCAAGCTGTGGCCCTTTCTCCATTTTTCCTACCCATCCATGCATTCCTATTTGTCCCTGCAGTGCATTTTGGGCTTCAAAGCATGGAAAAAAGTTGTGCATTGCCATTTCTCTAAACTCGAATCATACCCTGCAAGAGAGCAAGATGACTCCTTAGCCTCTCTGGGGCTGTCTGTATAGCACATGAATCCATGGGCACTTGCTTTCCAGGGCTGCTATAAAAGAAATAGATTCAATTCTTTTCTCAGGGGGATGGGACTTGCAAAATGCCTCTTTGAAGCAGGCGGAAAATACGTTCGCTCTCCCCCTAAAGCTGACGTTCAATGCAAACAATGCAAGCACTTTGTGGCACCGAACATCTTCGCATGGCCGCGGCGGCAGAGGTTATCTGGAGTCATTGAAAGCTGGCTGCAGACAGCCAGGTGACTGCTCTCTGCCGGAGTACATACCTCGGCGAATAAAGTTTATGAGATAAAGACTAATGCAATCCTTTTCACAGGGCTTACACGGAGTAATTATAGACCTATCACTTAGAGTTAATTACATACAGTTAAAGACATCATTATCTATATTGGAAAACCATCTCCCGTGAACTCAGCTCCTTTTGCCCTTCAGCTGGTGACAGCTCAATGTTTCCAAAGAGGAGCGCAGGGTGGGAATTCACAGCTATAATGGGAAGGCACGCTGCCATTGCACAAAGCCTCTTCTGGGAAAGGCGGCCTTAGCTTGGGATCTCCAAAACATCTTCCCAGACAACAGGCATTTCTTTGATTTCAAAGGCTTTGGAGGGAGACTCTACTGCTTCATTTCCTATTTCATCAACTGCAGATATTAGTCATTATACTAATAATTAATGGCGTATTTTTATCGTCTCCACCCAGCCAGATCTGCAACTAGTGAAAATTGGCGTCGTGCTATCAGCTATGCTGGTTTACCCAAGTGCGTGGGCCATTACATAAGCCAGAAAAGGAAAGTAAGAGACTGGTGCACACGATAGGTAGCGGTGGAATAACTTCCTGATGCTATCTCCCCAATATCCTTAAAGCATATGAAAATGGGCTTTAATGGAGGTGAACCAGAGGTCATCATCCTCCGTAGCACCATCCTGCCCTAGGTCTCTCTGTTGAGACCGCTAACAAAGATGCATGTTCTCATACCATTTTTTATGTCCCCCTAACTTTTTTGGTTATGTAGAAACATTTCTGCCTAGACCTGGAGTCAACCCAACAATATCTTTTTTTTCCCCACATGCCATTAAGAAGTTCATACCCGTTTGCAATCTCTGCACAGGGACATCTGAGAACACTGTTTTCCCAAGAGTCACAAGAATAAATAACGGTGCCATAGCAAATAATCATGGGGAGAAAATCGCTGGTGAATGCTGAACTCTGATGAAAAGAGCAATAGGACACTGGATCGTCCTCGAACGGCAACCACCTTTGGCTCCTAATAACCATAGTGTGGGGGTGAGCCAGATAAACAGAGACATTGTGCTGGATTATGAATACTGTATTACGCCCCTCCATTCATAAGTATTTTTCCCCTTACTTCTTTGCGTGTCGTTATGGGTCTCCAAAGAGGAAAAAGAGTCCAAAGGAGTGGTTTGTGCTTGGGCACGGAAACGATGGAGGATGCACAAAAATGGCACAAGAGGGGATGTCGCGTTAGGGGCTCTGCTGTTTGGACAAGTAATGCGAGCAAAGAAAAACAACGGGGCGGAAAAGCAAAAGTCAAGCTGCAACAGTGCCAAGCAGCTGAGCACCATGTTCTGTGGGATGGCGCGTGCATGTGACAGGCCAGGGCAAACCCTCACAAATGCATTTCAGAGCTCCCTGCCTCGGGGCTCCAACAGGTAGCAACAGAAAGAAAAAATATTTCACAATTAGAAAGAGGAACTGTCAGGGGGAACAAAAAAAAAAATCCCTAAAAACAAGGAGGCAGGAAAAGCGACGGTGTCACTAGACAATAACGGGGGTGAAAACAGTGACAGGAGATGATTGGAGATGTCATTAGGCTGTAAATGGCTTTACTCGATATAACGAGCTCTCTTCCTAGGACAATGGGACCTGATGATAAAGCAGCAAAGCTCCCCTAATAGCAATGAAGCCTTGTGGAGTAATGCCAGATGAGGATTTGGCCCGCTGGATCAACCTATAGTCTTCCGGAGAGATGGTTTTCCAAAGCTGTTAGAGCTAGACTAAGATCCTCCAGCGAGACCTGCTTAACAAAGGCCATTTCACCACTTGGGGTGCAATGGCAGCATGCCTCTAAAAAGCTCCCCAGCATTACTTCAAGGTCCAAATGATGGATCCTCTGCCTCATCTCTTGGTAAACCAATCCAGTGAGCTCCTGTTGTGTTTTTTTAAAGTGCTTTATTTCCAATCTGAAGTTTACTGACTTTGGTCAGCACATCTCATTATGCCTTTGTCTTCCAGGAGCCTTGTAATATCTTTTCTACATATGGGCATACAGGCCTATTCAAGCCATCTCTAACCATTAGGTCTATTAGGCACGGCTGGTTTCATACTGAGCCTCCTTATAATGTTGCATTAGCATGGCATTTGGAGGGCAAATGCAAATTTCAGGGGGACTTTATGTCTATTAAAGTCCAAATAATTCTGTGTGGCTCATTCAGGACAAAGTCCCTACTGGAAGCGGTAATAGCAGCCTACCTGCAATCCACCCCAGACCCATCCTGCAATCATCACCACATTTTCCCAGTCCCTATGCATCACCAACACCCAATAGCAAAACTGGGCTTTATTGGATTGCATTGCATTTTCCTTGGAAGGGGTCCTCCAGGTGCGAAACCGGAGATACCATAGTTACTTCCTATGCCATGTAGAAGCAGGTGTCTCCTGATATCTTTCCCCTTTGCATTATCCAAAGGTGGATCCAGCCTTGAATGAGGCATAGGATAAATCACGATAGGATCACTGGAATTATAGCAGTTGCCATGCCTGTGGATTTGGCCCTTTCCCTCGACTGACACGATTGCCGTCCCAAGCAGAGCGTTGTCTAATGGCCAGTCCCCTTGTAACCTCGCCAGCGTGTTTGTTGGCCCATATTGATTCTTGCATAACAGCCCAATAAAAAATTTGCTTTTGAATGCAAAATGGCTGGAGGAATTTACAACGGTCAGCCCTGTTTGCTCACCAAACCGCAGCGTTTTGCTACTGAGCACAGAACTAATACTGTTTTCAGGGAATTGGCCGATGCTCCACACCCACTGTACCGGCAAGGCCAACATTTATTTACCAAGCAAAACATAAAATAGAAAAGAAAAAAAAAAAGACAGAGTTTGGGGATGGATACAGCTGCTTATCATTTCCTTGAATCTAGGGTTGGGTTTTCAGAGCTCCCTTGCTTACAAATTATTGACATCAGGGATTTGAGATGAAATACTGCTAGCAAAACAGCCTGCCTCGAAACAATCCCGTTGGTGCTTATAAAATCCATCAAATGCCACCCATAAAACAGTCTGCTCATGGATTCAGATGAAAGAGGTCCATCCCGATATCCGGAGCAGCCAAGGAACCAGCCAACATGTTTCATTGGCATTTTCCCAGTCCCTATGCATCACCAACACTTAATAGCAAAACTGGGCTTTATTGGATTGCATTGCATTTTCCTTGGAAGGGGTCCTCCAGGTGCGTTATAGGAGGACACCACTTAATTAACACACTTTTTCCATTCTCAGGCAACTTCTGTATTCCCAGCCCCACCAAGGATCTATAAAATGCCGTGCCCCTTGCTGGAGCGAGCAAAATGTTTTGCACCTAGGCAAGACGGAGCATGTCATTTCCTCTTCGGAAACGTGCTCGTACTTTTAAAAGAATCTCTTTGGGTGGCACTTTTATCTGATCCACAAAGGAGAGTAATAACACCTCCATGAAGCCTATGCGGTGTTTGATTTGTACGGAGTTGGGGGCAAATATTAATAAAGTGTTCTTCACTCGTCGTTTAGACGTGGGAGACATTACCTCTGTTTTCGTGAAAGGGAAATTGAGATACAAAGAGTCCAAGTGACTTGCTCACACTAGCAAAGTAGGGATAAAAAGCATGAATTCCAGTGCTCTTTTTTTTTTTTTTTTTTTGCAGAAGACTAGCTCTTTACTAGTCTTCATTTCCCATTGCTAAGATTAAGTATACAATTATACATATTTTAAGACGAGGGGATTTGAAATGTTACTAAGAAAAATAAAATCAGTTTAAGATCCATAAATGGATAGTTTTTAACTGAATGCTTTTAATGGATAGCTTTTAATTGAATGCTTGGATGCTTATCTTGCTGGGGTGATCTGACCCCAGCTGACTTCCTGCCCCTGGGGCGGGGGGCTGGACCCGCGGTCCCTTCCAGCCCTAACGTCTCTGAAATCTATGGATGTTCTCATATGTGCACGTCATTTCATTAAGACTTGTTAATGAGTTTATTTGTGTATTCTGCAATACCCATGAACCATGCAAATGCCTTCACCAGCAGAACGGAGGTTGCTACAAGCCTGGTCTGAATGCCTGCATTTGTGAGATCTGATGCAGTACTCTGCGATGCTCTTTAAATATTCAAAATCACCTTGCAAAGGATGAATGCCACGCTCATTATAGCCATTGTGTGACACATGCAGCAGTTAAGTCTCTGTAAACAGGGTTTTCCTAGTCCACTGGACTCAGTCGTCAGTCGGAGGGTATTGTCTGCCTCAAATATAAAGTCTTGGGGGACAGGGATGGTCCCTTCTTATGAGCGTGCACGCTGCTTTGCACGTATCAGACATCTCTATGCATCACACAGCTCAGTCAGCCTTGGCCTCACCGACACTTCTCCTAAAGACACGCATTGACTCAAACCAGCCCTGAAGTCCTCACTCATTCGAGCCACCCCATGGGTATCCGGAAGAGGTGAAGCACCTTGCAGAAAGCACTAACGGGAAATCTCGGTTCTTATCAGTCATTTCCCCCCTGTTTTCCAACCAGCTCTGCCAGCACTGCCTTAGGAGAGGATACAGGGGTGGTTGAAGTCAATGGAAAAACTCCTAGGGGCTGCCCTGGATTGGGCCAAAGGTGCTTTTAAAGGACCCTTATGTCAACTGGAGTTGAGATCCCCCTCCCGCTGCAGCCACCTTTGCATATCTGGAACCAAACTAAACCCCCCAAAAAGAGAGAGAAGAAATACAAGGTAGAGATTTTAAAAACACATATGCACAAAAGCCAATTAAACCAGCTCAGGTGTTCCCAGCACCTCGGGCTAGTGCTGGAAAAAAAACAAAAAGGCAGCAGCCCATAATAGGAAGCTCAGCGCTTTGCAGCGGCTTTTACCTAAACGTTGCCATGACAATGTGTACATAAGTCTGTCCTTGCTCTGAACCGCAATCTCCGACTTGACAGACAACACCCATTCGAGATCCAAGGACACCTAATCGTCAGGAGAGCACAACGAGGCGTTTTGTTCAGGCAGAAACCCGAGAGGGCTCCCGTGCTGCACCCGTCTGGGGAGCTTCGGAGGCTTTCCCTCCCCGCCGAGAAGCAAAAAAAAAATCATGAAAAACCACAGCTAGGAAAGAGCCCGAGGGACAGCCTTGCTGGCACCGCCAGGTCTGTGCACAGATCCTCCCTGCCCACAGAGCTGCCGGGCCGGGAAGGACGAGGAGGAGACAGGCTCCAAAACCAAAAGGGTGTGGGGAGAGGGAATGGAGGGGTGCCTTCCAATTAAATGCAAATAAAGATTTCTTTCTTCAGTCTGTGGCTGGTGATGTCAGCGCCTGATGAGACCTTGTAAAAGCAGATGATCTTCAGGGGGCTGCACCCAGGCTTGGCTCGAAAGGAATCTCACCATCGCACGCCCGGCTGGAGAGCGGCGCTGGGGGTGCAACACCGACGGGGGAGCCTGCAAGGAGAAACGATGTGCGTGTGCACATCAGCTGCAGGCCCCTTCCCACCCTGATCTCATGGGATCCCTGCTGCTTTCGAGCCACCCTTTCGTACCCCGGACTTGCACACCCTTTCTCATATATGCCTGGCACCTCACTGGGGCATTGACTCTGAAAATGCCGGTTCTGGCCTGACACAGCAACAGAGCAAAACTTGGTGTAGTTCATACCAGCAAATCACCGGTGGATAATGGGAGAGAGGCTGAAACAAAAGTGCCTCCTTGCACCCACTTCCCCTTGCATTTGCTCCTAGGTCATCTGCGTGGGGATGGGACACGGGATCCTTTGCACACCAGAACGTGCAAGTCGGGCTCCAGGAGGAGTTGATCTGATACGACCTTACGCATCACCTCCGAATTTGACTCCAGGCTTCAAGCACAGGCCAGCGACGCTGGAAGGTGATCAGAGACGATGTGCCGAGCCTACTGGGGAAAGGTGCCAGCTTGCCAAGCTATACCTCTTGGACTATAGCAGCCCTGGACATTTTCTGGTGAGGCAGACAGGAGACTCTCACCTGTCTGCAGGTGCCGAGACAGCTTCTGCTCCCGGGTGTTGGAGGAACGGCAGCAGATAGTTGGTGGGATTGAACAAAAATGAGCAATAACAGTTGAATGCCAAGCCTTGCATTAGGCCAAACTCAGATGCTCGATATACAATAGGCCACTAGCACAGGGCTAAGAGGCAGCAGACGTACTACGGAGAGGCTGGAGCACCCTTGCACACACTCGTCCTGATACAAACGGGGCAAAGCTACGGTCCTGGAGAAGGAGCGCAGCAAGGAGGATACCACCAGCCCTGCCTTCGACACACATCAGAGCTCCGGTATGAGCGTGCGTTCCCACCCAGGGTTAACCCAGCGTGCTGACTTTGCACCCCTAGGACCCGTTTTTGGGTCTTGCAGTGGCTCGCCATGTAAAGCTCGGATAAGCCTCTTAGCTTGAGATTGCCAGAAGCCGCTTTTATTTCAATGCAAGTTGGGCTCCAAAGTCCAGCAAGTGCTTCTGCAAACCTGAGCCTTCGCCTCTGCCATGAAAGTATTTCCACGCTCCTCCAGAAAGCACGAGTGTGAGACGTGAGGCATCCATAAGGGGAAATCACTTGGAGAGCCTCCGCGAGGATAGAAATGATCATTTGTCTAGCGGCAACCTACTGCCTCCATCCCTGTGCATCCAGCAGCCGCTGCCGCCGAATCTGATCAGGCCCCGGTTTCTGGGACCTTTTCTCTTCTCTCCTGCAAAAAAGAGAAATAGTTGTGGCTACATCAGGCACCGCCGCAGAACGAGGCTCCCGCTCGCAGAACCGTCCGAGGCAGTTTTGTTGAAACTGGCAGCTTAATTAGCAAAACAACCCTAAGCTGTAATTTAAGAAGAAACATCATTTCCAAGTTAATGAGAGAAATATTTTAAGTGCCGTATTTAACAAGTTGCGGCCACGCCACGGCGTTCTCTCGGGAAGGTTTTGCATATTTTCCCAGAGCGCGAAGCCAGCCTGAGATGGGCAGGGAAGGAGGGAAAATAGAAGAAAAAAAGTGGAAAAGAGACAAAGGTGATGAGCTCTGAATCAGCCAGTTTTGCAGAACCGAGGCCAAGATTTCTACATCCATGGGTCAGACCCAAAACTAATACAAATCAAGTTCAGCCCGATGATTTCCATGGGTCTTCTACTATGCACCTGCTTAAGGTAGCTTATAGTTAGGTACCCTGGTTTTCAGGGAAGCTGAGCATCTTATCAAGGGCAATTCAGGTGGTCGGCATCTCTCCAAATACGGACGCCTATTTAGATGCCTGTCTTTAGGCATGCAAGAGTCAGCTCATTCGGACCCACATTTTTAAGTGGCGAAACCACTACCTGTCCCTGGACGTCCTGAAAAGCTCCACAGGTGGAATAAGCATGCAGCATGACCCACGTGCCTTGATTCAATGGCTTAACTATTTAGTAACAACTCTTCCCCAGACACAACCCATGCCCTTGATGTGCGCTCCCCTGCTCAGCATCCTAATCCAGCTGTGTATTTCCGACAGCTCAGGTATACGCAGGTCCCGGAAGAGGATTGCCCCGGTGTGATGGAGAAGATAATCACAGAAGATAAGTTTCTAGCAGGAGTGTATAAAAGGCTGATTGGGGATGGAGAAGAGCATGTCTTGTGGAGTGGGCGAGGGGTATGATGCAGGCTTAGGAGAGGTGCGGTGGAGGAGGTGACTCAAGCAGGATGCAGATGAGACGCAACGGCAAATGCTTGAGCCCTGAAGTGGAGAAAGGCAACCCGGACAATTGCCGCTCGGAGGGTGGCTATTACCACGCAACGACATTTGGTGGATGCAACAGCGTTATTACGAGGACTCGGACGTCCCAGACTGGCTGCAAAAGCAAGCCTCCCCCGCTGTGCCTCACTTTGCAAAAATGATAGGAAAGGATTGCACAGATCAAAAAGAGCAGAGGTGCCTTTGGAAAGAGCTACATATCATCCACGAGATTAATCCTCACTTTCCCAGTCTCCAAAAACATTTCCAGGAAAGTCATTAAACTTGTGCAAAAGGCAGGCAGGAAAGGATCTTTTCAATCTCCAACATACCATATAGAGCAGCGGTTCCTAACTGTCTCCTTCTATAACCCTCCCTTCTCTTCACTCGTTTCCCTATTTCAGTGGCAATGGGTTATCACCAGTCCAAAGGAAATACACAGGGGACGACAGCAACACATGAACACCAACAGCCCCAGCCCTGGCATATTCGCTCTGTGACTGTAGAAGCAAAATAACCGTATCTGACACATGATTTATTGGTTAAACAATGTCATATGATAGGCCCTCGGTTCATTATTAGGGAATCACAAGTTATGCTCCTAAATTCCTAAAGGGCTCTTCACGCTTAATGTTATTAGAGCAAAGAGGCAAAGGAAGACTCATTTTAGTTGCATTCAGGAGATATTTCCCCGTGCTTTCGGCCACACTGCCGCTACCCAAACAGCAGGGGAGGGGAGGAGGGGGATGAGACTCCCTTCATATTCAGACCGCCACATTTCTGAATCCGGTTGGTTTTTTTTAGACAATGCCAGAAGTAACTGGAGGGAAAAGAAGAAAAAGGGACCAAAAAAAAATGAAGTTGGGAGCATGGCATATTTCTCCATGCTGATTGTTGTTGTTGGCTTAGGTCAAGGTAGGACTTGACATAAGACTTGACAAGCCAGGCAGCAAAAATAAGTTGCCAAACTCTCCCAGTAAAAACCTGACTTCTGTGCAGCTTGGCTCCTTTCAAGAAAATAACCCAACATTTTCTACTAGGTCCCCATGATGGGTCTCAACTGGGAGGGCAACACAGTGAGCTATGCTAGAAGTCAAAAAATGTCACCGGTCATGTTGATCCCACATGGCAAGTCCCCCGCCCCGGTGCAGAGCAAGGCTGGCTGCAAGCCGGGTTCATACAAGCCTCCTTGGAGATTTGAACCCGTGACCTCCTAAATAGGAGACCCACCTTCAGCAATTTGCCATGCAGCGACCTGTCAAGATGATTAATAACATCAAAAAGCCGGTGTAGCATTGGTGGCTCACAGAGCCACCTGTGTCATCTGTCAGTCCTCAAGAAGACACCGTTAACCCCCGCTTTAAATTTCCTGAAGCTGGAGATGGTTGTTGGTTTTGGCCAGGCTCTGAAGCTTGCCTGGCTTACGACGGCACGGGTCCTGGGGCGGCAGAACCGACTCCATCGAAACCGAAAAGCAACCTGCAGGCTGGAAGGCAATTTCTTTTTGGTTCGATGAGCGGCGTGGCTGCTTTTTAATGGTCCTTCATCACCCCTCCTTCTCCCCTGCGACGACTGCCCATGCACCTAAAGCTTGCTAAAAACAAGAGGCATGATGAAACGGGAAGCCACGTAGGCTGCTAACCAAGTTATAGGCAGGAGCTACACCATCTCCAATCAACACCCCCTCTTCCCTGCAAACAGGGTCAGGCCTGGTCGGCACCCGGCTGCGAGAGCTCTTGTGAAACACCAGTCACGATTCAACGGGTGGGTGGATCAGCCCTGAGCGATCCCTAAAGATGCCACCCTACAGACAAGGCGAGCCTGAAGTCCAC
The DNA here is from genome assembly GCF_000455745.1 of Alligator sinensis. NCBI lineage: Eukaryota > Metazoa > Chordata > Crocodylia > Alligatoridae > Alligator > Alligator sinensis. The sequence goes on along the minus strand of NW_005842380.1, from coordinate 645,117 downwards.
GCGTGTTATGCTATTAGAATAGCCTGTGTATCAAATTCTGCCCCGTGTTTTCCAGATCCTAATGTTTAATAAATGAGAGGAAAAAACATGCTTTTGGCTTTTCTGCACTACAGGTGATTTTTCCTCCATTTGATACATCCACTCGACTAGTTATTCCATGTTAGCATGAGCCGGACAAGGTGGGTGGTAAGCAAGCATCGTCTCAAAACGTGAGCTTAACCCAACGGGGCCCTGATTTCAGCTGGGTACTAAAATGCAAATAAAGGACTCTGAGGCCTGTAGTTAATGCAGGGTTGCAAGGGCAGCCAAAGAGGTTATTAGCATCCAGATGGACCACAGAGGAGAGGAATTGGGAAGAACGAGACCCAAGGGCTTCGGTGCCAACTAGGTGCTCTGATCGGCTGACCGCCTCCGAGCTGGTAGCGAAAACCAATGCAATTTTACAATCAGCGCAAGTTCAGGCTCCCTTGAGATCAGTTCATAAAGAGGATCCAAGGGTTGACGGTGCAATCTAAATGTAGGGTGGGTTGGGGTCCCTAAAAGACCCCCAAGTTCAACCCCAAAGATAGCTGGGTCAAGAGGGTTTGTCTTCATCCTTCTGGCCCCCCCAAACCAAGTGCCAGCAACACATGGGTTCATGTGTCCAAGAGCATTTCATTCTGGCCCGCACAGGGCTCGACGAGCAAGGGGAGGTGATGGATGCTTTCGTGAGCTGCCGTGGGAGGTCTGAGTCTAGTGGAGGGACCTAGGATGAGGGAGAAAGAGGCTAATATGAGAGTGGATCTCATGCACCTTTGACGTGAACCCATAAAGGCACTTCACAGCTCCATTGTGGACACTAAGGCAGACAAGGTTCCTTGGGTGAATTTGATATCTTGTATTAGACCAACCCAAATAGCTGGAGAAAAGTTTATTAAGCAAACTTTTGGGTTCAAAAACCCTTCATCAGGCTAAGGAAGTCTCAGCAGTGAGGACACTAACGAATTTGACTCGGAGACTCCGGCTGGGGATGGACCCACTCGACCTCAGGCTGGATGTGGCTAAAATAAGGGATTTCCAGAGGAAAATGGAAGAGCCTGGCCCGTTACACAAGACAATGCATTGCTGCCCCTCCACCAGACCTACAGATCAGCCAAAACCATGTTCCTTACCAAATTCAAACCCTCTTTGCCTACTCCTACCTGTATTGCAAGCCACTGTCCACGAGCAATTTCTGTCCCACTCCAACCACTGGCTCTTTCACGGCTATCCCAGATCAATGCTTTTCAGCTCTATCTTGGAAAATGTTTATGTCCCGTGGGTTATATCTGCAGGGCAGGTTTCTTGCCACCCCGTATGGGTCGGTGCAGCGCCACGACCCGGCCTGCACTTGACAAGCACGGCTTAAAATCCTCCGCCTGGTTTCACTTGCAAACCACATCATGAAATGGAGGAAGCCCATCATGCTTTCTTGCTATGCCCTCTCTGGCTGGGGATAGCTAAAAGGACCTTTCACAGCTCCCTTCAAAAACCCAAGAGCGCTAAGGAGTTAAAGCAACCTCATTGCTGAAGGATTTCTCCATAATCTGTACACATGTCATGGGGATCAGGACTGTGGGTGGTAGTGCTAGTCTGTGACAGTTGTTCAGGCCCATGGCCCATCGCCTGACTCACTCGGAAAGCCCTCTTATCCAAGCAGTTTTCAAATTTAATTAAGAGGGACCTATCACAGGCTTAGCTCCACAGCCGTGCCAGCCTGAAAGCCCTCGCAGGAGTCTGCACAAAGGAAGCAGAGAGCGGCGGCGTGTCAATGCGATCGCTCGCTGGAGAAGGCGACGAAAGGGTCTGCACGCCCTGTGGTTTCGTCCAAGCCGCGAGTAAGAAACTCCGCGATTCAAGGTGATGCCTAGAGCCCTGCAAACGCAGCAGCTGGCCCCCGAGCAACTGGAAGTCTCTGCTGGTTCCAGTTAGCCAGGCCGAGCGTGCAGAATCAGGGCTGCTCTTTGCTACACAGCCAAAGCCCCCGTGCCTAATCCGATCTCGCTCTCAAGTGGGGAGCTCCCCAAGCAAAAGAAAGGAAAGCAAAGCAAACCACAAAGGTAGCTGTCTGCAAAATCCAGGGTGTTAAATCTGGTCGCAGAGCCGGGAGATCGCAGTCCTCTGATGAGACAATTGCCGTCTTTTGTGCTTCGGATGTCTTCGCCGTCGAGGTCCGTGAACATTCCCGCTAGGAGGTTTTGGCACCGGTCCACACCTCACTAAGACGTCGGCAGACAGAGGGCTTAGCAGAGATTTTACTGTGGATAGCAGAGGCGTACAGGGCACCATGTCGTTCTCTCCAAGAAAAGGAGTGAACAGGACCGGCTCCCATCAACTCCCTAGCACACACCAATCCTTCTGAAAGAAACCACTACCTGCATGCCAGAGCTTGAGGCCGTAACTGCAAGGCTTTCCTAGTCTCTAGCCAAACACGGGAACACTTTGCGTGAAAAAGCGGGGCTTGGTGCAGAAAAACGTCCCCCAGAAGATGGGCTTAATCCTCATACAGATGCGGGCTTCGTGGCCTTGTAGACAGAGGATGCATACATTGCAGGCCAAAGTGAAGGAGAAGACGGTATTCCCCAAGTGCAATGTAGATAGCAGGCAACCGTTATTTTTGTCCACTGTTGGATTTTCCTAAAAAAGCAAAGATGCAGCCAAACCATGGGAGGTTATCATAAGGTCCCTTATCCCAAACACTGCTGCTAGACGGCGAGGCGGGAGATTAGTATTGCCCGGTAATTAATGCGTAGGTGCAGGTGCCTTATTCCTAAGCATGGCTCTCCAACCCAGCCTTTCTAGACTCAACCAGAAAATGCCATTTTTCATTCATTTCTTGACTACAGAAAAATACGAGAGCAATTCTCTGCTGCAATGTACTCAGAAAGTTTGATACCTCCAGGTTTAACTTGTAGATTTGATACCTCCAAGTTTAACTTGCAGATTGTGTTTGCACACTTCACAGTGCAGGCATGGTGTGGCACCCCGCAGCACCCTTCAAAGGATCTCAAGGCACCCCGGCGTGCTGTGGCATCCTGGTTGAGAATCGCTGCTGTAGAAACTCATGCGGTTCGCTGTGGAAGTGCTTTTGTTAGTCATAAGCACTTACTAGTCAGTCATATTCTCCCTTACATGCCCTGTGTAGACTTCAAAGGTCCCAAAAAGAGTTGGATTGCATTCCCCATCAGGAGCACAACCAATCCAGATGAGGTGCCAGCGCATGGCTATTTATCTCCTGCATTGAACGAAGCACACCCCGAATTTCAAGCAGGCATCATCATCTCCTAACCTGTCTTTAATGCAGTTCTCCCAGTCCCAGTAGCTCATGCCAACTGGCATGGGGAGATTATGAGCAGAGCTGCAGACACTACAACAGCCTGGCATGCCCCCCTTGACAAGCCTTTGGGACCTCGGTTTACCTCCATGCCATAAATATGTTCCAAAGCGAATACTTTGCCACCAAAAGGGACCGTGTCTCCTCTGTCAACAAGTATCTATTCGGACTTGAACTTCTGGGTTTTTTTCTTGCTTTGACTGGTAGGCAAAGCAGGAAACAGCATAGAAAAGTGGCTTTGATGTCAATGCTTTGTTGAGTTTATTTGCCAGGAGCTATTTGCACTAGATAAAAACTCAAAAGTCCCTCGCCTCCTGCTCACTACAGCAGCTAAGCAATGGCATGGAAGAGGCATCAAGAACCAGAGCCAAACACGAACCGAGAGCGCCTGCATGCAACAGGGAAGCCCGTAGGAAAACACAGGGGCACTTCGAATCAAACTGAACCCATCACCCATATCTGAAGCTCTCAATCCTATGATGTGAGGTGCAGAGCTATAGATACAGCCCCGTTAAATTGCTGAACATTACCATGCAATTAGACTGGGAAAAGGAACATTGAAATGGTCTCTGGGGGGCTCTCTTTCGAGGTCAGGCTTGCGAAACGATGACAAGTGTACTTTTCAAAACAGTCACCTTAATTAAGACTCCAGCTTGGAAGCACCTTGCTTTAGGAAAGGCTCCCTTTCCATTATAATTACAACTGCTCATGCTGGAAAAGTCCAGGCGAGGTCCTTCAGGCATCTGCCTTCACCACAAGAAATACAATAATTCAGCAATAGGCTGGTGTTAATGTGCATAACTCTGTTGGAGTAACCTCTGGTCCACACGAGAATTGCTTCTCAGTCGCTGCCGCTAAGAAGACAAATCCTAGTTGCCTCGCAAATGGGGCACCCGAATTTAGCAAAGTCCTGGGCTAGCTCCACAAAGCACGTCGGTCCTCTCTGACCTGCTAACCTGGTATGGAGAACAGCTGTTATAGAGAGTTATTAGAGAGTTATCCCAAGAAGTAAGATGCCAGTTAGAAACCCATTCATTCTGGTGGGCAGAGCTCCTATTTTAAGTTCATTGCTATTTATGCTTCTAGCAATGCAGCACCTAGGAGCCCTGACCGTGACCCAAAATTCCAGCGCGCCAGGCACTTCGCCAATGCAGAACAAAGCCATCGATCCATCGATGTTGCCCCCAACAGGTGCGTAGACCCATCACTCGCCCAGCTTCCCTCTCAACGCCGATCAGCTCTGTGTTATGGGCTTTCCAGGCAGTTTATTTTCACCAGCAAACCAATAAAATAACCACACGCACACAAAAAAACCCCCAAGCAATCAGATAGAAAACCCCAAATCTGCAGTCTTCAGACCCTGAGAGGGCAACCCTTCAGTCCCGAAGGCTGTACCGCCTTGCCAAGTTGCAGTCTAGCTGGCCTTTTCACTGCAAGATAAGGAGCATGTGATAGGTTTTCTTCCTGCCGAACCATAGTGGAGACGCAGCTCTGTTGTTTTTGTACAGCAAGGAAAGGTCTCTAATAACCCATGGGGGTTTGATCTCACCAAGCCTCACGGCAGCATGTGCCAGGGACCCAGTGGGATCCTAATGTGCTTAGAAATACCTTTTGGGCTGGGAAGATGCAGCCTCCATACAGCCAGTAACCTAAGCATTCAGTAGTTCGTAGCACCAAGGCAGCCCTGCACTAATTCTCTCTTAGGTAGTTAATATTTGCTCAAGCATGATGTAATGCTAGCCTGGCTTTTCATTATTAAAACATGCTGATGATCCCCGGGGAAGTAGCGCTGCGGGTCTGGAGCGCAAATCAGTGACGACGCGCAGCAGGAGGCAGAGCAAGAGTCCAGCTTCCTCTCCCATCGCTGCCTCAAGTCCCCAGGGCTCTCCGGAGCCGAAGCGTACTGCTGTCAAAAGCACAAGCAGCTCCAAAAAAACACACGGGGAGCAAATCCTCGATACAAAAGAGGTGTTTGTGCCATCAGTTTACAGCCATCACTAGGTTGTCCTACTGGGAAAACATGCTAAGGCTTCGTTATGCCGGCATGAATGCTACAGCAGACAAGCAATTAATTCGTGGGCTTTCTCCTGGCGTTCGGCAGGGGCCTGTGTGCACCTTTCAACCTGTTTGCAAGCAAAGAAACTCCGAATCGACTCTCTCCGGACACGACGTGGCACCCATCCTGCAGTGCAGGGGTATCCGTGCCAGCTTTACATGCAAAAGAACTCATTTTGATCGGTGCATTTGCTCTACTAGCAAGGGGCCAAAATGATCACAGAGTTTAAACAGGGGCTGTATCAGCTCCTTCCACCACTCCCCAATAGTTTGGTCTCTGGCAAGTGCCAGCGAGCTACGTAATGCCGTCAGCGGTGCCCTTCCATGACTCCAGAGCTCAAACAAAGGCTTTACTATCCTCAGGCAGGGCCGCTGAGATAGCCAGAGGATCCATCAGTGTCCAGCAACCTCAATAAAAGAATATCATCTTTGTTTGCATGATAGCATGTCTTTCTGCACCCTGTTAGAAAGCGCGGTGCATTTCTGCTGCACATTCATTCAATAGGAGGGCAGATTAAAAACCAGAAGCCAACAGAAATGTCTCATGCAATAGCAGAAATGGTTTGGCTACGGTGGCAGCACGCTCCCTGGGAGCCCCCACGTAGGCAAGGCAAGACCTGGTTGAAGATGGACAACCCCAATTCCACCCTTCTCTATGAAAATCCCTACGGATGACCACTCGTTTCTCAGACCACTCAGCCGGCAGGGTTACAGGACCCTGAAATGCAAATCTTGGAGAACTGCAATGCTTGAATCGGTGGTGGCCTTAGGGTTGTTGGGGCCCCGGGCAAGAGAGTCATTTGGGGGCCCCTTAGAGGCTTAATTTTGATGACCTATAAGCAAGTCAGATACTTGTTGCAAAATTTTGGGGCTCCCTAAAGCGTGGGCCGCCCCTAAGGCCGCCACTGCTTGGATGACCCCTCCAATCGGAGAAACTACAGCCCTCGGAGCGGGGTGCATGCAATAGCCGGGTCCCGGGAGCATCTTTCTGAGTCGGTGGTGCAAGCACGAGAACCAGGATTTCCTCCATTTTTGCAGCTGCCACATTGGCCACATATTGCATCAGTGCTGCCAATCACCCTGCCATAAAATGGGCCCAACCCTTAGCCACCTCTCCGGGGCCCTGCGCTGCGCAAGACGATTGACATGTGCGAAGTGCTTTGCAAGGTTCCCATGGGAGGTGCCGCGGAAGTGCAAAACACGATTCTCGTTGCTGGGAGCAACTGAGGGGGCGGGTTAAAGGTATACACAGCTCCGAGAGCAACATGTGTCTGCTGGGCTGGTTTCCGCCGCGTCGGTCCCACACCCACACGGGTCACCCAGATGGCACTTCCTCCTCCTCCCGCTCCGCTCTTTGCATTCTTGCTCCCTGGGAGCTGCTTCGGTGCAGCCGGACAAGGCCGTCCGGAGCCGCCCTCCTCGCAGCAACAGCCCCCGCGTGCACTGCACATTTTGTTAATCGGGGCAAGCAGCAGGGATTCGGGATGGAGCGTAACAGGCTTTTCGGGAACGGCGAGCGCTGCCCACCCACATAATGCAGAGATCCCCGACGGTCCTGTAGTGTCTAGATACCACCCACCGTCTCCTTCCACTCCAGGTCTCGGACCTGCCCGGGGCACCTGGGTTTGCATTTGAACCCCCCTTCACGCTCAGTTCGGGGTAGGGTGCCTGACCACTGCCTCGCCTTGAAAAATGAGCAGCCAGAGAGAGCCAACACGCACAGCACATGTCCGAACACGCTTGCTCTGCAAGTCGGGAGAGTTTGCCGAGCCAAATTTCTTGGAAGAAGCTGCTTAGCTTTTAAAAACGGGAGGGGGTGACGGTGGCTAGGAGCGGGTCTTTGAACTCCTTTCGCCTCTAGAAATTGTCCCAAGAGGAGGATTTTCTTTGATTTCCTTTTTACACTGAGCTTTCGAGCAGGTTTGCAGCCGGGGTGGATGCTCAGAGGGACGGCGCATTTGTCGACCCTTCCCCTGCCTTTATGGGCCTGATCCAAAGGTCAGGAAAAGATTTGCAATGACCTCAATGGGCGCTGGAAATCAGGCCCTGAGTGAACAGTCTTTGGCAAGTCTCAAAAAAAAACATGGAAACATTTCAGCTGGTGATCTAAAAAAAACAACCAACCCCAATAATAATAAAAGCAGAGCGAGGAGTGGGGAAGAAAAAAGAGTATCGAATGATTAAGCATCCAAAGTAGCTGAGAGAAAAAGGAGGATGAGAACAGAGGCAACACGGGGTGGGGGGAAAAAAAGACTTCTTCTTTTTTATTATTAAACTATTATCTCAAATTTCTAATAAGCAGGTTGAAGTTTAAATTACAAGATCTCTAACAAAGTCAGGATCCAAACAGTTCAGGAGCCTTCAGATAACAATCGCCTTTGCCCGGATAGGTTTCAAGTCATTTCTTTGCAAAGACAAAGCACCTATTCAGAGCGGGAAGAGGGACCTCAGAGTTTTTCATTACCCTAATCATTGTAGCTCTGAAAACGAAGGGAGGTGGGGGGGGGAGGAAAAAAAAAATCTGCTTTCCCAGTGCATTGCTTGATATGACAGCTTTGCACGCAGCATACACCTGATGCTTGCGGCTCAGCTGGGGCAGGAAGGGAGCCGAGCTTTGAAAGCCCGGATTGCGCCTCGTTCTGTTTTGCAACAAAAATAAAGCAAAACAGCAAGGGGGAGAAGGGAGAACCCATGTGCGGGAGGTGGTCCGAACCAAGGGAGTTGATTTGATACCTTCCTGGCCTGTTCCTTAAACTCCTGGAAAGTATTTGATAATGCTTCTCACGAGTTTTAAACCAGAAGACAAAATTAGGCTCACTCCGGCATTTCCTCTCCCAACAGGGTTGCAAACGGCGCATCGTTCAATGGCACCTGCTGCTGGAAGGTCATTTTTTCTGGCCGCGTGGACGAAGGCACGTTTGCACCGTTTGGCTGGAGGCTAGCAATATGATTTCGGCTGCAATGCGAAATATGCTCGGCCCTTGCCAAAAACACAGAAGGAGAGACAATCCGGGCATGGTAGTCATGGTGTCCGAACCCAGGAGGTTGACACGTTCTCGCGAGGGGCCGAGGCAGGCTTCGGGATCCGGGCTGCTGGATCAAACGCACGGGTCCTGCTAAGCCAGGACCCCATCTCCGAAGCTTGCTGTGGGCACACGCAAGACAGCCGGTCTCCCGTGGAGGCCTCGTCCTCATTCCTAATAGATGGAGATTGGTTTAAGCCTTCCAAAATTTTGATCACCATCAGATCTGGCAAGAAGGATGCGTGGCACAGCTTTTGCCCAAGTTGAGTTTCATTTAAAGGGAGAGACAGGTGTCATTTGGGAAGGTGCACGTGGGCAACGCACAAGGCTCGACGTACCACGCGATGGGCTACCAGGAGACCTACCATGAGATAGCCTACCAAGGCTAGGCGTAGAGTACCATGCGATGGGCTGAGTAACGGCTGAGAGCGTTTGGACCAGCAAAACCACCAGGCTTTGCCTTGCTTGGGTCTCACTGACCTGCCGATCTCCCAGAAATAGCAACTGGACCTAAAAATATTCCTGGAGGCAGGCAATTATTTTTTCTCCTCTCTGCCTGTCCTAGGGAAGGGAAAGCCTGCACCAAACCGGTAGTGAACCACTGGCTGCTTCACAGTTTCCAGGTTTGCAAATCCTTCTCTTCAACCTCCTTCATGCACCTCACAGTGTCCCAACAGGGCCTCTCTGCCCAAGAGCCTACAAGACTTTCACATCACCTTGCACAAAGGGGATTTTGCAGGGCAGGAAGAGCATTTAAACACTGACTTAAGAAGACGGATGAATGAATGCAGAACACACCGGTGAAGTCACCGGATCTGCCTGATGGACACAGGAGGGCAAAGGCAGTGATCTGAGCTGCAAAAGCTGCCATGCACACGCACGGATGGGCACAATATGATCATAGAAGGGCCGGCCGATGACTCGATACGCGTGTGATGGCTTTGCACCCAGGAACATCCCCTGGTGCCAGCTCAACGACGGGCTTTTCTAGCCATTGGTTTGCAAACTCCGTATCAAGTCAACCCATCGCCCCTGCACCTTGATTAACCACAACACAGAGCTCCTTGGCACATCTCGACTAGTCGTACCTACGCTGTAATCAGATTGCATGGAAGCGACGTGCTTAAGAAATAGTGACTCAAGCCTCTCCAAGGCAAATGCACTTTTCAAAGCTGCCCAGTAGAACCGGTACAAAATGTCCTGAAAACCTCACGTGGGAAAGGAGATAAACCAACTCGACCAGAATACATGGACATGGTCATCGAGCCACCGTCAACGCAATCCTTCTCGCCTATTCATGAGTACGCCGCGTGACCTAAAGCATAACCGCGATGATCTACGATGCAAGCTGACACGCTAGCATTGCAAACTTTCTGTGTGTTCGGTCTCGTGTGGGCATGGGTTGAATTACCTCTCACATGTATAGGTATGCAAACATCTCTGACAAAATGGAAACTTATCTGCCGTTCAGGATTGGGGGGGCTGGGAGCTGTTACAATTTCCAGCACCTGCTTTTTTTGCGAAGCATTTAAGCAAGCCGTGCACTCTGCTTCTTTTCCATCAGGGAGGAGTTTTGCCTTTTCCGAGTCAGCACAACATATTAGAAAAATCACCGTTTTCAGGAGGTTTTCCAGGTGAGAGGTGTCGGCCGTGCGGAGAAGCGAAACGAAATGTCAGACGTCCTGCCGGTGCTGTGGTGTTTCGGAGACACGTTTGTTTTAGCCCGTCTGAACGTTAACATTTGAAACCAAGAGGTCTTGAAACACTTGGATTTCAACGCGATTTGAAGACATGATCGTTTGACCATTCATCTGAGGTTATCAAAGGAAACTTTGGGAGTTGGATGCCTAGGTTTCACTAAAATACTATTTAAGTCCCTTAGGCTTAGTAAAATCCCCCAAAAAGTTGTGTGTGTGTGTGTGCGCGCGCGCGCGTGCAATTTTTAAAGACAATGCACAACTCCTCCAGCCTGCCCCCTATTGCTATAAAAATAAGACTGGACTGCTGCCAAAGCACAGCTAAAGTCTGATTTTTTTTTCCCCTGTACTTGAACCAAATGCTAATAAAACATCCGTGTTTTGAACCTTGCAAGTTCGCCTACCGCTACACAGGCTACATAGCTTTAAAGTTTCGGTAACTCTCACTCGCTCAACAAGGCTGCATCTTGTTCCTGGCATGAAAACCCTTCAGCGAATGCCAGATTGCTGCAGGAAAGTGGAGCACCCTGACGATCGGGTGCTCCGGCAGGGTGCGATGGGGCGCTGGGCAGTGGAGATGGTCAAGACCCTGAATGCTTGAGGTCATTAAAACCCATACAGCACGTTTTGCTCCCTGGAGTACCCTGACTCAGCCCTCCCTAACCTTCTTGTGCACTTTTGAGTAGTGATTTTGCTCCCCCGTACTTCACGTGTCTGAAGGCAGATAGATTTTTCCACCAGAGACAGAGCCCTGGATCTAGCCCCCGTTCAATCACTGACCTGCTGTGAGCAGTTGGGAAGTGACTCCAATTTGTTGCCATCCCTGATGTGTACACATCCTTTTTTTCCCCTCCAAGGCAGGGCTCTTTTCTTGCTTTGTGAATGTGCAGCACTGTGCACAACGGGATCCCCATCTCAGCTGGAGCCCGTAGACGCTATTGTGCCATAAATCCCAGTCCCTAATTATTGCTATGCACTGCCAAACCGCTCGAGAGACTGCTGCATTTCAGTGCTGGGGGGTTTGTCGTAGCCTCTGCCTTGGGGTACCATGACCGGAGGGTCCCGTGACCTGCCTCGGGGTACCACAACCTGCCTTGGGGTACCACGACCTGCCTTGGGGTACCATGACCTGCCTTGAGGTACCATGACCTGCCTCGGGGTACTATGACCTGCCTCGTGGTACCACAACCTGCCTTGGGGTACCATGACCTGAAGGATACGACAACCTGCCCATGGGTACCATGAGCTGAAGAGACCACAACCTGCCTTGTGGTACCACGACCTGCCTTGGGGTACCATGACCTGAAGGATACTACAACCTGCCTTGGGGTACCATGATCTGAGGATATCACAACCTGCCCAGGTGTACCATGGCCTGAGGATATCACAACCTGCCTTGGGGTACCATGACCTGAGGCTGGAATATCCCCGATGGAGCCAATCCTTGCCGTTTGGCCCAATGTCTAATTGCGCGTGTTCTCACTCAAATGCACCGTTCGGCTCAGCCTGCTGGAGGAGAGGCCATCGAGGAAGGCATGATGGGCCATCCTAATTGAGCTGGCTTAATTAGCTGCTGCAACAGGAGGAAGGTCTTGCCCCCGCCCACAGGAGCCCTGGACCAGGAGGACAAGGACTGTGGGTTTCCTACTCCCAGCCAACGTGGGAGGAGACAGAAAGTTTTCCTCGCCTTGCACTGCTTCCTCTGCCATCCTCCTCCCTATACCTGCGCTCAGCCGAACCAGGACGTAGGCACCGAGGCCGAGCCAAATCCGAGGCCTCAACTCTCGTTTTTGGTCGCTGTGTGCCCATCTCGCCCAGATGGCACGCTCCCCCTTCGTCTCCCCCCATGCCAAACTATTTCTCAGCCTTGCAGGGGGGCTCTCTCCTGCAGGTCTGGCCCAGCCGCCTTTCTGCACGGACCTTCCCCTCTCTCGCCCCCCTCCTTCCCCATCTTCGCTCCATGTTGAGGCTGATAATTACTGCTGAATAGCCGTCCAGATTCCCAGGCTTGTCAGCCTGCCCTCGCCTGCCACCCTGCCTCGGCCCACTTTGTTCAGCAGCGAGGAGGAGCGGGGAGGAAGGATTAGCCGCTCGCTGCAAGCCCGGGGCTGCAGGGGCTGGGGTGTGGCTGTGCAGGGACAGGAGCTACACTCGTACGGGGTGAAGCAGGTAACGTCCAGGTGGGTATCCTCCACCAGCACACCTGCCAATGAAGCTGCCCACCTGGTTGGGGGATTATATGAGAGGGTTTTGAAGCACGGCCTCCTATAAAATGATTAAATGCTAGCGCCCATTTTATAGATGGGGAAACTGAGGCAGGGAGCTACTTGTGCGACCTCGTGCAACAAACCTGGCAACACCACCCACTTCCCCGAAGCCCGGTCTGCTCTTTTGGTGCCTTTGCTTTGCACGTAGCAAGAGCAGGGGACGTGGGACTCGAAACCTCCTCTGCCTAATTGGTTCTCCTGTCAGCTTACCGCTGAGCCGGGTAGGACGTGCGTCCATGATCCCCCCAACAAGAGACAAGCGTCTCGAAAAAGGCCCAGCTGGGAGCCACGAGCACTCATTACCGGGCCGCATCGGCCTTGTCATTGCAATTACCGCCTTGCCCTCTTCGTCCCCGTTTCGCTCGCTCCCCGCCCACGGGCAGGACGGACCCTCGCCCGGGGCTGTGGGCTGTCATCGCCACCCCCTTCCTCGAGGGATGGAGCAAATCCAGGCAGCCCCTGGACGAGCCGTCTCAGCTCCCCAGCAAGAGCATCTCCCTCCAGCCCCCCTTGGGGGGTTTAATGCCCGCCAAGCCCCGAAGAAAGCTTCCCAAATTCCTTCTCCACGCTCCCCCGAGGCCACCTGATCCCCCTCCACCCCCCTCTGAGAGTCCTCTAATTAATTCAGGAGAAAATTAATTACAGCAGGATTTTCAGGAGCGCGGCATCTAATGACCGACTCCCTCTGCCTTAAACCAGATAATCTCGGTCTCCTATTTGCACTGCTAAACCTCGCTCCCAAACCCCACGCCCCCAGCGCCACCCCTCCGAAACGGGCAGGGAACGAGTGGCTTGGCAGGAGTGAATCGAGCGCCGGGGTCAAGGCCTGAAAAACAACAAACCTGCCTAAAGAAACCCCGGCGCTAATCCCAGTCATGCTTCCGCCCAAGATTTCGCTCTTTTTTCAAGTGTTTTCTTCCTGGTAAACAACATCCTTTGCGTTGGGCTGTGAATTTTCAGGGCACGGTTGCTTAGTAATGCTGGGATGAAAACTGTGAGGCTTGTCCCTCCCCTGCCCCTGCCCCTGGGCTCTCGGCGGATAACACGGGCTCTATACAAAATGTTTAAAAAACAGCTGAAATCTTCTGAATCTGCTCTGGTTTGCATCAGAGCCGCTACTCCTGGCTGGCGGTGCTGCAAGCAGGCCCTCCCGTCTCAGCGGGGTCTGGCTCTCCGTGGCCCCTGCAAGCTTTTCCTTCCCTGCCCGTGTTTCTCCCGCTGCCCCGTGGCCCAGCAAGAGTCTGGGATATGACCGAAGCCCTCAAAACACCAAGCAAAATAGAGCCGAGCCCCGAGCATCTCCCTGGGTATGCACAAGTCCCTGCAGGTTTCATCACTGGCTTGGGCTCTGCAAAGCTGCTGGGCGGAGGGAGAAAACAGTGCTTTCGAAGTCCCCGGGCCGAGTTTGTCATGCAGATGATTATGATTTCTATGACTCTAGCACCCCGGAGCCTTGGTCACGGACCAGGATCTGATGGGGCCGTTCAGTGACGTCTGACAGCATCCACCCCGCGCCCCCGGGACGCCCAACAAGCACCGCTTCCTAATAAGATCAGTGGGATTTCACCCCAATTCTTGGTTTTGAGGTGATCCCGTTGCAAAGGGGACCTTGTTGGCTTCAAAGCTTCCCAGGTGTATTTTTTTCCTCCGAAGCCCTTATTGGAAGAGGCCTGCCAGCTCCTCGGCTCGCGCTCCGGGTTTGTCACCGTCTGCAGGCGGTGAAGGGAGGACACGGGGTGCAGGAGGGCTGGACGTCACCAATGTGGGATTGCTGCAGGTGGGATTGCTGTCTGCAGCACATAGAGGGGCAAAAGGGGAGACAAGCGGGCACAGGGTCTCGTCCCGTACCGGGAAAAATTCAGCGGAGATGGGGCTGGGTGCTGTGAGCATCCTCGCTGCATCATCAAGGGTCCTGCTGGCATCCTCTTCTCTCAACACGTTTCCTTACATTTGACTTTATCTGCCAATATGCCTTCAACTCCCCTGGAAGGAGCTGGGCAACACCGAGGGCACTCAGCACCGTCTCCCAATGAATCCCGAGGGATCAATCAGCTTCTGCGAGCTCAGGCCAGCGAGCAAACACAACACTAGATGTTTCTTGGCTGGGTGACACCAGGCGGTGTTTGGCAATGGGAGAGATAGGAAGTCATTGAGATAGATCATCCTCCCCTTCAGGAAGCTCCGAGGAGCTTTTTATTAAGGTTCACACAACCTCCCGACTAATGGTTCGTTAGTCATGCTCACCCATTATATAACGAGTAAAAAATGCGTGTTCCCGTCGTCAGAGCGAGCCATGCCAGAAAAAGCAAGGCTTGAGGGGAGAAAACAAGCCCCGCTTGAGCTCCTCACGAAAAGTTGGGGGGAAAGGTGTGTTTTTCACCTGGTGATAGCTCACCGTGGTGGTATCATCCTCGTGCGGATGAGGTGAGCACAATGATGCTAACATGACATTTTGCAGGTTTTTAAGGTTGTTGGTGGCAGCCGTGTTGGTCTAAGGACACCGGCAGACACGGTTCTTTGGGTAAATGTGATCTCTTTTATTAGACCGAGTAAATCGTTGGAAAAATGGTTCTTTGCAAGCTTTCGGGTGCCAACACCCTTCTTCAAGCACAGGTCTGTTCTTACACCCAGGAAAGCACATACAGCAACCACAGACTCGCCCTCTGCCTGAAGAAGGGTGTTGGCACCCGAAAGCTTGCAAAGAACAATTTTTCCAACGATTTACTTGGTTTAATAAAAGATATTGCAGTTTTTAAGGTGTTTTTTTTTTTTCCTTTTGGACACTAAATAGGATGAAATGTTGGCAAGAACGGTCTGTGAATGTACTTGACCCATTTTAGCTACTGCAAGGCATGGGGCCTCAATGAAAAAAAAACCACCGTTGTTTTGGATTTTGATGAGAAAGGAAGAAAAGTTTTTTGGAGAGAATTGCAGAAGATGTATGCCTGGTATTACAGAGAGGCAGATCCCTCTTTAGGACTTGGGCTTTGCTGTCCTGGATTCAGAAAGCACTCCTGTTTTGCCAGCCCATTAGGTAAGCACGGGTTGGAGAAAGGAAGAATCATGCTCAACCTTTTTAAAGGGCTGGCCGAGTACAGCACAAATCATAGAAAATGAGGGTGGAAGGGACCTCAGGAGGTCACATCTAGTCCAACCCCCTGCTCCAAGCAGGACAAAGAGGTGAAGGAAATCACCCAAGGTTAAATAGGAAGTCTGTGGCAGAGCTGAACTCAGCCCCTCCCTTCCTAACACTTGCAGAAGAGCATGACATGCACCCTGTCCTGCTCTAAACCTCTGCTAAAGCTCCTGGATACGCTCCAGTTTTGCAGTATCTGTTGTGGGACATGAACTCCTAACACCTGGAGACGGGGCAGTGCATATCCTGGTGTCTCACCGATGCACCTAACGGCTCCGGTCGTAAGCAGCTCATCCTCTTTTCTACGCTCAGCCTCTCAGGGGAAGCTTAAAAGCAAGATGCCAGAATGAGTAAAGACAAAACTGTGAAGAAAGTGGGGAGGAGATAAAGCCCCAATTGTCTGCCCGGTCCTGCATTTCCAACAACACTGATGCATTCATCTGCGTCATCTTCCCCACAGCGGTGCCCACAAAAATTAGGTCCATTTTGTTTGTTTGTTTCTCTCCCTTTCCCGGCGGCGATGCTGGCCGAGCGGAAACGGAAAGGAATCAAACCAGAAATAATTAACCGTTTGGAATCAGGGCGTCCCGCTTTGGGGGGCGTTCGTCCTGCTAATGCAACGTCCGAGTTGCATGCTCGGATAAAAGTCTTGCACGGGTCCTCTGAACTAGTTTGCAAAATGCCAGGACTGGACGGGCTCAGAGATGACCCCACATCCTCCCCCTTGCAGGAGGAGCGCAGAGGCAGATGGAGTTACTTCGAATCCCCTTTCCAAACCGGACCACACTCGAGCTAACGTGCCCCCTGATTTTTAGCTTTAGCAATAGCACATGGCTTCCCGGCTGGGAAGGGGAACCGGTCCTGTGCTTGTGAGGGCGATTTGGCTGCGTGCATGAGTCCAGCTTCCCTTTCCAAAGGCAGACGGCGCGTTGGAAATGCTGCTTCCACTTATCAGATCAAAGCCTGCTTGTAACGTCAGCTGGGAGTTTTGTTTCTCGCACAGAAGTGCTCCAGCTCTGCAGAGATCTCCGCACCGAGCTGAAAATTAATTCATGCAAGTAACTAAATACCCTGCTAAATGCTGTGGTTTATCACCCTCCTTGGCATATTTGGCTCGGTCCAGTTTCTTAAAACATAATAATCCATGTATTTATTGGACGGTTGAGTCTGACCCCCCCGCCCGTCCCACCCATCTCACCCCATCACCCCCCCTTGTCCTGCTCCCCCTCCGGGTCAGGCCTATAATGAACTGCCATTCCTTTGGACAGCAAACTTCAAAACTTGCTGTCTCCTTGGCAACTTTGCATCCCAGGGGGAGGGAGGGGAAGATGGGCAGAAAATAAAGAAGGGGGCAGAGATGATGTCACCTCTGTGGGAGGCAAGCAGCCAATCGGCAGCAAGGAAGGTGAGGTCATCTCCTTCCCTCCCCCCATCTTTCCCGGAGTCGGCCCCATTCAAAACTATAGAAGTGTGGTGAATTGAAGCAGCACCAAGGTCATATTGCCCCAACCTATGAAGGAAGAGAAAGGCTGAGGGGTGGAGGGGCGTGGAAGAGAGAGGAAAAAATTCCCCTCCAGCAGGCTGAATAGATGCTAATAGTCTTGACCGGAGGCATCCTCATAAAGATGTCATCAACTTTGGCTCTCCCTGGTTCCCAACACAATGAGCAAGGGGCTGGTGGGGTGGGGGGGAGGAGATTTAGCCTTAATCCTCCCCTCCCCTGCCAAAAAAATAAAAAAATCTTGTGAATGAAATGTCAGAAAGTTACCTCCCAAAGAATCACGCGGCTAAGCGAGCGAGGGGGGACCGCTGCACGTTGCAGCCCCTGTCACCCGCTCCTTGTTTGCTTTCTGCTGGACCAGAGCAAAGTGCAAGCACGCACAAAGCCTCCCCTTGCGGGGATCATATTTTGTGCAAAGCTGGACAATATTGCCTGAGCTTTTTGGAGAGGAGAAGAAGGAGGGGTGAGGGTGAGGGTGAGGGTAGGGGGGGTCTTGTTGTACAGGCAATGAACACTTCCCGCTTGCTTTCTGCCGGGGACTGCCTGAGAAAGGGGCAGGCGACAGCGTGGAGAGGGGTCTCTAGCTCCGAGGTGGGTACGGAGCTGGCCCGCGGGGTCCAGCTTTCCCCACCGTTTGGTGGAGCACTTAAAACAACGGAAAGTTCAGGGTCGTCGTCCATCCAGCAATCCCAAATCAGGCTGCATGATTTCATGGGACAGAGATAAAAAAAAAAACAAAAAACCTCATGCCTTTTAAGAAAAAGGTTCTTTTTTTTCCTTTCCCTCCTGAGACATGACAAGCGCACTTAATCCCACTTTCCAGCTTTGCCCTGCCATTGTGACGCCTGGAAACAGCTTTAATGAAGGCAGATAGTCTAGCATTTATCCGCTGACTCCAGGAGCTGGGACTTTACACCAGCATGTTTCATCATGAGCCTTGCTATCAATGCCAAGGGCTAGAGAGATGCAGTCTGTAGGCTCATCTCAACGCTGCACAAAGCAGCAGTGGGGAGAAAAGGCCCCCACTTTGGGTCGGTTTTGTTCGATGCCAGTCCCAGATCATGGTGCCCAAGAGCTCACAGGCCTGAGCCAGGTCCATTTGTGACTCTCATGGGTCACAAATAGCTCAAACAATCAGCAAAGCGCACCGCTAGCCACGGTCCTTAGCCGGCACGTGGTCCAACAACCACGGCAGAAGACAGGCCTCGTGAATTATCTCCATTCTACAGGTGGTAAAACTGAGACACAGCAACCTTTGCACTGGTTTTCAACCTTTTTTCAGTTGCAAACCCCCAAAACTGTTCAAAGGGAGGTGCTGATGGCTTTGAATGGTACGTGTGGGTATTCACCTACTTCTGATGGATCACAGTCATCATTCATAGACCCTCAGACAGGGGGCGCGGACCCCACTCCCAGGGGTCTGAGGACCAGAGAAAACCATTGCAAGAGAGAAAGGGTCAGCATCAGGGTGCGGTGGTCACCCGACAAGGCTTATCAAGAGCTGTGCTCAAGTGTAACTTTGAAGAGCAGGGCAGACATTTCATCACCATCAATCAACTCCAGCCAGGTTTCTCCTCATTAGCCTGGCTGTTGATTAAACACTCGGGTGAGCCGGCTGTACCTACCCGGCAAAGCGTGCATGAGCCTGCTTTGCTCCATTTCCCGGGGGCTTTCAGGAAAGGTGGAAGATTGTGTCGCTGGGCTGCAGGGTGCCAGCCGGGCCTGCCGAAACCCAGCTGTCTCTTTGGCAAGGCACGCCGGCCGGGCCGCCTCTCTCGGCCAGCGCTATTCACACGGGCGAGCTGTTCAAAGGAAAGCCCCACCAAACCGCGCTGAGCTCAGCACTTCTGCAGCCAACGGGCTGGCAAGCACTGTGCCCAGCAGTCAAAACGGATACGGGGTCGGCATACGAACACGGGGGGCAGCCACGGAGGGGAAAACCCAACCAGAGGCAGACCTGTGCTCCAGATGCCTAGAAACCCAATAATAACTCCCCGTCCTTCTCCTTCCCCTCTTCCATCTGAAAGCCCATCCACAAGACACCCAGGAGCCAGCTCTGCTGCAAGATTTGGCATCCCAGCGAGGCAGAGATTGGAGCCAAGTGGGTTGCTAGCAGATGCTCATGTCCCAGAATTTGTGTGCTTGGTCTGCAGGATTGAGTGACTTCTCAGGGGGGGGTCAGCCACAGCTTTTATCCCTCCTGGAGGGAGAGGAGGGCATGCCGGACATGCTGGAGAGCTTGGTAGCGGGGCCACACTTTTAGTTGGGCTGCTGACTGTAATATGCACAAGTCCCTAAATGCCAGCGGCACGTTTGCAGTCCTGCATTGACAAGGAGGAGACGTCTCCTTACCCTAACGCTCACGGCAGCACCCCGGTCCCAGTCCAGCATCAGACTCCTGGCAGCGCTGTCTCTCTCTCTTAACCCAGGCTCTCACCACAACATTGCAAGAAAGATATTCATACAAACCAAAATGACCTGCTTGCTTCTCTCTGCCTAATTCCTCTCCACAGATGACAGGGACAGTAACGGCTTGACTGATGCAGCCCCAGCTCCGTGCAGGTGAACTGCACATGGATTTGGTTCGCCTGTCCCTAAGTCGCACCGCTTCCAAACAGCTCCCGAGGGCCCAGGGCACAGAGCAAAGGTCATCAGACACCGAGCCCTTTACGGAGAAGATTATTGCTTTGAATCCAGCTCAGATGCACAATCAGCAAAGCTGTTAGCAGCCAGATCCTCAGCTGGGATAAGTTGAAAGGAGCTTCATTCCCAGACACACTAGTTTGCAAGACCTAAAAATCTGGTCCTCTGTCACCGATCAGTTTGGGGGAAAGTAGATTAACTCAGGGGTGTACTCTCATGGACCCAGAGGGACAGCCTCCCATCTGCAGCTCCCTCTGTGCAAAAATGAGGTTTATTTCCTACCTATGGGGACTTTTTACCATCTTGTACCATCTCTACTTTTCCCAGAGCCTGATGAAGGGACTTTGATGCTGAAAGCTTGCAGAAAAGGACAATTTTCTTGTGATTTCCCAGTTGGTCTAATAAAAGGGATCATTTTGGAAGCAAGAGTACTAGCTTTTTGTATGTCTGATTAACTCAGGGGTATTCAACCCTGGCCCACAGAGCGTTTCATGGGACCAGAAATTGGGCAGCGAGAGAGCAGTGGCAGCATTAATTGCCGCTCCCGATGCCAACTTTCTAGACCCGCGGGTAGACAGCAAGGCCCTGGGTGCTAGATTGGGCGTGCAAGGTTGTGGTGGTGCGAGGCAGAATTTGGGCAGACTACCACCCAATGCGGGTGGTGTGAAGTGGGACCTGCGCGATAACCTCATGGGTTTCGCTCGGGGACCGGTCCCGTGCTACCCATCCCGCCCGTGGGGCCAAGAGCTGGAGCCCCTCTGGATTAGCCAAACAGCTGCTGGGGACAGATGTTCCAGCTGCTGAAATTGCCGCCGCCGTCAGAAAACGTAAGAGGGGAAAGGATTGTCCAGGCCCCGGAGCTTTGCCAGGTCTCTGAAATGCAGCTTAGGAGGAGCAGGGAGAACGATTTTGCCTTTTCTTTCTTTTCAAGCAAAACTTTTCCCCCCCATCCTTGCTCTGCTGACAAAGCGAGCCGGCACCTGAGTGCATCCCAGCTCCTGGGTGCTATCCCGGGAAGCCCTGCCCTTGGGCGTCTTCCCTAGCTGCCGTTCAGCAAAGCCGAGGGAGGAAGAGGACTTGCCGGCTCGGTCCCGTTCCTGTCAAGCAGGTTTGTGCTCCTGTCCCACATGGTTACTGTTCCCATGCAACCCCCCCGTAGGCATCTCGGGGCATGTCCGGAAACGATTACAATCAGCTACAATAACGTTAGAGCTGCTCCAGAGCCCGGGCAATGCTGAGAAACACACTGTTCCTACATTTTATGAATGAGTAAACCCTTATGCTTTCTATAAATGTCAAGATAAATTACCTGTGGGCATTCCCCTCTGCACAAACAACCAATTTACTGCTGCAGGTTTTTTAATAGAGAGATCAGCCAACATTACTTTCCCCTCCCTGGGGGGAAATAGAGGGGGCTTTACTCTTTCTAGAGCTCTAAGGATCCTCCAGTCTTCCCCGTCCACACCTGAAAATTTGCCTGGATGCAAAGATCCTCGCCGCACATTCCCATGGGGTGAGCGTCCGCGGTGCGTGCCCTTTGCGAGGAGTGAATAAAAGAGATCTGCTGGAGTGACCCATTTTAGGATTAATGAAAACCACAGAGGAAAGAACAAAAAGGACTTCTCTGTGGGAGAGCGCAGGGTGTGTGCATCACCTATGGCAGCTCCCAGCATAAAACGGCTGGTGCACGGTGCTCTGAAATGTGGAATAACGCTGTACAGAAAGCAAAAGGCATTGCTGTCCCGAGCTCTGTGCACCAGGACGTCAGGGAGATTTCCTGCAGAATCCACCTCAGAAACCAGCTTCCAGTCTCCAGGATGGGAAACCCCAACCAGCACAAAAACGGAGCTAGGATTCAGATCCAGGGCAGTGTCAAGCTCTGACCTCGACCCCTAGCATTACTTCTTTATATGCATAATATACCCGGACCCCTCTACCCCTAGCATTATGTCTCCCATAGCATGTGACCTCGACCCCTAGCATTACTTCTTTATATGCATAATATGCCCAAACCGTGAGATGTATCATCAGGGCTTACCCCACTTTTTGGGCCTCAGTTTACCCCTACTCACATCATCTTCCATTGTGCCTGCACTTGAACCCATTTGTATGCTCCAAAACTGCAACAAGGGCCAGAGGCTGTAACTTCACTGCATAAACTTCTGGTGCATAAAGGGAAAATCAATCACCTGTTTCAGACTTTAACCGGCTTGAGACCTGGGCTCAGCTACCACTGATATGCTGGTGGCTGTGTGCAAGGCCCTGTCGGTGGGAAGGTAGTAATAATGCTGATGAGAACGGCTGTATGGGAGCTGAATGCTACCATCCTTCCCTAGCACCAGCTTGTGAGATTGGGAGAAGCACCAAATTCAGTAAAAGGGGATCAGATAGACTCGGGTGGCCCCAGAAAAAAGCCACATTCCCTCAACACTGAGAAATACAGGGGTGTTTCAAGATGCATGTGGCCAAGTGGGGTATGGGAAGGCAAGCAAAGGCAGAAGCCAATTTGCAGAGCACGTCATTTCAGCATGAACGGCCCGAGGTTTGCATCGTTGAGGCTGTGCCTGAGAAGCATCATGCTTGATGGCTTCTGATGGGGCTTTTCCCCTTGCCCTTCTCTCCTGCACACACACACACATGCACGCACACGCACCACTCCTTTTCGTGGAAGTAGATTTATAGGTGGGGGGAGATCGCAGGATACCAGACCTTCTTCCAGACACCCCAGTGAAGGTCAAGGACTTTTGGTCAAAAATGAGAATCTTCTTCTCCTTTTCCAGAGCCAGGGCTGGAAAGTTCAACCAACACATTCAGACAAAGAGAGGGTGCTTGTATGACCTTTTACAGCCCTGGATCCTCGGCTCTCACCAAGGCACAAAACCCAGTGTCTCATTTTGAGGATGTTTTCACCTCACCCGTCCCAATTCCATCCCTCCTCTGTAATTTGAGACTTATTTTCAGAAACATAGTTGGAACAGGGGCCGCTGCATTTAGTAAACACGATCCACGTTCCTTGGGCATTGATAAGACATGTCTAAAAATACATCCCAAGATAATGATCTCACAGATACACAGGTGTCGGCCTCCCTGTCACGGCTGAATGAGCCCTCAAGAACAAGGAAATGAGCAAAGCTCTGGTCTGCACCTATATTAATATGTTTTACTTTCGTGAGTTGTAGCTGCAGGGGGTGGGGGGGAAAGAAGGGAGGGGGTCCCACAGCATGCCGGAAGAAAGGGAGGTGGTCCCATAGCATGCAAGAAGGAAGGGATGGCATCCCATAGCATGCCAGAAGGAAGGGAGGTGGTCCCACAGCATGCAAGAAGGAAGGGAGGTGGTCCCATAGCATGCAAGAAGGAAGGGAGGTGGTCCCATAGCATGCAAGAAGGAAGGGAGGTGGTCCCATAGCATGCAAGAAGGAAGGGAGGTGGTCCCATAGCATGCAAGAAGGAAGGGAGGTGGTCCCATAGCATGCAAGAAGGAAGGGAGGTGGTCCCATAGCATGCAAGAAGGAAGGGAGGTGGTCCCATAGCATGCAAGAAGGAAGGGAGGTGGTCCCATAGCATGCAAGAAGGAAGGGAGGTGGTCCCATAGCATGCAAGAAGGAAGGGAGGTGGTCCCATAGCATGCAAGAAGGAAGGGAGGTGGTCCCATAGCATGCAAGAAGGAAGGGAGGTGGTCCCATAGCATGCAAGAAGGAAGGGAGGTGGTCCCATAGCATGCAAGAAGGAAGGGAGGTGGTCCCATAGCATGCAAGAAGGAAGGGAGGTGGTCCCATAGCATGCAAGAAGGAAGGGAGGTGGTCCCATAGCATGCAAGAAGGAAGGGAGGTGGTCCCATAGCATGCAAGAAGGAAGGGAGGTGGTCCCATAGCATGCAAGAAGGAAGGGAGGTGGTCCCATAGCATGCAAGAAGGAAGGGAGGTGGTCCCATAGCATGCAAGAAGGAAGGGAGGTGGTCCCATAGCATGCAAGAAGGAAGGGAGGTGGTCCCATAGCATGCAAGAAGGAAGGGAGGTGGTCCCATAGCATGCAAGAAGGAAGGGAGGTGGTCCCATAGCATGCAAGAAGGAAGGGAGGTGGTCCCATAGCATGCAAGAAGGAAGGGAGGTGGTCCCATAGCATGCAAGAAGGAAGGGAGGTGGTCCCATAGCATGCAAGAAGGAAGGGAGGTGGTCCCATAGCATGCAAGAAGGAAGGGAGGTGGTCCCATAGCATGGAAGAAGAAAGGGACGGTGTCCCATAGCATGCAAGAAAGAAGGGAGGTGGTCACATTTTCATGTGAGAAGGAAGGGAGCTGGTCCCATAGCAATGGAGTCGGTTGTCATCACCTTTATACCAGTGTCCCTGTGTCTCCCAGCATGAGCTGGGCTGAGCAAGACAAGATACGGCAGAGAAGTCTGAACATCCGATAAGAAGCACTCTAGGTATGCCTCTCTCCAATCGACATTGAAGCTGAGTTCAAATGCATTCCCTGTGCCAGTTCTTGGGTCACACGTGACCTCCCGGGCATCATCTACAATGCACTATGTGGGCTCCAGCCAGCTCGACCCTACTGCTCAAGCTCAAAGAGCATCTCCATGAGCAGCAGTAATTGGGTCAGTATTATACCCTGTCAGACCAAGGACCACACTGGAAGCAAGTGCAACATTTCACCCAGGAGAGCACACGGACACGGTCCCAATACCCAGGCAATGGCACAAGTCATCAGTGGCAGGGCGAGAAGCTCTGAACTCCGCCTAGCCTTGGTGGGGACGCCTTGCCACGGAGATGACGACACGCACTGCTTACTGTACACACACCCGAGGAATGCAATAAGAAGGGCAGTGAAGCAAGCACCAGGATTTTCGAGCTGCCAGGTGGCCCAGCTGTGCCCCACACAACTATGCAAGAGGAGAGCCAAGCCAATTTTCAGAGCACATCATTTCAACATGACCTGCCTATGGTGTGCAATCCTGAGGCTACACCTGCAAAGTGTCACGTTCAACAGCTCCTGGTGGGGCTTTTTTTTTCCCATGCCCCTTCCCCCAACTAAGATCTTTTCAGACTCCACTGGCTTCCTTCAGGCTCTAACTTGTCGGGCAGGCTTGCTTTGGTACTGTAGCTTATCCAAACATCTTCATCTCTTTCATAAATTCAATCCCTTCTTATCAGCCATCAGGAGGAAATGCAGAAGCTTTAGTGACTGAAGTGCAGAGAAGAGGAGAGCTTTGATTAACCCACTTACTCCTCGGAGGTCATTTGCAGTTCAGTCCTTGTGGATTCACATGTTCTCAATCACGTAGTTGGAAACCGGTCCGGAGGCGAGAGTTTTCTTAATATTATTAACAAGGGGCCGGAGTGGAGAGGTGGGAAGTTTTTCTGGGAATATTCATCAGGAGACTCAGTTCAGCCCCGCTGCGCGCAGGAGTGTCGCCTCCCACAGCTGTATTGCAACTTCTGCTTAAAGCCCCAGTTCCTGGACTCATGGGACCACAGGAGACTCTCAACTTTCATTTTTTCTCAAAACTGAAAGTTTCTGGGTCTCGCAGCTGGAGTTTTGCCCTGTGATCTGAATGCAATCTGTAGGAACAAAAGTAAAAAAAAACAAAAAAAAAACAACCCCCAAAAACCTTAAACATATCATTTTTACCATTTGTACAATTTTCATGCCGGTTTCATTGTGTGAGTGGTTGCATTTGTGCCCCCACGGATTCAGGGACTCATCAACCCATGATAGCATCAATCCTTGCAAGCGGCACCGTTAAGCTTGAAGCCAGCATGGAATTGGTTCCCCATGCCAGAAACAAAATTGAAGGGGTGCTCATTAATTAGACGGCTCGTCCAACTAAGAGAACTGAAGCTGTGTCACACAGTCTATGGCGCTAGCCAACAGGGGGAGATCCTGAAGTGCGAATATCAACTAGAAATAATTGTATGATGGATGGCTCCAGACAAATACTTACTGGAAAGACAGGATAGTGGATGAACCAAAAAAAACCCCAGCAATTTTTTTTATTATTATTATTTTTTTTAACTGAGAATGCTTGAAAAAATAATCCAAGTCTTGGTTTGGAAGGACTTTGCAAATTGAATCAAAGGGATGGCATGATTCATACAATACCAAGGACTTTGGGCGGGTTTGGAAACGAGAATGATCCAACGATAATCCCGGTGTCCTCAAGACACCCTGGCAACATTTTCAGCCATGCAGCCCTCCGCGGAGCAACTCCTGCAGCTGAGAACTGTGCCACCTCGCACATCCGTAGGCTGTCGGCGCCATCGCTGGAGACAGATAATCAAATAAAACCAAGGTTTTTGCATCCCTGGAGCAGGCAGGAAATCAATCATCCGATTCAATTCCAACTGCTCAGTTCGTTGAATGAACTAAGATGCAGAGCTGGAGATTTGGGAATGAAAATAAGCATTGCGGTACTCTTTTGGCAAGCCCCAGGACTCAATATGCATTGCACGGGGCTTTAGTCCTAATGCATTGGCTTTAATCCTCTGGGGAAAAGGTATGAGGAACCAACTGGGCAGCATCTAGCTGACGTTCAAGGATGCACTCAACATCGATCGCGTTGTAGATTCTCGGTGCTGCAAAGCTTCCAGGTATGCGGATACAACCCAGAGCTTTTCCAGTGGGAGGGAGCTCAACTGAAGGGATCCAGGCTCAGCGCTTGCTTCTAAAGACTTAAAAAGAAGAAGTCCCTGACGACACGAAGCTTCACTTAGCAGTGCAGATGCTAGTGCAGGCGGCATCTTGCCACATAAGGAAGCTTTTTCCTTCCTCTTTATTTTGGAGGGAGAGAAGGTAAAAGGGATCATCTCACCTCTTTTTGTAACCATGTCATTGCTCAGCCATGCCGGCATTGTGGGCTTGCAAACACTGCACGCTCACTGTGGGAGCATCTCGCCTGCCATCTGGTCCTCACTCCTCCTTTGCATTAAACCAGGAACATCTTTGCCTGTTGAAACCTCCACTTTTTGGAAGCCAGTTGGTTGGGACTGGTTTCCCATCAACCTGCTCCCCGTTCTGGTTCTAGGCAAAGTTTCAAGTTCCTCACCAAGCAAAGCTAAATGTGCTTTGCTAGAGTCATCTCCTCTGTCAGCACAGCAGGGTTTGCCACTCGAGATCCCTGCTTTCTATCTGTGGCACTTAGATAGCACCTCTTGCAGTAGTTTCCAAGAGCCTTGCAATCTACAATGCAACACCCCTGAGATCCAGGGAAATGCAATTCTCCCCATTTTACGAATGGGGAGCAAGGCACGGAGAGAGGAAGAAAGTTTGCAGCAGAGTTGGGATCTGATACAGGGGTTCTCTGAGACCCAGCACCCTTCTGCCTGCATCACCTTTGCCCAACCCGAGCCTCCGCAGTCCACTCTCATTCCCACGCACAATTAATTTTAATTAAGCCAGCCACAGTGTCAAGTTCAAGGAGATACATGAATAAAAACTAGGCTTGCATTTACCTGAAGAACTGGTGTCTGGTTACCAGCCGCTAAATGAATAAATCATATACTGGGTTTTTGAGTCTTGTAGAGCCAACATCAACCTCCCACCAATTTTTTTTAGGTGGGCAGGGGGTACCAGAAGGACCACGCCGTGCAAGGATGGAGCAGTTTAGGATAGGACGTGAGGGATGTCAGGTATCTTGTTTAAAGAGTCAGGGCAATGATAAGTGAATAAAACGCAATTAAGTGAGCTGGCATTCAAGTTAGCACCCACACGCTCAGACACAGTGCAACACAAATAGCAAGCACAAATGATCGGGTCCCCCAGATCTAAAATTTCTCACTAGGCAGCCAGATCTGTTATGCACATTTATCCTTTGCAGTTGTACTTTAGGGACACTGGGTTTACATCACTGACTGCTCAAAGGAGGAACAGTTTTCTGTATCAACAGAAGCCTGTGCAAGGTGAAACATCTCCCCGTGGTACCGACAGCCGGCGCCAGGCCTACAACACTAACAGGGATTATAAACACCCCTGACTTGCCACTTTTATAGACAACAATTTCTGTCTTCATAGCCTTTTATTCTCTTGTCTACATTCCCAAAATTTTCCCTCAAGGAAGGATTAAAGTAACAAATACTCAGCCCATTCATCATAGCTGCAAGTGACTCCATGTCTACTGGTCCCATCTCAAGTCCAGTTGAAAGACTGCTATTGACTTCAGCAGAGGTGGACAAAGCCAGCAATGAAGACCTGCTGAGTCTCTTGCCTTGGTTTTGAATTTAAGGTCTTTTTTTTTTTAAGGTCTGCAAGACAGCTGGGGTAACCTGATGGGTTTCCTGAAGCTCTGAGCTGGGAGAATGAGAACGTGAAAGCAGGGGTTTTGGTTGAAGAAGGGCGATTGCACCCAAAAGCTTGCTAGGAACTTTTTTTCCCGACTACTCAGTTGGTCTAATAAAAAATATCACATTTACAACATGAAAGCAGAGCCTTGGAAATTATCTGTGCCTGTGCTCAGAAGGAGTCTTAACGTTATCAGGTTTTAAAGTCAGCTTCTGCTTCTCTAACTTCCCCCATTAGTCCTGTGAGCCAGCTCCAATACCAGCAGCTCTCCTAAAAAGCTCTCCTTCTTCTACTGGATCCTGTGTTATTCTGGGAAATAAGAAAAGGGGAGCATGAGCTGGACAGACAAGAGTCAGAGGTGTGACAGTAACAGCTGAAGAAGAGTCCTTCTGCACCATCGCCTCCCTGCTCACACCCCGGTAGGACGGATGAGACGACATCAGGGAAATGGCACCACAAGCCAACTTGTCCCCCAAGGAGCTAATCAGACAGAGTCACTAAAGGAGAATTTTTCAGGAAAAACCAGGTGGATGGCTCCTAGGGTTGCCTGATGTCAATGGGAGTGCCCGCGTAGCTTGGGGAACAGCCAAGCTCACCGTGGTTCTCGCCCGAGAGTCGCTGCAGCTGTTGAACAGAGAAATAAACAGGACGAGTTACCAGGAGACGAGCCTTTCACCTCCGAGGCTCCACCTTGGCTCATGGACTGGTGGCAACGGAGGAGGAAGGAACAGGTGAAATGAAAATACCAAAACAGACCTGAAAGCACTTTCACT
This sequence comes from Alligator sinensis, assembly GCF_000455745.1. Taxonomy (NCBI): domain Eukaryota; kingdom Metazoa; phylum Chordata; order Crocodylia; family Alligatoridae; genus Alligator; species Alligator sinensis. The sequence goes on along the minus strand of NW_005842380.1, from coordinate 616,395 downwards.
GCCACCCACTCTCCTGCCAGAGACAGAACGGCACCACATTTGTTTCTCCATAGTGGCCAACAACTTGGGTCAACACAGGGGCTTGGATGTTGCCTTCCCTTTTAACCACAGTCCATTCAGAAATAACTGCGCCTTTGCACCATACGCAGCTCCAGGTACTCCTTCAAGTACCGTGGCAATCGGTGCATAGAAACACCCCGGTCCCATCTAACTTCCAGCATCACCCAGGTCAGAAATCCCACTCAGAGAGTTTCCCAACAGCGTTTCTGGGTGAGCCGCCGCGTCTCTTGGAGGAATAAATCAACCAGTGGCTTCAGGGAGAGCCCACCTTGTCCCTGGCTGAGGGAGGAAGGGGGTTTTGAGGAAAGGGGGTGAAAAGGACTCTCTCTTAGCTGGAAGGAGGGATTAAACCCAGCTCTGCTTGTTTCCAGAGCTGCTGCCTGCATTTTGCAATTAAAACACCCTCTCACCCAGAGGCATTTTAATCATTTTCTTTGGATATCCCACAGTTAACAAAAAAAATGTGCATCACCCTGAGCATAAGGAGGGGACAGCCCACGTGCCCTGGCAAGAGAGCCCTGCCACTGCTGTGCGGTCTCAAATGCCTCGCTCCAGCCTCCTCCTCTCCCGTCACACCTTACGCTTGCTCTCCCATAGCTGATCTAGCCTGGCCTCCCCGTCTTCGAGGCCCTTTCAGTTAGGCAACACATCACCTCGTAGTCCAGGAAAAGTGGGGAAAGGCCCCAGGTCCTGGAAATGCTCTGTTTTTCTTAAAAAGGAGGAGGGAAAAAAGCCTCTCATTCTCGAGGAATGATTAATTATCTGCCTTAGCAGCGTGTAAAATACCTCGCTCGGGCTGGAGGCCGGGCTGAGTTATTGAGTGAGAGCTCTCTGAAAGCTCCCCCCGCCTTGAGATTACATAGCGAGCTCTGCACGCCGAAAATTAAAGGGCATGTGAAAAAGGTAAGAGACACAACACGCCTTTTGTAAGAAAGAGGGTCTGGGACTTGCACAGGAATGAGGGGCTGGTTTCTTCAAATAAAAGTGTTTGCAACAATGCACAATTAAAGCAGATGGTGACCGTGTCCGTGCAGGAAGTCTCTGCTTCGCGGGGCTCTCAACGGAGACTAAGGAAAGCTTGTTTCCTGGTAGGGATCCGTCCAATGCAGAGACATGTTAAAGACATTTCCATCTGATGAGTAAATATATACCCACAAAGTGCCAGCACTAAGCGCTCTTCATCCTAAACCACTTTGCAGTGGTGATGGCGTGGGAGGGAGAGGTGAAATTATCCATTGTTTCCCAGGTGAGAAAACAGAGACGTCTGCCCAAAAGCTTGCAAAGAAGAATTTTTCTGACTATTTGAGTTGGTCTAATAAAAGATATTGGATTTACCCAAAGACTCTTGTCTGCCTATGTCTTTAGGCAGCACCGCTACAACCAACACCCCAGATTTGATCGCTGCATCTTGATGACTCAAAACCTGATGCTTCTGAAGGAGCCAAAGCTCCCAGCCCCCTTCCCTTTACAAATCCTGCACCAGGCTACATTAGTAATTCCTTACTTAGGAAACTATGACACCTAAGATGACTCCAGTTTATAACCCAGCACTGGTGATCATTGCACGTGTTACTGTGTGGGTCATGCACTGCCCTGCTTACTGCACTATATCCAGGGTACTCCACGGCTGAATTCAGGCCTCTGGCTGTACCTAAATGCTTCCCTCTCTAAGGGAAGGCACCTGGCTTGTGATTCCCAAGCTAGTTTCTATTATGCACAAAGCCGAAGCTAAAAAAATGAGGAAGTCTCAGTGCAAAGAAGCAGATCTCTGTTGAGCATCGCCTTGGTTGCAATATAGCAGTGCAAAAATATCCCACGCCACATCCTCCCAGCATCTTCTCCTCTCGGGTGATAGATGTGGCTGTGGTACCCAGCAAAGGGAAGAGTCTCCCTTGTGCAAGAGGATGGTGTGAGACTTGGCTCCTGAAACAACGAGCTGCCAGCTTTAGGTGGTTGTGTGTTTAAGACAGCTCCAGTTTCTGGAGTCACGTGAAGATGTGAACATGTCAGCTTTCTTTTCAGGCACAAAAGCTTCTGCCCCCTCCCAGTAGCAGGGGAAAGCCTGAAAACATGAAACAAGCCTAGCCTCATGGCTTAAAGGCCAATAATTCAATAACAAGCACCTTCAATATGGGTTTTGTTGTTGCTGCTGTTGTTTTTCATTTCACAGCTCTGAGCGAAGTTCACTACCGGAGTGTCCTGGGACCTGACTCAGGATTGTTGCCCCCTTGGAGATGGCATGCCAGTGTTAGCCAGGAGCAACCTGGATTCGAGCGAGTGATCAAGGAAACACCGCACAAGAACCACATCTGAGCAGTAATGCTGGCTTGTCTCTGCACGGATATTGTTACGGCAGAAAGCCACAACTTGCTAACAGAGAGCTAGGAAAGGAGAAGAGGGAAGGGCACCGCAGAGAAACCTCAATGACGGAGGATGAAAAGACTCCAGAGGGTTGTTTCATTTTTTTTCTTTTTTTTTTTTTGTTTAATGAACAGCTGGGGAGATGCCAACAGGTGTGGAGAGGCACTCGGTTTGGGCAACGATGTCAACACCACAAGGGTGGGTAAAGCTAATAGCAACTGTCAGGCAATTAGCAGACCCGTTCTGCCCTGAGGTCCACTGGCGAGGCTCCCTCCAAAATTACTGCCTCCCAAATGGCAGATACTTTTGACTGCAGCCAAAAGACAAGGCTTCCTGCCTCCGGTGCTTGCATGTGTGCCCTACACGCTGCCAGAGGTGATGAGACTCTTGCACGGCTGCTACGTGACCTCAGAAGAAAGTCCAGCTTTGCTTTGCACTTGCAGTGAAGATGCAAACCACTCTAGGAGATTTGCACAGGGCTGGACTCAAATACCATGCCCCTTCTTACTGCAGCTTTCTCAGTGGACCCCCCGGAGCTGCGAGATGCGTCGAGAAGACAAGGAAGCACGTGCTCCTCGAAGGATGCGATTAGGCAGCGTATAGTTGTTCCCCCCTCCAAGACCCACCTTGCTGGGACAAGCTTCTTTGGGGTGTTACTAAGGACAAGCCCACCTTTATTCCTGAAAACCTGGTGTTAGATGATCAGCTCGCCCCCCCAGCTTGGAGACGGGCTGCTGTCACTAGACCCCGCACGCCACTGACCCATGCACAGCTCAGAGGCAGCGTGGGCCAAGATGAAACACGGCCAAGCGGAGAGAGAGACGCTCGAGCCTGGCAAGCACGATGCAGACGGCCGCTGTGATGGGAGATTCTGCAGAAGGGGAAAACACCCTCAAATGAGGGATCCAACGTCAAACAGGTGTTGGTAGCAGAATATGCCGGTGGCCAAGCAAACGCTGCACATCAAAGGCTGGGGGGACCCGTGGGGGGAGGCCACTGGGCTCCCCAAAGCTGTCAGTGCATCATCTTGCACCAGATCCCTCACCAGGATTTATAGCCTCCTCCTACACACCTGCCCTTATCCCACTGCCTCTTGCCAGCCTCTTACTTTGCAGAATCTGGGCTTGGCCCTGGTCTCCCCTCCACGCCCAGGAGGGTGTGTTTGCTCCCACGGCATTGCCAAAGCTTCAGACGGGGTCTCAGTCCGTGGGCAGGGGCTCTATCAGATGTCTCCAGTGGAGCTCCACGTGGGAAACAATGCTCACAGGCTGCAGCTTCTCCACATCCCTCCCTCTGCCCAAAATAGCTGCAATGCCAGCCTTGAAATAAATGCAACCCACAAAGTAAAGATAACCATCCATGCAGGGAAGGAAAAGGGAAGCTTCTCATCAGCCTCGACCTGATTTAGCTCTCCAGGCTACAGAGCTGAGTGGCTGTGTATTGCCTGGGAAGTCAGACCAATTATTATAGCCACTGCAGTAGCCCCTGGAAGATCCTGTCTGTCCCAAATGTCTCAAGACAAGTCTGAAATCAGGGGCATGCTGGAGAACATGGAAACACATGAATTTGCAAAATTTGCAAAAATGGTCCCAGACTGGCCAAAGCCCTTACTCCCAGGGTGCAAAACGGCATCCTGCACTGTCTGCTGAGAGGACACGCCTTTCTTTCTTGTGCATTAAAGTCTTTTAAAGCGTCCGGAAACAGACACGCGGTTGCAGCGCATGAAAGGGCAAAAACCGTGGTGTGTACATATGCCCACCACGCCACTGTCCGGTGCTGCGCGAACGTGGCTTCCATTTCGGGCAGTAACCACAACCTACCTCCCGGACCACAGGCACCTGGACCAGGTTCATGTGCTCCTGGTCGTTAGCAGAGTTAATTAACCCACTGTTTTCAGGCTCGAACGCCTTTCCTCAAAGGTTGCTTTGTGCATTTACTGACACGGGGGCATGGGGTGGGAGGCTGAGCTTTGTTGCAGAGATGAGTCCCCTGCACCGATGACGCACGCCTCTGCATGACTGTGCTCGTGTCATCCAAGCGGTTGGTTAGGAGTTCCCTGAACTAAGGTCCTGTTTGACTTTCTAGTCCCCCTTGCCTAGCAAGACCAAATCAAAGCCACAGGCAGTCTGCTACGCTCGGGGACAAAGAGCCCCGCTGAGCATATTTCATAGATTTCATAGATTTCATAGACATCAGGGCTGGAAGGGACCTCGGAAGATCATCGAGTCCAGCCCCCTGCCCAAAGGGCAGGAAGTCAGCTGGGGTCATAGGATCCCAGCAAGATGAGCATCCAGTTTCATCTTGAAGGTGTTCAATGAAGGCGCTTGAACCACCTCCGGTGGCAGGCTGTTCCAGACCTTGGGGGCTCGGACAGTAAAGAAGTTCTTCCTTATGTCCAGCCTGAAACGATCTTGAAGTAGTTTGTGACCATTCAACCTCGTCATCCCTTGGGGCGCTCTGGTGAACAAACGTTCCCCCAGATGCTGGTGGTCACCCCTGATAAACTTGTAGGTGGCCATCAGATCACCCCTGAGCCTGCGCTTTTTCAGGCTAAAGAGCCCCAGGGCTCTCAGCCTGTCATCGTAGGGTCTGCTTCCCTGACCTCTGATCACAGGCTAAAGAGTCCCAGGGCTCTCAGCCTGTCATCGTAGGGTCTGCTTCCCTGACCTCTGATCATGCGCGTGGCTCTTCTCTGGACTCTCTCAAGCTTCTCCACATCCTTTTTGAATTGTGGAGCCCAAAACTGGACACAGTACTCCAGCTGCGGCCTCACTAAGGCCGAGTACAGGGGGAGAATGACGTCCCGGGATTTGCTTGAGAAGCATCTATGGATGCAAGCCAGCGTTTTGGTCGCTTTACTAGCCGCCGCATCGCATTGCAGGCTCGTGTTCATCTTGTGGTCAATTATGACCCCCAAGTCTCTTTCTTCCATAGTGCTAGCCAACATAGCACTGCCGAGCCTATAAGGATGCTGCGGGTTTTTTTTCCCAAGGTGGAGAACCTTGCATTTATCGGCGTTGAACACCATCAGATTCTCGTCCGCCCACTTGCTGAGCCTGTCCAGGTCAGCCTGGATAACCTGCCTGTCTTCTGGTGTGGATGCTTTGCCCCAAAGTTTGGTGTCATCGGCGAACTTGGCCAGTCTGCTTCTGACTCCAGTGTCCACATCATTAATGAAGATGTTGAACAGTATGGGTCCAAGGACAGAGCCTTGGGGGACCCCACTGGTCACAGGACACCACGATGAGTGACTTCCATCGATTACTACCCTCTGGATTCGACCCCGGAGCCAATTTTCCAGCCAGTGGATCGTGGAGGACCCAAGGCGACAATTGGCCAGTTTCTCCAAGAGGCGATCATGGGACACCAGATCGAAGGCTTTTTTGAAGTCAAGATATATGACATCAATCTCTTCTCCCTTGTCCAGGTGATAGGTCACCTGGTCGTAGAAGGAAATGAGATTGGTCAAGCAAGACCTACCCGCAACAAACCCGTGCTGGCTATCCCTTAAGATGTTGGCGTCGGCCACTCCATTAAGGATGGCCTCTTTAATAAACTTTTCTAAGATCTTCCCCGGGATAGAAGTCAGGCTGATGGGCCTATAGTTAGCCGGATCCACTTTCCTCCCTTTCTTGAAGATAGGCACCACATTGGCCTTCTTCCAGTCTTCGGGCACTACACCAGAGCGCCAAGAGTTTTCAAAGATCCGTGCTAGAGGCTGGGCTATGATGCTCGCCAGCTCCTTGAGTACCCTGGGGTGAAGATTGTCAGGGCCGGCTGACTTGAAGGTATCCAGCTTCTCAAGATGTTCCTTCAGAAAGTCACCAACGTTGCCCCTGCTTTTCCTCCGGCTCCCCACATATCTGAAAAAGGACTTCTTATTGTCCTTGATGCTCAAAGCTAGCTGGAGTTCAGTTGCAAGAGTTCATATTTGCAGAGAACAATTTGTAACTAAAGATGGACCTGAGCGGAGGTATTTGGATGCAGAAGCCCAGGGCTCGGTTCAGCCCCCCTCAAGAAACAGGGCCCAAAGCACATATTTCAGAAGCCGGTGCCACCTCCTTTCCTCAGGTTTCACCGGGGCTGGGGCCCTGGGTTTTGCCGCAGGACCTGTGTCTGGTGACAGCCTTTCTGACTACAGGCTTTTCCCTCCAGGTCGCTCATCCAGCTTGCTGTACAACATGCCTGTCTGACAAGCCATTTGTTCACCCATGGGTTTTCCCATCTCCCTGCGGGAGCTCAGTTCACAAGACATAGGGACCCAAAGCACAGTCCAATGCACTGAGCGTCTGCACCCTGGATGCTCACACACAGCTAGAGGCCGAGGACTGCCAAGCTCAGCAGAAAGCTGAGGAATTAGTTCCCTTCATTTCACCTCCCTGCAAGCTGCCACCCGTGCCTGGCCAGGCTGCGACACGGCTCTCCAGATCCTTCCCAGCTGGAGGATGCTGTGATAGCCAGCGCCTGGCTCTCCCCTAAGCCTATCATGTGCAACAGGCATTAAAGCCAGCAGCATCCGCCGCTGCACCCCCCCCACCCCCGCTTTGCAAATCAGATTAAAACCCCAGGGCCATGCAGGTTGTGGCATTGCAATTAAATCAGATTTACACTTTTTCTCCCCTGCCTTGCCATTCCCCAAAGAAATTCTGATGTCTGTGGAGGTTGGTAGGAAGGGTGGGGGTCCCTTAGCTTTCTGCCCGTCTAGTCAAGGGGCACAAACCAGGGAAGTCATCATTTTATTCACAGTTTACAAAAAACAAGCCCCGCACGGACAGTGAAATCTCAGACCCCTCATTTGGATATCACCTCTAACGACACACACGCACGTAATTATACTTGTAGGGCTACAAGTGGACGTTCACGTTGGGTTAGAAACCACCAGAACTGCAAGCTGATTGAAGGTATGCTTTCATCATCAGGTATTTTGGGGTAGAGGTGCAGAAAAACACCCAAAGGAATAAGAATTATTTTGCAAATAGATAACGGAGAAAAAGAGCAGCGGGGTTGTGGGGTCACTTTTTTGGATCTACTAATATCCTCTTGGATCTCCCAACTGATAATAGCATCCCCCTGAAACTTTGGCTGGCTTGTGGCTTTGGTGGTTGATGAGACACGAAGCCTTTCAAACACTATGCCTTACTTGCATCCAACTGAAATGATCGGAGGCCCAGATTCATTACAGTTTCTTGACAGTGAGCTGGATGGGTTGTAACCTGCAGGACAGGAATCACAACCCCAGCTAGAGTTAATCTACTTTTCAGGTGTGCTGGTATAACTATATCATAGGTTAGAGAGATCCTGGGAATCTCTCAGAGCAGGAGTACTGCGTATAGTGGTAATTGAAGGTTTTTGCTTTGCTTTTTCTGGGTCTTTTTGTTGTTTTTCTTAACTGTACAGCTTGAAACAGCTCCCTGTATAAGGCACAAGGTTTTTGCTGGTATACATGCATCTCTATGAAGGTATCTGCTAGCATAAAGCAGCAATAATTGTGGAGAAGTGAATTTTTTGTCACTTCCCAACCAATGCTAGTATTCCGGCAAAGCTCAAATATGTCCTGTCCTCTAGGTATTCAATGCAAGACTATTAAATAATCTTAGGACGTAGCCCCTCGCTGTCTGCTGCTCAAGAGCAGCTCAAACCTTCACTCTCCAGCGTGCTCTGAAACTTTTTATTGTTTTATTAAGGTCAGGGTGAGGAGAACTGTTGCGTGACCTTTAGTGCTGCCAGGGGCACTGAGAGGGGATTGCAGTGAAGAACTCGTTTTAGTTGGATATTCATTTTAAGGCCAGTTGTACTCATTTCGTGGTGCTTTTAAGTATCCTGGTCACCTACAGCACATGGATCGGATGCTCTTTGGTGGCATTTGGACAAGTCCAAATATTCCATATAAGCAGGGCATCGTCACTGTAATTGCAAAAATCCCAACACATGGAGAGCGGCGGCAGCTGTCAGCTGGAAAATGATACCGGCTGCATTTCCCCACTGGCGATGTGCACACACCCTGCTAGGCATGGGAAGTCAACCTCCAAGGTACACTAAGTAACAGCATGCACCACAAGCAGCTTGCTTTTCCCAGCAGGATAGCCTGCAAGCGCTCGTTGCACAATGATGTTGCCAGAATAGAGAGAGCGCCCTGACCTTTTCCTTTCAAGGCAGGTAATCATCCACCAGCACTTCAAACCCCAAACGGGGGGACCTCGCAACGCCCTGAGAGTCCGGCCCAGCTTGCTGTGGTATGCAGGCTGCTTCATGGAGGAGATGGCTTGCATTGCTTTGATGAGCACATAGGCAGACAAGGGTCTTTGCATAAATGCTATCTTTTTCATGAGACCAACTAAAATAGTTGGAAAAATTCTTCTTTGCAAGCTTTCAGGTGCAAACACCCTTCTTCAGGTAGAGAGGAAGCATCTGCAGTTGCCGTGCGCTCTTTGATGAGGGCAGGAAGGGAAAGCAGTGCCCAAAAGGACCACGGGAAACTCATCACCTCCTACAAAGCCTGGCAATAAATAAATAAGACAGGCATAAGCTGAGGAGAGATGAAACTGCAAATTTAACAGGCAAATACTTGCAAAGACTTTTTTTTTAAGGCCCTGGCTTGTTGTACCCCGTGCTCTCAGCATTTGGCACTCCCTGCCTTTCAGACAGGGCTGCTTCTCAGCCGCGGTCACAGCACCTCCTCCAGGGAAGGCTGTTTGCATGGAGAGCCTGCTCCAGGCTGCGATTAAGAAGCAAGGAGGAAGGAGGGGAGAAGGGTTATCTCTTTAATAAACTAAAACACTAATCAGCAGGCCACACACGCCTCAGCTCCTCCTCCTCCCACAGCTAGATCCACCTCCATCCACCACTGCGCATCTCCTTCCCATCCCAGAAACATTTCTTTTTCCCCCCAAGGCACAGGGTAATGGAGGAAAGGGCTCCACTTACAATACCTCCTTTCTTCATGCCCCATTTACATATGCATATGGCCCATTTTCCTTTCAAGACACAATTTTCCAGCACCCCATGAAAGGCGCAGAGAGAAAACCAGAAGGAACGAGACTGCAAGGCAAAGGAGAGGAAGCAAGAAAATTATTGTAGTGCAAACACAATGTGAGCCAAGTTTGTGGACAACACCAAGTTATGGGGGAGTGTGGCCATGCCAGAAGATAGGGTGCAGATACAGGTGGACCTGGACAGGCTGGAGAGCTGGGCAGACCCAGAGGGGTGGGGTGCTCCATCTGGGGGCAAACAATCCCCAGCATACCTATAGGTGCGGTGGTGACAATTTGACTTGCCCCCCAGCCGAGAGGGACCTAGGGGTAATGATCAACCATTGCATAAACACGAGCCAGCAGGGCGATGCGGTGGTCAGCGGGGCAAAGAGCACGCTGGCATGCATCAACCGATGTATCTCATGCAAAACTAAGGCAGTGATACTCCCACTGTCCTCCACGCTGGCGAGACTGCAGCGGGAGTACGGCGTCCAGTTCTGGGCACCGCATTTCGGCAAAGACTTCAGCCTACAGAAGAGAAGGGTGAGAGGGGACTTGGTAGCGGCTTACCGCTACATCAGAGGAGTGCATCAAGGGCTTGGTGAACAGCTGTTCACTAGTGCATCCCTGGGGAAGATCAGAAGCAATGGGTACAAACTCCTGGAAGGCTGCTTCAGGCTTAATACCAGGAAAAACCTCCTTCACAGTCAAGGTGTGCAGACTGTGGAATAAACTCCCTCCAGGGCTGGTGCAGTCACCTACCCTGGAAATCTGCAGAAGGAGACTGGACAGTCACTCGCTGGGGTCACTTGACCCCAGGTGTCTTTCCTGCCTGGTGCAGGGGGCTGGACCCGATGATCTGCAAGGTCCCTTCCAGCCCCTGCCAATCTCTGAGTCTCTGAATCTATGTCCATCCCTGGGTTGTAGAAATGATGAGCTGATTAAATCCCAAGGAGCACAAGTGAGGTGCTATTCCTTTGGTAGCCAGGGCACAACAGGTTTAGCCACATCTGCCATTGGAAATCATTATGTGGGATGAAAGAAGAGCTGGATAGGCCACAGCTCTTCCCCTCCGCTCTGTTCCTTGAAGGCCAATATGGAAAAGTCTTCTATGAGCTGATATGTCAAACTGCTGAGGTCCTGTAGAAAGGATCCCAAGCATTAAGAGAATTCAAGAGAGAATTGAGGCTGCGGTTTTTCACAAGAGCCTCAAAAATTTAATTTAAAATGTAATTGCAGGTGAATTTAATGAGATAGAGATGCTGCCTCCTTCTAACAGCCTAGCCTAGAGTCTTTCTAGACCCTGTTTTGAGGCATCCCCATAGGAATAGACTTCTTGCTCAATTCCTGGATGCTGGCTTGATACTTCTGCATTGCATCTCTCTGTATTCAGGACTTGATATTTCTGCATTGCATCTCTCTATAGTCAAGGCTTGATACTTCTGGATTGCATCTCTCTATAGTCAAGGCTTGATACCTCTTCATTGCATCTCTCTATAGTCAAGGCTTGATACCTCTTCATTGCATCTCTCTATATTCAAGACTTGATACTTCTGGATTGCATAAAGCCTTGATACCTCTTCATTGCATCTCTCTATAGTCAAGGCTTGATACCTCTTCATTGCATCTCTCTATATTCAAGACTTGATACTTCTGGATTGCATAAAGCCTTGATACCTCTTCATTGCATCTCTCTATAGTCAAGGCTTGATAGTTCTGCACTGCGTCTCTCTATATCCCGCAGGGGTAGTTCATAAAGAAAACCTGGGTATCTAAGGTGATGTCCAGAAATAATATGAATCTTGTTTCACTAATAGCTGCTTGTATTGAGGATGCACCTTGGAGCCCCGCACAGCCTAAGACCCCACGGTGTGAAGTGCCTGACAAACAAGACAGTGAGATGATCCATTGCCCAGAAAGGCAGATCCCTTCATCAAATGCTGCAGCATCAGTGAGGGTCCAGGCCCACAGCCCTGGAGCCCCGTCAGACAACTGGTACCCACCTGCGCCCCACTCGTGCTATACGGAGAAGGACACGGCCGCGGGTCTCACTGCCGCAGCTCAGCACTCGCTGTTTCATCCACCTTGGCTTCCCAGGATCTCCCCCTCCACGCAATTTCCATCTCTTATTGCTCCCCACAGTGCAGACAATAATACCGCGTTTTATATGGAAAACACTAAAATGGGGTAACACCTTTTAAAAAGATATTTCCACTTCGCTGCCTGCAACCAGGCTTCGGCCCTTCCCCCGCTCCCTCCCGCTTGCTACCAGACTTCTCCACTGAGCCTCTAAGCCTGTTTAATTGAAAAAACGTGATTTAGGCTAATTGACAGCAGATGAGTTACGCTGCAAGAAAGCAAGGGAACATTTGCTCAACATGATTTACGGCCGCAAAGCATGACCTTCACTGCTCTGACATCTCGCTCGTAGCCCCGCTGCCAAAAGAGCTCGGCCAGGGTTAAAAAAAAAAAAGAAAAAGAAAAAGTAATTAGCGTTTAATTTTTCAACAATTTTTTTTTACCTCCTTTTTAATTTGCTCAACATAAAACTGTCCTTGAATTTTTACAGCCTCCAAAGCTGGATCCCGGTCTGGTCCTCCTTGCTGGTTTTAATTAGGGCGAGACATGTCTGGCACATTAAATTAGACGAGGGAAAACGAAGCCTAAATTTCAGAAATGTTTTGCTGTTAGAAGCACACGTCTAATGTTGGGCGGCCGGCACAGCGCGAAGAAACCCCCCGTGCTCCAGTGCAAAGGGCCACGGCATCGGCTCTCAAACTTGCCCTCGCTGGAGCCAGGGGGGTTGGCTTCGGCTAACCGAAGACGGGCCCCAAACATGGCAGGGGGATGGAGCGGAGATTTTTTCAGGGGAAGGGAATTTGCTTCTTTCAGGGCACTGGGGAAGAAGGCCTTCAAACCCTTCCTTGCCAACCTGCTTGTCAGCATATCGGCATTTCAGAGGGGTCACCCCGACTGCTTGCCGTTGCATCTTGTGGGGCCCTGGCCTCCATCCCCAGCTGGGAGGCACAGACAGCATGCACACAACCGCCAAAACGCGCTCCCGAAGCCGACCAAAACCCTGTGGGAACTTGCGGCAACAAGCCGGGTGCTGTCCTGAAGCCGCGTGGGTCGGCAGAGGTATTTCACAAATTGCAAGGTCAGTGCTGAAACCTGTAGGCACCAAGGAGCGAAGGAAAGGGAAAGGGAGACATCCGCCTTAACGCACGGCATTGCAGGCAACATCTGGCTTCCAAGTACCGCGGGATGCAGAGGTGCAGAAGGGACCGACGGCGGGTGCAATAGGAGCAAAATCACTATTTCCCGCAATTGCAGCCAGCAGCCAAACTCCAGCCCGAGCCTGGGGCAGGTCAGCTGGGGAGATGCCAGCTTGTGTGTGCACCGTTAATGGCGCCGGAGAGGAGCACAGCTGGCTGCATCTGTATCGTGAACCACCAGGATCTGCTTTTCTTCCCTGGCTGGGACCAGAAGCCCAGGGAAGTCGGTCAGAAAACACCCCTGGACATCAGGGAGCTCTGGACTGGGTTGCACCCCTTTATCAGGCATATGGGCAGAAGGCCTGCAATGAGGCATAACTGAACCTGTCTGCTAGAAACCTGGTCCTATCGTGGTTTATGACTATTCAGCTGGGACTTGGTCTAGTAGGGTCCCAAGGGGAGCAAAGGCGGCGGGGGCTTAGCAGCTCTGTCCTCTTCCATTGCAGGAAAACCCCAGCCGGGCACAAACATCGCAGCTGCTAGCATTTGGGCTGCACAGGGGCCTGGGACTGCTGGGCATCGCCTCCCAGCAATCAGCGCCCGACCCCACGGCATCGCCGCAGCGCTCCTCGAGGCGCCTGGCGCCGCGGCGCAGGGTAGCTCAGGGAATGGAGGGTGTCCAATTCGGCTCCGCGCACATGGTAGTTAGTGCTCTAAAACCCAGTAGTTATTACAATTAAAAACATTACGGGGGAGCGTCTCCCTAGGAAGGCACATTAGGATTAAAATAAATTAGAGCCGTCGCCATGGCAATGGAGCAGCCGGCTTATGCTCTGTGATTATTTCCAAGGGTGATGGGGAGAGCGCATTTTTTGCAAGCGCCGGTGAAGGGGACTGCAAAAAGAAGGGGGGATTCAGCATCTTTCCCCTCCTGCCTGTTAACCCTTCGGGGAGAGCTTGTTTGGGTGGTTCCTGGATCCCTGAGCCCTGGCACTTGTGGGATATACACAGAAATCAAGGGGAAAAATTCCCCTGGGGCTGGGTTGGTGTGGGAGCGGGAAGATGAACCCTATACCCCAAGGAGCTGGCCATCTCTTGCTGCAAATAGTTGGAGATTACTGTGGTGCTCGGACAGTCTGTGCTTGCATTGCGCCCACCTGGACATCCGCACGAGACCCCACCGGGACAAAACACAGCAGATTGGTACTTTAATAAATGCCCTCCCTAGGCAGGCTGTCCCAAACTGGCTCCAGGCTGGGCAACATGGACCCGCACAGCTGAGCTGGGCAATTTTGCATGGCAGTGAGATGTAACACGCCAAATCCGATCGATTAAGGCAGCAAAGGATTAAACTGTGGGTCAGGTTAGTCAGGCCACAGGCTCCAGAAGGACCCCCCTGAATGTTTCTGGGTAGGGGAGGTCCAGTCCTACCCTGCGAGGGGTCTGTTTTTTGCACCCCGGTCCTTACATGGGGTTACTGGCACCCCTATTTCATTGAATAAAGACATCATGTGGCTGGAAAGCCATGACGTGGGACAGAAAAGCCCCAGCTCTCAAAGACAACTTACCCAAATACCAGCAACGGGGTGCCCAGATAATGTTTGCCATTTCCACTACCCTCAGGCTTTTTGTTTTTATTTTATTTTTTTTTTTTGCAATCTTAATGCATTTAAATCAGTTGCCATTTCGAGGAAGAGAAGAAACGGTGTAGGAAAAGGGGGGTGGAAGACGGGGGAAAGGGACAGCGGAGGTAACAAGGTGATAGGTACGTTAGGAAAATCCCTGGAGAGAGGAAGGAGATATGTTGCTCCGTCCTCTAGATTTGGCCCTACATGGATTAAAGACCCTTGGGATGCCTGGAAAGGTTTTCTCCATGGGAAAACAAAGAGTTAGACCCTTAATGAAACAGGCACCTGCCTTGGCTTGGCTTTGCCATTTTGCCTGAAGGGCAAAAAAACAGTAATTAGCCATTTTGTTCCTAGGTTCAATCATCTCGGCACCCTCCTGCCCGTTTGACAGCTCAGGCCGATGCAGCTTTCCCTTTTCGGCATAGTCCTCAAACTACTCAACGCTCCCAACAAGTTCAGACACCTCAGCGTGCCAAGGCCCAGTGTTACAGTGCCATGCGTGGGTAAGACCCCAAAGAAATATATATATTTCTATAGAGCAAAGTTAGCTCAGAGACTCAGCCAGGCCAGCTCAGAGGAGTTCTGCAGAATGGCTGCAACTCGCTGAACTTCCAGGGGTTCGAGGAGCTGCACCGAAGGCTGCCAGGCAATTGCTCAGAGACATTTATTAGCTGTTTCCCTGAGCATGGAGAAGCGCCCAAATGGTGCTTTTGCATCCACAATTGCATCCCCCCTCGGAAGGCTTGTTACTGCGAATACAGATTATGAAACTCCTTTGCAAATCACAACTATTATCATATGCCTGCAATGAGGAAAAAGCACATTCAAACCATTGGTGCCTAGAAGCCTCTTGGCATCTCCCCTTGCAATACACATCTGTTTTTAACCCAAAAAGGACTTGCTTCCTTGTGAGGCTGAGGAAGCAGGGGGAAAGGATTGTCCAGCACAGCGGTGCTTTGATCTTTTTAGACGTGAAGTGTCCCGCAAGCAACTCGAGGCACCCCTCAGAAAATGCCAGCTCTTAATTTTCACTCTTCTTTTAACTACAGAACAATAACAGAGCAACTCTTCTGCTGCAAATAACTCGGGTCAGAGTGTTTTCACCAGCATGAATCCCTATTTGAAATCTCTGGGTGAGTCATGTTTGCACGCCTAACAGTGCTAAGCTTGTTTGGCACCCTGGAAAGGATCTCAAAACGCACCCCGGGGTGCCACAACCCCCTGGTTGAGAATCACTCATCTAGCTTAAGGGTTTCTCAGCTAGAGACTAATAACCCTTGACTTCCCAAACTGCTGAATGGGAAAGGGGTCTCAGGAGCAGCCTAGGCACACAGGTGAGAAACCTGGGGGCAGGAGGCTCACGTGGAAACGATGAAGAAACACTGCTGGAGGCAGAGTTTGGTGGCATTCCCATTGCACTGCATTGAAAAAGGAAGGGGTTTTAAGCTTGAATCCACACCAGTTCTGCTTGTTTAGCACCAGCTTCCCTTGCCTTTTCAGTGGTGAAACCCTGCCAAGCAATTGCACTCTCTGTTTGCAGTCAGCCTGATGGAAATGCTCCAGCAATAAAGAGCAAGAGAAAGCATAATGTTAAATACTCACCAGCTAGAGATAAAACCCTCTGGTGCAAAATGGCTCCCATAGAGCTGCACCTGCTGCTCTCTGCCAAATTTAAAGGGGAAGACCCTAGAAAGGCACACTGTGGGGGGGAAGAGGGGGGAAAGAAGAAAAAAAGTCCCTATAAAGTAGATCTGAGCTTGCAAACAACTTAAAAGGGACCCATCAGTTTTGAAGGCAGTGGCTGTTGTGTGCGGCAGGCAACCCCTACAATAATATTGCACGAATGATTAGTGACTAATCCCTTATTGACTAATCCATCGTTGTTGGGCTGATGTTTCCAAGTGTCTGGAAGCACGTGATTAGGTGCAGACCTGGTGTGAGTCCCTGTTCTCCTGTTCACACCCAGAGTAACCATGGGAAGCCTCTCCGTGCCTCAGTTTCCCATCTGTGCAACAGGGATCAGAGCAGATCTCTCCCTCAAAGGGTGTTGGGAGGATAAATGCCTGGCAATGGTGAGGTGCCTGGGCAGGAAAGCGATGAGGGACGTGGTGGCAACCGTCGATCCTCCTGGATCATGGTGTATGCATGAGGGCCACCCCGACTTTGATGCATATGCCTGGGCAGGAGTTTTTGGGTTTTTTTTTTTGGGGGGGGGGGGGGGGTTTGGAGGAGCTGACATGGTATGTGAGAGGGGAAAACAGGTCACAGTAAAAACCCAAACCCGCAGCCTTCAGGGCTGCCTCCTGCCCTCCGTGTGGCTGTGGGGAAGCAGATAGAGCCAGCATTGCTGAGCTGGGGGTGAGGGTATAAAATGGGTACAGCCATAGCCACCCCTCCCTCAGCACCTCCAAGGCTCGGCCCCGAGCTGAGTATCTTGCTCCAGTCCATCCACGTCCTCAGTCTCCCACCGCAGCGTCCCAAGACACGTGCTCCTCTTTCCTTCCTGCCCTGCTGCCATCAACCCTCATCTTCCATTTCCTTCCCATTTAGGTGACACCCCCCCGCCACTGCAAATAAACTCACTTTCTTCTCCCTTCATCAAAAACTAAATGTTGGCACTAACATGATGCCTCTTGCTGTGACACTGGTCCAGGGACTGGGGCAGTTTAGTCGTTAGTGTTTGTGCAGCACTCACCGCCCAAAAGGGCCTGCCATCCCTCCATACATTCATTGAAAATTTGGGTTGGAAGGGACGTAGGAGGTCACATCTAGTCCAACCTCCTGCTCCAAGCAGGACCAGCCCCAACTACATCATCCCAGCCAAGGCTTTGTCTATATGGGTCTTAAAAACCCCCAAGGATGGAGACTCCACCACCTCTCTGGGTAACTTGGCCCAGTGCTTCACCACCCTCCTAGTGAGAAAGTTTTTCCCAATATCCAACTTAACCCTCCCTTGCTGCAGCCCGAGTGCATTGCTCCGTGTCCTGTCATCTGCCCCCACTGAGACCAGGGACAGTAAAGGTGATGCTTTGCAATAAAATAAGTAACTCAGCAGCATCCCCTTAACAGTAGTTAAGGGGATGCTGCTTATCGGCAGCAGTCTGTGGAGCTGTGGTCACACTGGTGTGTGTGGAAACTACGTGGACACGAGTCCTCGGGAGCACAGAGTGGAGGGCAGCTGGCAGTGTCCGCGTGTCTGTCCCCGTCCAGCGTGCAAACAGCCCGGGCGTGCCAAGAGCAGACCCTCCCCTGCCCTTTGGTGTGCAACACAAGAGCGGTCTCTTCAGCGCTACCAGGCTTAGTGACAGCCGTCCGGGAACCAGTGCAAGCTGCAGGAAATGAGCGGCTGCAATCCAATCTTGCCTCCTTAAAGGCTAGAAGCTGGCAGTGGGGGGGGAGAAAATATGAACAGGTGATGAAAAGAGATGGATTTACTTTTCATACTGTCCCAACATCCTGCTTAAGGAACTATCAAAGTGCTTTTGTAGAGCTGCGAGGGCATCGCGCCGACCGGGAGCTGTCAAGAGACCGGATTTCACATCATCCGTGCTAATGCCCTGGTTTCGGTTTGCCCGGGGGCCCCGCTGCTGTGCTCAGAGGTTCAAACCAAGCCCCTTGAAAGGCAGTGAGATCTAGAGAAACCAAGAGACAGTGATGGGGGCCCGTCTGAGGTATCAGACATCGCAGCCATCCTCATATTTAACACGGGGCTTTGGTTGGTGCATCCTTTTGGGAAATGTCCCAGTTTGCCCCGTGAAAGACCCCCTACCACAGGGAGAGGCACAGGCTGCATTATAGAAACACATGGGTCAAGTTTGGCCTGTGTTTTAGCCAAGCAGGTCAGAGAGGAAAAGCTTTCCTGGTAGGCTTCCTCTTTAAAATTCCCCGTTTTATCTTTCATGACCATTTTCAAGGCACCCTCTGCCTGCGTAACCTTAACTCAGGCCCCTTTGCTCGGGTTGTAAAGACCCTTGACTGAATGCGTTCCTAAAACATATGTCAATTTGAGTTATTCTCAGGAAACAAGCAACCTATTTACCTTCTTCCACCTCCTGCCAATAATTTTATTACTTATTTTCCTTTCATGCTGGCATTGACGATCGAGCCTACTGTTGCTTCAATGCACCCTTCATCGAGCTCACAACCTGCTCCTCCAAGGAAAACTGGACACGCGTCCAACGCAGGGTTGACGTGCAAATTATTTCCTTGCATTTGCCCAGTGAAACCGGTCTGAACTCAGGCTGCTTTCGGCCTCTTGCTACCAGCTCCAAGCTGATGCCGTTTTCCACTTACTTCTGGGCCCCTTCACATAGAAGTGATAGCTTGGACCAGTGCAGACTGGTGTCGGGAAGGTGCATCTTTAACCAGCTCTCTCTAAAGCCAGCTGAACCGGCGGTGGTGTTGGGAGGAGGCTTGTGTTGCAGAACAGCACTGGGAAGCTGAACCAAGCAGACCCCTATGAGCTCTGCAAAATTTCCTAATACCACAAGCAGGAGGGTGGCATTTCCAAAAGCACAAGTCTAAACTGAAGTCAACCAGCCTTGCTGTACAGCCAGTGGTGGATGGGAGCAAGGGGGAATCATCACGGAGCAGCTCTGATGCCCCTTAGCCGACGCGAGTCTCTGCGAGTGCGAGGTGCCCGCGGAGGGACCCGAACACGGTGCCAGCTCCGCTCTGCGCTTGGCTCGGTGACTGCGGAAAGGGCAGGAGCAGCAACGAGGATGCAATAAGGCTCCGGGCTTGTTACCAACTGATAAGGGGGAAGCGCATGATGACTGTTTTCCTTGGAAACTGGCTGGGAGGAAGGTGTAAGGCAAGAAAGGGTGACAGGAGAGAAGAGGGGGAAGATCAAAGAGAAGGAGTTTCCAAAAATAACCAGTGTGGCGGGAAATTACTACGCCTGGTCCAAGCCCAGGTTTTCAGACTCAATGAAAACGGTCTCCTTCATTAGCACAGGCTTCATATCAGGCCCTTAGAAGCATATTTTCATGTTAGATTTGAAATATGGATATAAGCTATACTTCCTTTTCAAAAGTGAATAAAAGGATCTGAGTAGATGCATCACCATCTACTCAGATCCTTTTATTATCACCAATACTATACTATACTTTTTTCCAAAAGTGAATAAAAGGATCTGAGTAAATGCATCACCATCTACTCGGATCCTTTTATTCACTTTTGGAAAAGAAGTATAGTAATGGTGATAAAAAAGGGATCCGAGTAGATTTATCACCATCTACTCGGATCTTTTTATTCACTTTTGGAAAAGAAGTATAGTAATGGTGATAAAAAAGGGATCCGAGTAGATGTATCACCATCTACTCAGATCCTTTTATTCACTTTTGAAAAAGAAGTATAGTATTGGTGATAATAAAAGGATCTGAGCAGACATATCACCATGTACTAAGATCCTTTTATTCACTTTTGAAAAGGAAGTACAGTTTATTTCCATATTTCAGATCTAACGTGAAAATTTGCTTCCAAGTGTCTGATAGATGAAGCAGGCTAGGACCAACCCCGAAGGTAAAGTGGGAATGGGCTGGTTGCAGCTCTCTCTGTGCGCTGTCCTGCCCTTAGCTAAAAGTGGCAATGCTAGAAGATATAGTAGGCTTCTTCCATCTCTAAGTGTCATGAAGTTAAAGACTTAAAAATCTTAAAAGCAGGATCACAAGGATACAAGCAAAGGCCACCTAAGGCTTGGATGGAGCTCAGCTCCTCTGCCAGGGCCTTCAGTATTATACTGTTTGGAGCTATGTGCAGGAAAAATGAAACCAAGATCCTGATAGTCTGGATAGTTATAGCTGCTCAGCACTGCTAAAACACAAACCTTCATAACAGAGAGATTAGCATGAGAATTAAAGTGCGGTCCAACTCGACAGAAAGCTAAGGTATCATTCAGTGTAAGGGACACAGTAATATTGCATTTATTTGTATCATCATTCGCAGCTATTTAAAGCAATGGGACATGACACACAACATATAAAACAAGCCAAGTGTCTACAGAGCAGAAGGATGGCCCAGTGCTTACAGCACTTGCTCGGGACTCAGGAGGGCCGGGCTCTCCTCCAGCTCCACTGCAGACATCTCACAGGACCTTGGATCCATCACTTAGGGTAAAGCTTGCAGAAATGCCCGAGTCCCGTTTTGCAATGCGGCCTGGATACGCTGGATTTTTGGATCCTGAAATGTTAACTAGGTGCCGATGTGCTCTTGAACATCCCACTGGGGGTTCACCTGCACCGTTGTGCACTTTGACCTTTGGAAACCAACCCCTTTGTGGACACAGAAGGAGTGCAACCCTGACAGCTGGGCTGCCTTTAGTAGCTATCACCCACCACATCTGGACTGGGTTTCTCCAATGGGTGGCCGGAGAATAAAAAGGTCCCGTGTCTCACTGCCCACCACTTTGCTCCATTGCTTTTATATGTTCAGTACCAAGCATTACAAATATTTCAATGCCCCAGACAGGGAGCTGGCTATGCAGGATCAAACCCTTCTCTGTATTAAATGTGCTCACTTGAATCTTTCATGCATCTCCAGCAAATAAGTGAGACAAAATGCTATCACAACAGCACAAAGGGAGGGTAAGCAATGATTGTTACCAGAGCAGATTGACTTTTTGAATAATTAATTAGCATTTAGTCAAGAAACTAGAACAAAGTCATGCGAACCCCAGGGCTGGGCTATAGCCAGGGACCTCGGCAAGACGCTGCTGGTCAGTGACTGCCGAATGTCCACCTGGAAAAAGGTCCTGAGTGCTGGCATGAAGCTCAATTAATTATCTGTAAAGGAGAATGCAAGACCCTTGGGTGACAGGGGCAGGATTTTGTTCTCCTTATAGTCAGAAAATGGTTGGGATTTTCCATAACAAAATGTTTGGGAAAAAAAAAATGATAAAGCAAGAAAACCTTTTAGGTTGACTCACATTTACACAGTGTGCTGATATTTATTAAATGTTTTTGGTCAGAAAATGTTTGTGTGTCTGTGTGTATATGTATGCATGCACGCACACACGCATGCATATGTGTATGTGTGTGTGTATATACACACACACACACCATTGTCAGAAAAGACCATTTCTCCATCCACATTATTTCCACCGGTTCTCAAAACCCCAAGGAGAGACTGCATCTCTGTCAACAGGTCCCTCCCTATCCTTGCCTGGAAGCATCCTGCGTGCACCTGCAGCCCCCACGGCCCACACTGTGAAGCTGTCAAAACCACCCACGGCACGACATACACGCAACCTCCAAATCCACAGGCCCTTGGTCCGAGACCACACCGGGGCCTGGAAGTTCCCCCGAGCTGGCCAGCAGCTCGAGCAGATGGGTTTTACAGCCCCAGGGGGGAGGAAAACATCTAGAAAAGCATCAACGACGGCCTGTAAATACGCAGCAGATGATGCAGGAACAGATGACACGGGGAAGAGCTTGGGTGGTTTTCATTCCCAGCCCTTTGGGGAGATGGCTGCAGATAGCTGAATGGGAACAGCTGCCAGAGCCGCCGCCTTCTCCCCTTCCCTGACCTCACTCTGCAGCTCATTCATAAATCGGGCTGTGTCCTACCTGCTGAGATTTGTTTCTCACTCTGCTGCTCTTCTTCAAGCAGAAACACATGATGATTTTACTGTAAGACGGACCTGCTACAACCCGTCCTCCTTGCTGCCCCTTCTCTAAGAGACTTCCTCGCTGGCCCCAGCCAATGCATTAGTGACCTCCCTGGGAGCAATCTTCCCCTCTATTCACCGCCGTGCTGATGGCTTTGTCCTGGGTGACGTTACTGCCCTTCCCGACACTTGAGAGTGACCCCATCCCTGATCGCCCTGCACTGCTGTCCATTAGCGACCCCGTCTGAAGGGGCAGCACTTGCACTTGCTTTTAAAAGCAGCTCGACCATTAGGTCCACATGACCTTGGTCGGAGATGCCTCTCCCTCCTGGAATTGAATCTGATTCAAGCTCAGGGCAGGTAAATTGTGTTGCCGATGCTTCTGAGACTGATTTAGGGACTTCTTTGCAGGGTAAATACATAAATGGGGCACGGAAAGAGCCAACCAGCTTTGGTGGGACAGGGAAGGGAAACTAAGTATACATACATCCATACATCCATCCATACATACATATTAATACATGCATACATATACACACACACACATATACATATACACATATATACACATACATAGGAGGAATATATATACAGAAGCTACCAAAAAATAATATATAAGATAGATAAAAGAATATAAAGGAATATAATATATATAGAATATAGACTATATAGAGAGAAATATAAATAAATATAAAATATATAGATAACATATAAAAGAATGTATAATATATACACACACACATATACACATACATACACATACACACACACGTATATACACATACACACACATACATACATATATACACACACATATACACACGTATACACATACATATACACACACACACACACACACACACACATATACATACATACATACATACATACGTACATATGCAGAACCTACCAAAAAAAAACCCCAAAAGCTACAGACCAGCTCTTCAGGTCCAAGGAAAGCATATTTGGTAAAGGCTTGGGAAAAAGGTTACTTGAAAGCCCTTTCTCTTTTTCTGAGTTCATTTACAGCAACCTATGTGTTACTCTATGTCAGTGGTGACTGCCCCAGAGGCCGTGTCCTGGCCACAGCCCTTAAAACTTAGAATCAAACTTTTAGAACAAGACTAGATGACTAGGCCAAGATGACTTCCAACATGACCCTTTACAATGAATACAGCAGACACAAATAGGTAGGATACAGTTGGACGAATCCATCCATGGCCAACAAGCAGCTGGAGGAGGTGGAAAACGCCATGCCAGTATGCCCGAAGAGATCCAAACCTTTCATATTCTCCATTTTTGTCTGTACGCAAAATGGCAAATATCCATTGCCTCTCATATTCCAGGACACGTATTCTGGATTTACAGAGACAGGGAAAGGGACAGGAACTTTTCAGGCCTTGGGTTCACAATCCAAGAAAGACCTGTTTAGCTGTGTAAGTCATGGTCAGATTGGGTGCTGGGTTCTAATGGTTGGGCCATGTCAGGATAACAACCTACTACTGCTCCCTATTAATAGAGCCTGCCATACTAGCTCAAGAGGTAAAAGGCAGTGCTGCAATTTTATATGAATCAAAGACAATGAAGGTTGAAGGGAGCTCAGGAGGTTACATCTAGTCCAACCCCCTGCTCCAAGCAGGACCAGCCCCAACTACATCATCCCAGCCAAGGCTTTGTCTACCCGGGTCTTCAAAACCTCGAAGGCTGCTATTCAATCCCCCTCAGTCTTCTCTTCTCCAGACTAAAAAAGCCCAATTCCCCCAGCCTCTCCTCCAGCTCCCAACCATGTTCATTGCCCTCCACTGGACTTTCTCCAACTTGCCCACATCCTTTCTGCAGCAGGGGGGGCCAAAACTGGACACAGGACTCCAGATGTGGCCTCCCCAGTGCTGAATAGAGGGGAATAAATCCCTTCCCTCAATCTGCTGGCAACACTCCTACACTGAGCCATTGGTTCGTACCAGTTGAGCCTGACAATCCAGCCAGCTTTCTATCCACCTTACAGTCCATTCGTCCAACCCGTACCCCGTCCGCTTGCACGCTGCTGGTTGATGAGAACCAGAACAAGCAGCAGACCGGTCCCTGGCTCGGGCGAGCAAATTGCAAAAGGTAAACCAGGTGCATAAAGAATCCAAAAAAGCCTAAAAATGGACAGAAAAGGTGATTTTGAGTATCCTGACAGCAAATGAATTTTCACAGCTGTGGGTCCGAGCCAAGCAGAATCAGCGGCTTTTCCTTTCTGCTGCATCCAACGCAAAGCAAAATAACAATGCTGAAACAAGTAGCTGCCTCCCCCCACCGCCTCCGGCCTCCTAACGCCTCCTTTTCCTGGTGAGCTGTTTTACAATAAGCAACCCGCTGGGGTCACAGAAACATGAGAGCGGCGCCTTTCACCTCGCACAAAAGCGGGTGCAGGAGGAAACCTCCGAAGAGCTTTGGAAAGGGAGGGGAAAAGGAAAATAAAATAAAATAAAATAAGAGACTTAACACTACCCCCTTGTCATCTTTGTCCAGGCTTCATCAGAGACCGCTGCTCTCCCTTTTCAGCTCCCCGTTTCTCAGCCAAGCTCCTCAGGTGTTCGGCTGTCATCCAGGCCCAGAAAAAGCCATTTGCCAAACTGCTGTGAAATTCAAAGGTTGTTCAGAGATGTGGGCGGGGGGGGGGAAGGGACAGCAGTTTTTTCTTTCCTACCTTAAAAAGGCAAGAGGAAGCAGAACCAGGGAACAAAATGGGACCGAACGGATGAAGCCGAAATGGGGAAGCGCAAGAGCAGCTATGCCCCCCTTAAACCGGGGCTCAAGGGAATCAAGCAAAACAATGGGCTGCTTGTGACGGGAGATGGTACCAATGTCTGGCCTTTGAGCAAAGCAATGGCTTCTGGGGCTGGGAATTGCTTCAATGCAAAAGTAGATGAGGCAGAAGGGTTGCATGGCAGGGGTTTTCTGCGTGACAAATGCTAGGGAGCTGCCTGAAGCATCAATTAGCAACCCGGCTGCCCTTCTTTTGGACAGGATGTAGCTGCTGGAGGCAGGTATTGCATGCCTAGTTGCTGGGGCATCTCAGCAGCACGCCGTCCTCTTGGCCTGTCTCAGCCCTGACACAAAGCCCCGGTCCTGTTCACACCTTCCTTCTTGCATAGAAACTCTGCCCTGTCGCCCACCCTGACCCTTCCCCACTCCCACCAGCCCATTCCTGGCGAGCAACATGCAGGAATAGAAATGCCCGTGCATTTAAAGAACAGCACGTGCAAGTCTCTAAATGGCTATAATCGCGCTCAGAGAGTTGCCCGCCAGGGCCGGGGGTCTCGCACGGGGATGCTTCTGAAACACGCCAGCCATAGGCACGACGTCCCTCGCACGATGGCTCAGCGGTCAGTGCTGCCAGCTTTGCAGCCCGGGCTGAACAGCTCAGCTCCAGCTGTGGCATGGAGCTCAGGGCCCGCGTCCATCAGCCGCGGCAGCCCTTCCCGTCGCGATGCTGCAAAGGAAAGGTCTCGTCCTGCATGAGCCGAGCGCCAAAAGGCCCCTTGCACCCGCTTGGCAGGAGCTCAGCCCCCCTCGCAGGCCTGGGCCAAAGCAAGGGCGAGAGAAGCCTTTCAAAAGAAACTCCTTCAGCAGACCGGGATAACCGCAGAGTACACTCTTATCGGAGCCCCTCGGCGCCAGACGTTGCAACGCACACAAAAGCCCAAAAGCAGCTCTCGGGCCGAGTCAGCTCAGGCTTAATATTTGCATTTCGTAAAGCAAACTCATAAATCCCCACAGGTTTATCTGCACTTCCAGTTTGTATTTATTAGCGAGAGTGACAGGCCGGTTTTCCTCCTAGTTACACAGGTAAATAGCAAATCAAGCTCCCACACCCGTCCCTTTTTAACGGCCCGGCCTTCTATTTACCCTCCATCTCTAAACACGCCGGGATTACACGACCGACCGACAAGCAGAGCAAACAGCCTTTGAAGTAAATATTAGTTATGAACGGGGAGAAGTCCACCGCGGAGCATCGGGCAAGCAGTGGCCAGGGAGCAACATCCCCGCACCGCGGGGGGAAATCGTCCCCGAGCCATGGAGACGGGGATCATGGCACCGCAGAGAGGACCGCCAGCAGCACCCACGCCGGCATGTCCATGCAGGCGAGGATTAGTGCAGGAGTGGCTCCCGGCCAAGGAAGAGCTTTGAACAAGGATCCCAAAAGCAGGCAAAAAAAAAAAAATAGGCTAACGATTTACATCCTAGACCACGCGTGCAGAGGTGGGGGGCGTAGGCAGGAGCCCGCTCGGGTTAAGGCTCCTACCCTGGCGTTCTCAGGGAGCCAAGTTCAAATGCAACCTAAGGTAAAAGCCATGCATGAATTGCCTGAGTCTGATTTTAACTCTCATTTAGGAAGCTTGGTGCATGCACAGGATTCGTTTTAACCTGTCAATTCTTTTAAAACCCAACTGATTAGGTTACTGCAACCCTTAGTGTGGATGCAGCTATTTGAGGATAAGGGCACATCCTATTAGTCTACCCAGTTGGTTCCCTTTGCAGCACGGGAGTGAGCTATGCTGGTTTGGTATGTTTAACAACATACGTGTTAGAGGGGTTGCATGTAGGCAGCCCCAGGTTTAGAGATACCCAGCGCTGGACTCAATGCACGCTGCGTTTCCGGGGAGCTTTGGGGTGAAAAGCAGATTGCCCTGCAGGTGTACACGAGCTCCATCCACACCCAGTGTGCATGAATGAAACGCAGCGCAGTGACTCCAGTGCTTGGTATCTCTGCCGACTCGGGGCCTGTCTGCAAGACAGAGGGACTGAGCAATAAAGCAGAAGCCCTGGAGAGATGCTGTGCACACTTCCCCCCACCTTTGCTCCCTGTTTTGACACTAAAAGTGAGAAGCATGCAGAGTCCTCCTTCCCTTGCCCTTCCCCTTCCAGCCCCAGGATGGATCCGTGCCAGCCGCGATGGCAGGTCTTTGGGACCTGCAGAGACCTGGGAAGCAGAGCTGCAACGGCACAACAGAGAAGTAACTGCACCTCCGCCCTCCGGGCTCTCACCCCGTCCCCATCGCACCTTGCTCCTACTAACAGAGGTGGGGCGAGCAGATAGACCCGGTGCTCCTGGATGAGAAAAGACCCCCGTGGCCACCCACAAAACACCGGAGCTGAACTACTCCGGTATCACAGCCTCCCTAGCAGAAACCCAACATGCATTTGTCCATCCCAGCCCTGAGGTACACCAAGGGTTTTAAGTGCAGTCACACAGAGGACCATCAAGCGGGTGCACGTGGGTGATGGGGGAAGCTCAGCTTCAAGCCAGTAGACCCACGTGTCAGGTGGTTTTCAATGGAAACAGCTGGGTGCAGGGCCTATCGGTCAGATTCAGCCCACCGTTACACCTCTGCTACTCCATTTGGGGCATCCTAGGAGCGTGCAAGCAAAGGGCGGCTTTGGCTCGGCAAAGATGAACGTGGGAGGGAGGCGCAGCACGTGCATGACGTGTCTGCATCGTGCAGAAGCCGGTGCAATTTGCTACGCAGGCAGGAGGAAGGGGTTGTCGCTTGCATAGATGTCACAGACTTTAGGGCTGGAAGGGACCGCGCGAGATCATCGGGTCCAGAACCAGCCAGCAGGACGGTGCCAAAAACTTGGCACCTGCCTCTTACTCTCCTCTCACCGATCCCTCTATTCATTTTCCCCATTAAATGACTTATGCCGGTATCCCCCCATGCAGAATTGCCGCACGTCCTCGTTTCCACTAGCACGAAGGTTGGCCCAGGACATAACAGTGCAATTCCCTGCCGCCCGAGAGCCATTTCTACACAGCCTGCATCATTAGCTCCACCACCGTCAGAACAGACAGGATTAGGACCCGGGGCTGAGTTGTCTCCCTATAAACACTTTAGGTGTATTTTTAGCAAGAGAAAAGTGCGATGAATCCCCAGCGAGCAGCCGCAACAGGACTCGGAGCAATCATGGAAATCCAAGTTTGACTCGGAGGGGAAACCTGTAATTTGCCTGAAGGCTGTTCCTACTCGTTGTGGCTGCCGGGGGCAATTGGCCGAGTGCTGCTTTGCTCTTCATGGCTGCCAGGAGCAGAAATAACCGGGAGAACAATTCAGAGGAGCTCGATGCCTGCAGGATCGCTCCTGCCATTTTATTAGAGGTCTCTCTCCATGCATCTCGAGGCCCTTGTTGCATGTTTTCTGTAGAAATGTTTCCCGAGAACAGTGCTACACCATGGAGTTATTTCAGAAGATGGGACATTTTCACACCAAGGGGCTAATTCGCCTTTTGCTTAGAGACAATTTCCACCAAATTATTGTTGCTTCTCTCTCTGGAAGTAAGGGGAGAGAGCCAAGCCCTGCGTTAGACTTGCCTTTAAACACCAATGGCCGTAAGGAAGATGATATATCCCTTTGGGGCTGGACTCGAGGTCCCTTCCAGCCTAATGTCTATGAAAACCTAACATCTATGAAATGTATTAATTTTGCCACGCTGCCAAGAGGAGACCAGGGCATCACTTGGCACGTTCAGGTCTGTAAAGCCAATGCAGAACTGGGCTGCTGAATTTTAGGGACCACGCACGAAGCCGGCTCCCTTTCACCTGTTAGCAACTCTCAAGCACCGTTGTTACAAAACCAAATCTGCTCACACCGCCGTCCAATTTAGGGTTTCATCCCACTCTTGAATTTTAGTTCAAAGAGCAAAAACAGGTCTTAAAAAAACAAAAACAAAACAAAAAAACCCTTTTGAGTCATGCTAGCCTGAACAATGGTTTCAAGTAAAAGAAAAAAGATGGGTGAATTTGGGACCAGGTATCTGAAAGTTTTAATCGCATATTCAAGAGGACAAAGACACTAAATCAAAGGCATGCAGGAAGCCGAACAAAGTTAAACCATTAAAATGGGTGCCCAAGCTCCAATATCAACCTTTGAGAAGACACATCGTGGTTGTACACTGCCAATACCCTTATACGAGGCTTTGCTTCTCTTTATTCTACTTTGTCTTTGGTCACAATATAGTCTACGTTTAAAAAGAACTGAAGAAGGCACAAGATCTCAAACCATTTTAAAAAAGAATATGTAAAACCTTCATCATTTAGGATCTCCCTTTTATTGTATACGTACATGGTAACTCCTTGCCTTTTGCATGGACACTATAGGGTAGGAAACACATGTAGAGCTGGAGGAAAAAAACAGGCACTTGAAGGAGGGGGGAGTTAAAATTGTAATGGCCATTAGGGGTGCTTAAAGTCACAGGTAAGAGATGGGACAGGGAAGCCTGTTTTGGCCCAGCCAGGCTGGTACATATGCAGTTTTGCTTGGTTTGGGCCAAGGTTGTCCAAGCACAGCCTTTATAGTCAGCCTCATGCACTCCAGGGCCTCAGCGTGGAGGTCTCCGTGATAAAGCAAATGGAAAAGACCGGGCATGAACAAGGCAGGAAATGGATTTATTAAGAAGTGTTTCTGTGGGTGAAGCCATCACTGTCACCTTGATGTCCCTGCAGCTGTGGTTGTGGGTCCAAGGTGTTGCTTCACCGGGCCACACGCCGAGCTTCATATATTCTCCAAATGGAGCAGCACCTATAGAAACGCGGTGGATCCTCCTGGGATCGATGGCCTCTCCTGGGCTTGAAGCACCGGAGCATCTGGGACCTCCCACAGCTGCTCACCTCGCAGCGTCAGACTCGCGAGACCACGTCACCAAACTGTTCAAACCCCGGTGTGATCCTCGTGGCACTCTGCTCCGAAAAAAAGAGAAGAACGAAAAACCGCGTGGCTTTGCTTTTATTATTCCCGCTGCAAGAGGCTGCAGCATATGAGCAACATGCTTTCCTTGCCTAGTCAAACCATCCACGCTTCCAGGACCGAGACCCGAAGACGTAAGAAAAAATTCCAGCGCCACCTCCGTGGAAACAGGAAAACACTTGGCCCTTTAGAGAGCAGGATAGTAATAATAATAATAATAATTAAAAAAAAAAAAAAAAAAATCAAGCTACTGCATGACCCCAAACCACTAAGCTATTTGCCCCGAAGCATCCGGCCTGAAAGTCACCCGGCCAAGAGGAGAATTTCCAAGTCTAAAGGCCCATCAGCGAGTGCCTCCGGGGCGGCTAATTCAGTCCCATTGAGCCCCGCGTGGGAATCCACAGGGTGAAGAAGTCAGAGCCAGGACACAACGGAGGAAAGGAAAAATCCCTGGCAAAGCAGGAACGTGAATCACAGTCACGACCCCGTGGACGGGCAACAAGACTTCCCGCGGCAGGAGCAGGCAGCAAGATCGCCTTCGGCCTCAAATCCACTTCGATTTCTGGAGGAGCTCCTTTCCCTGAAGCTCCCGCATCCTCGTCGGTCTTGCTCAGCCCTCTGAAGGCCTGCCCAGCATGCCAGGCACAGCCCGTGCCCCCGCGGCCGCTCTGGGTCTCCCGTTTCCATCCCAGGTCCATATCCTCGGAGCAGGCTGTTCCCGCATCGTGGCACCTGCAGAGAAAAACAAGGTGTTAACACCGGTCATTGAACCATTAATTGCACCAAAGGAAAAGCCGCTTCTTTTGAGTACTGAACCTCAGCTGCAGCTCAGAGACCAACACAAAGCATGGCATTGGGGAGAGCGGCAGAAGTCCCTGCAAAGTTTGGGACCCAATGCTGCAAGGGTTGTGTGCAAGTTGGGCTGAATTCAGAGGCGGTCAAGTGCGCTCAGCACCTCTAATGGGAGGCTCAGCACCTTGCAAATGGAGCCCTGGGTAAGTCCCAAGCAAAGTCCAGGAGTCACCCCCCTCGCCAAACCCTCCTCTGCCTGGAAGGAGGCAGCGGGTACCTTCGGACACCAAGTCGTGCTAATCCGAGCTGGTCAGAGTGACCAGTCGTGGAGGAGCGAGTGGTGGAGCCGGCACAGGGCATGAGGAGGTTTGGAGAGCTGCCAGGTGACAGCTTAGGGAGAAAAACCTGGTGCTTTTGAGGCTGGAAGCTCTTTGCACCAGGGACCGTCACTATTCGAAGGCACAGAGCCAAGCGCGCAAGGGGCCCAAAAGAACGGTTACAACGAACAGCAAGAATCAATCTGAACATCCCCAAACTGCACTAGTTGGGCTCCATGTGCTTCCTTTCCCTCCACGCCGCCCTTTGGCCTTGCTCATGAAGACCACCAGCTCTTCTGGGACGCAACCATGTCTTCCAGTATATCTACACAGCCGGCCACAATCCTCACCAGAAACCGTAGGCCTTGTTGCAATGCAAGCAAACACCAACACAGCACCAGACGGCCGGTTCTGGGGACTCGGCCCGTCAGGAGCAGCCGTGCAAGGTTTCCCACACCCCACGCAGGCAACGCGCCCCATCCTGGCCACACATGGGTCAGCCCTTTGCATCCCTCCAGCGGAGGTGACATCATTAAGGGACCCACCAGCAAAGACGGACTTCTCCGCGCTAGGAGCTGACTAGCTCATTTCAAGCAGGCTGCCAAACAGCTGGCGGTCGATGATGACTTACGGTCCCATGCTGAGCCAGCCAACACAAGGGGCTATAAGTCAAAAGACCAGAGAGGAGAGCAAGCTGAAATCGTCCACGAAGAAAGCAATGGTACTTGGCTCAAGAGAGCGAGCGGAGAAATGCCAGCTGTTCCTAGCCGAGGCCTCCATCCTTGTCTTCACGTGAGATTAAGGCACCAATTCTGTCATTTGAACCTCTGCCGAACGGAGCGGATCTGGACTGAGCGTGCTGGAGGGTTAGTGAATGCCTCGCGCAGCTGGGAGCCGGCGACAGGAAGAAATCAAAATGCCATTTCTACATGACAAAGGGCCGTGACGGGACACACAGGAGGATGGAGCATTTCATGCTAGTTTTCAGTATGTATGTTGATTATATATATGTCATACACATAGTCGTGAACATGCACACACACACACACACACACAAGCAGACATAGACATATATAAACAGAGAGATCTTTTCCTACAAGAAACTCCAAGCAATGTACAAGTTCCTGATTAAGCATCCCTAAAAAAGCCCCTGGGACAGCTGGTGATCTCCATATTCTGCAAAGGGAGGAAGTGAGGCACATTCATGATAAAGGCAAATACAAGTCTCAGCAGACTCAGCTCCATGTTAGGGAATAATGCCTCTGTGGCCAGGGCCCAGGTGTCCCAACTGATCGCCCTATACCCTCAAGAGTGGAGAAACCTGCCTGTCTTGCACCAAAGCTAATTTTCACTGATGCAAAATTGCATTTCCATTGTCTGTATCCTCAGCTGAGACGGGGAGGATCCTACAGCTGCTGCGGGGGTTGACTTTGGTTTCTCAAAGCTGCCGTGGGTGTTGAGCGAGGAGAAGGAGAGCAGCGAGGTGGCAAGTGCTGGGCAGCACAGAAAGGAGCCCTCCCCATTGCAAAAAGGCTCTCCTCCGTGGATGGGAGCAAAAGCAGCATTTTGGAGACTAACTTGCTGAAGGCATCCGACCTTCATCCAAGACACACCCAACCTCCATTTGGCTTTTGGAGGCTTTTTCCTTGCTTCGGGGGAATCCGATTGTTCTCCGATTCTGGTTTTGTGACAATAAAATTAAATCAGAGCGTTTGATCACGAGCAGATATCCTAATGAGTACACCCTGCTCGGCTTCCCTGTTCTGCTCCGATGCCAGCTGGCAGCGTAGGGAAGGAGAGGAAGAGGTCTACTGTCACGACTCATCCGTTCAGATCTCTGCTCACTTTCTGCCTGCATCCTGGTCCCCCGATACATCGGCAATGTCGAACTGTAAGTAGACGGGAGGTGGTTTGCCCAAGAAGGTTGCCTGCACATTGGGCACGGGAGTCTGGGGGTGAGGACAAAAAGAGCACAGCTCCCAGGTGTCTGCAAAACCCCCATGCAGGAGTCTCCCCAGTGCTTGCAAATGTGCTAAAAAATAAAACCCTTTAAGAGCTTCCAGATGTTCTGCTGATGTTGTGGCGTTACCCAGCTCAACCCCCCCAGGGCCCATACGCAGCCTCCCGACTGCCTGGATGAAATAGCAGCAGCCAAGGAGAGCGGCAGGGGGGAGTGGAAGAGGTCAAAATCCTTTCTCCTCCTTTTCCCCCGGACCTCAGCCTGTTAACCCCTGCGCTGCTGGGCAACATGTGCAGTGTGGTAAGAAAGCTGTCCCCCCTCTCCTGCCCACCTGCAGCTCCGAGCACATCCTCATCAGGCATGTGTGCAGCGAGGCCTGTGCAGCAGAGCTCCTGAATGATGCAAGTCGAGGAAGAAGAGCTGCTGCCTCGCGTACTGGGCCCTGCCGGCGTATCGGGCTGCATCTGCCTGGGCTCTCTCTGAAACCAGGTCCACAAGGGAACAGAACAAGTGACAGGGCCTATTAGCCCAGCTAATGAGCACAAATGCAATTAAAGAGGCAGCTCAGCCGCAGCAGTGCAGCGTGCTGTCTGTGTACAAGCAGCACGGAGGGTGGAGTGGATGCTGGAGTCGTGTGCATGGCAGGCCTGGGCTCTGCCCTCGATGTTATCCAAGCCTCTCAGACCCATCCTACGCCCATGCATTAAACACGACTGGCAGCGGAGCGCGACCGAGACAGGAATAACAGATCGGACCGGACTAGCACGGGATACAACAGATATCAGGATCGAGATGCCTCGGCAGAGAGGGATGGATTGCGGATAACGCCAACCCCTGCAATGACAAACCTGACACGCATGGCAGGTGTCACCGCAGGGACCAAATATGGAAGATGCTGTTTGCATTTAACACACACCTTCTTCCACTGCCAGATCAAATCGCCCTCAAGCAGTTCAGAAGGAAAATGGCAGTTTTGGTCGTAATACCCTGCCCTCTCCTATCGGAAAAGAGAGCGGAGCAAACTGCATCCACATTAGGATTGGGGCACCAGAAATGGACCTTTCTGAGCGCTGGTTTTGCAGACAGACACACTCACACGCTTGGGCACACCGGGCTGGGGCTTCTTTACTCAAGGCGGGACAAGGTAAAACGCACTTCTTTTGAAGTCTACCCCCCTGACGCTGGCTGCACAGTTGGCAGCAATCAGACCTCCATAAAACACTGATATCGCAGCTATGTGCGCAGGCTCTGATGTGTTATCTCCCCCTCGCAGGGCGTGGCGGGGGTCACCGCGTGCGGTGCACTTGAAAAACACATTGCCGCCGGGGATCAAAGGGACTTCCTGCAGTGCCTGGCATGAGTTCCCGAATGGGGCGCTCCCACAGAGGAACACCTGGGCTTTTATCATCGTGCCCGGGGGGCCTGCAGATCCACGCAAGTCGTGCAGGGCTGCAAAGCGTTGCATGCGAGTCCCAGCCGCAGAGGCACCAGTTCCTGGAAAAGTCACAACAGATCGAGGGGGTGATTGCAGGATATCGCTTATCTTAGGTGCCTCATCATGGCTAATGTATTTATCCCCCTCCCTGACACTCGGATGAGATAGAGAAGTGCTACAATCCCCATGGTACAGATAGCCCTTTTGGGCCTCTCTTTCCTGGCCAAGGGATGGCACAAAGTCAGCAGCGTGGCACGGAAAATGAGCCCAAGCTTCTCATGCCCTAGGCAGCATTGTAGCTGCTGGAGCATCCTACCTCCTCAATCGCCGAGATGATCCCTCGGAGCATCGGGGACCACCACCCTGGATGCGATGGGAGAGGTGTCCATCCCGCTTCACTTCTGGGACTTAGGGCTGTCTGCAGGAGGCATCTCGCTAAGCAGGAGATGCCACTATCCAGCATCTCAACCATGTCACATCAACCTCTGCCAGGCTCCAGCAGGCAAAGAAGGGTTGAGAGCACGAATGCTAATGGTGAATGCTGCAGGGGCTGCAGCTGCCTAGCGCTAAGCCTCATCCAGAGACTGAGCCCCGTCCTTGAGAGGGGCCAGCAACCCACAAGGCTTGATGGGTTGCCATTCCTCTCCTTGCATGGTCAGAGCAGGAGACCTGGCCAAGTACCAGTCAGGACAACTCCCGTCTATTAGCTAGAAAATCCTCCTAGGGTTGCAAGCTAGAAAATCCTCCTAGGGTTGCAAGGGGAGATGTTTCATAGTAATTTCCCTTTTTCATAGATGCTAGGGTCGGAAGGGACCTCAATAGATCATCGAGTCCAACCCCCGATGATGTTATTCTTCACCAGTGCCCCCAAAAGCTGCAGGATATCCTGGGGCTACTGCGGCCCTGCCCTCTGCTCCTCCTCCCAGCCCAAGCTGGGCTGGTGGGAGAGGGATCCTTAGCCACACAAGTGTCCAGAAGCCGTGGGGAGGGTAAAGACCCAGGAGCAAAGCCAGGCATTGCCTACTCCTCCGCATGGAGGAGCCGAAGACCTGCATCCTTCCCGTAGCAGAAGGCCGAGCAATTTGCCTGCGAGGGCCACCCAGGCAGTGAGTCAACGGGGCCTCGAGGCTCCTCTTGGCTGAAAGCCCTTTCTGCTGCAACCGCTACACCACACAGCCTCCCTGGGGACGTGGGGGAGCGAGAAGAAAGAGTCCTGGGTCTCTAGAGCTCCGGGTAGCTGGACGGCGCACAAGGGCACCGGCTGCAGATGAGCGTTTCCAGGACAGGACAAAGCCTGGGTCCAGAACAAACAGAAGGGGAGGCAATAATCATCTAACAACAATAATGATAATAGGATGTGCATTTAGATTTGTTTGCTCAAGATCTTGTTTCCTGCCATCCCCGCCCCCCCCCCCCCCCCCCC
>NW_005842380.1:570871-580790 GCF_000455745.1 Alligator sinensis | reverse complement strand
CCAAAATGCATCTTTCCAAGCACCGACAAGACTTTTGGCGACTTCCAGCGTTTTTCATTCAGAACAATTTCCGAGGACAGGAATACGTCGTGGCCAGGGGCATGCATGGGCAGCAAAAAACAAAACAAAACAGGAAAGCAAACCAACAGGCAAGGGAGCCTCAGGGCTTCAGCAGCTCCCCGCCAGCTCAGAAATGCCTCCTAACCACCCCTTGCCTAGCAGGTCTTGCATCCACACACCTGACCTGACCCCTGCATCGCACTGGGAAACTCCTTGCCTCTGAAATGCTGAACTACAACAATGCAACTAAAGGGTCAGCTCCTAACGCGACTTATAAAACAAAAGGTCCTAGAGCCACCATTGACAAACGGGACCCTTTTGTGCCAGGGGCTGTACGTATATGCAACGAGACAGAAGCCAAATGAGACAGAAGAAGAACAGAAGTCCTGAGAGATTAAGTGACTGGACCAGGGATGCACAGGCGGCTGAGCCCGTGCATTTGCCCTGAAAACCACGAGTCCCCGTCCAAAGCATTTACCCCAAAAACCATTCTCCTGCTCCTGAGTCAACAGCAAGGAATAACATCTCCGGTGCTGGAGGAGGGGTGAGAAAGCACCTCCCTCAGTCTTTGCTCTAGCTGAAGATCTGCCTCGCAGGCCCATTTAGGGGAAAGAATTGAACCCATGACACCACCTCATCATCTATCCGTCAGCTTGAGAAACTGCCTGGTTTTCTGCCATGGTGCAGACTTTCTGGGGGTTGAGGGACACGGGCACTATCCTGGGGAAGAAAGAGGGGACAGGGCTATTTTTGATTCATTGCTGATTCAGGCTGAGGGAGGTACAAGAGGAGATGGCTGCTTCTTCCTATGGCAGACACTGGTGCACTGCGAGTCCTAAAATGATTCATAGCCTTGGGAAGGGCATGCTCCATCATGAACACGCATAACGACCGGAGCGCTCTTCAGCAAGCCAAGGATCAGGCTGTAAAATAAAATCAGCAAGGCCAGGGAATTTCAAACCATAAATCCTCGCCTGTCAGTGCACTATATCCTCCTCTGCTCAGGCCAGTCTAGCTAGCTGCAGCCTCTGGAGAGATGGTTTCACAGTCTAGCAGACCACCCTGTTGGACACGAGTATGTCCTCCTCGCCGGCCTGGGAACGGCCATACCAGATCGGAGTACAGATGCCTGATTGCAGCTGGGTGGAGGATGGGGCAGCCGAAGAGAGGATGCATCCCTTCGGCTTCATGCTCCTTCAGCGCTCATGCAGGACTCCTCTTCTCTGTTGCTCCTGGTCTCCTCAATCCTGTACGCAGCAGTGCTACGATCAGCGACCCATCGAGGTTTCATCCTGCCCCCGACAGCGGACGGCATCACATGCCCCAGAGGAAAGTATAAACCCAAGAGGAAAAAGATGAACTTTTTGATCATAAGGATGCTCAAGCATTGGAACAAGCTACCTAGGGAGGTGGTGGGATCCCCACTCACTCCTGGACATAGTCAAAAGCGGATTATTGGCTGGGGTGGTTTAGTCAGAGCCTTGAGCAGGGGCCAGACTACATCACTCATGAGGTCCCTTCCAGCCCTACTTTCCTATGAACCCCCATCATGGCATGTGCCAGGGTTTGTCCTTGGTGAAAAGTTACCTAGAGTTATAACTTGAGTGTTGCCCCCAACTTGAGTCCCAGCCACAAATGAAAGCCCTTCGTGGTGTGTCGATGCCCCTTGCTAAAATTGCTCAGCCTCTCAGGGGCAATATGCTAAGATTTGCACAACCCATCGGGCTGCCCGCCTACCCACTGCAATAGGGGAAAAGGCTAGCAACACCCGGCGGCCTCCAATGCACCCCGCAATCCCTCCCGCTCTGCACGCCCCGAAAGGACAAGCCAGTTCGCCCATCGCTCCGCGGGGAAGATGTCACAGGACTTCAGCCACGCCAAGGTTATTTCACAGGCTGGCCACGCTTGCTTGAGCTAAGCTAACTAATGAACAAGTCCAAATTTTCAGTCAAAAATCAAATATGCACACCCTCGTTAACTCAGCCTCTCTTTTTAATAACATGCCGCACCTCAAGCAGTGCAATGACCATGCAAGAACAGAGAGGTGATCGTGCAAAGCCGTCCGCGCGGGATATCTGGGTGGGAGCGCGCTATGGCTATCCCCTCTCGATCTCTCCCCGGGACCCACTCCCTCTCCACGGCTGGGTGGGTGGGCAGTTGCGTGGTCTGGGTTCGCTTCCTACACAACGCAACTACCTGAGTGTGACACGCACGCCCCTTCCCAGATCTTTGCACTATTAAGTCAAAGGGGGATCTGTGGGTGCAGGGTTATGCAGAAGACCTCATTTTGATCGTCAGGCTGGATTAAGGCCTGGTGGATAGCAACTCCGAGTTGTAGTAACACGACTTCCGCATCCACACCCGGTGGCATAGCCTAGTGCCATCTTGTGGCCACTCGACATCTCCGGTGGGGAGTCGAAGGTTGGAGACCCACAAACATGTGCAGCCTTTAAAGCTTCTCCGAGCACAACCAAGAAACTACTGCGTTGCTGCTATAAGGAGCCTATAAAAGCACCTGCCAGACTTTGCTTCTCTATGAACGTTTCTATGTGAAAGGATCCTCCTTGCAAAACCTGTCCTGCCCGTGAGCAACATGCTACCCATGAGCCAAGGTGTGCTGAGATAATCCAGCCACATACTCAAGAAAACAGGGGTACCAAAAATAACCAGGCTCCCTGTGTTGCAATAGTCTACCTTTTGCACGGCGTTGCCGTCCAAACAAAATAGTCACCGCTTACCAACTTGAGCATTGGCTAGATGAAAGCCCTGCCAGCAGCAGAGCGCTGCAGAATAGATGTCATTAAAGCTCTTTAAGCTATGCAAGTGTTTTGTTCCCATGCCGCCCTTGTTGGTAATGTGTTAATAAGTAACCGTGTCCCAGACAGGTGCTGTCAGCTTCCCTTTAGGAACGCTTGTTCTGTGGAAAGGTGAGTCACTTCCCTTGGATGGTGCAAACTCCCATGAGTCATGGCAAGAAGGTCCCTTTTGCCAAACATACCTATATTTTCAAGTCATCACCTAATATTACACCCATGCATCCCAACGGGGTCATGCACTGGATCGATGCCACACCTGGTAGTTCAAAGAAGGGGTGCCTATAACTTATCTGGATAGGAAGCTGGACTGTCTGACGATGTCCTGAAGAATGAGCACAGCACAGCAATACAGACCTCCTTCATCCTGGCAATGCAATTAAAAAACAGCTAAAGCCAATAGTTCAGAAATGGGCCCGGCCAGTTGCACAACCCAGTTGGACCCCCAAAGGGAACTCCAATTGGCCACTAAGAGACACTTTGCTTTAATGTTAAAAGCCTCTAAAAAGGGACTGCAAACCTCCCCATCCCTGAATAATTTCCTGGTCTCGTGTCAAGGGACAGGGCAGAGACCAGCCACTCAAGCTGAGGACCGATTGGGTTGGCATGCAAAACCTGCTATCCTACAGCATTTCTCCGGTGGGCCTGTGGTTCGATTCTGACCACGGTTTGGGGGGGGGAAAAAGGGAAAAAAAATAAATAAATCACTGCCATTCATTGGGGTTCTTCTTGCCTGCCCAAGATAAGTAGAGAGTTTGGGATTAGTTTCTAGGGGGAGACGGGCACTCACAGCACAGAAGACATCAAGCCGACAGACCTCCCCTCCTGGCAGGATCAACAGAGAGGTGGTGGACTGGGGCTTGGGACAGGTCTCCAGGGCTGCTGAATAAAAACACCCTATCTTTCTCTCTCTCCATCTATGGTCCCTGCAGGGTCACCCAGGACTATGGTGGTGGAGTCTGCACATGGGGAAGTCCCCGTGGGTTTGATTGTGCCATCTGGATGCTCTTGCAAACCTGCCCGACTCAGCTAGGGGCTCTGGTTGTAGCTGTGGGGGTATTTCCAAGGGTGCAAATCCTTCCAGAGTATGGGGGGGATCTCAGATATCCACCTCCCAAAAAGCAGCCTCACAGCTGGTCACCCGGATGTGAGTCAAGCTGCTTCAGTCAGGACCTGAAGCCATCCCCGGGATGCCCCGTGGGACAGCGAAACCGTGGGCGTGCATGTCAGGCTTGTGGAATGCCTCCCGGCTTGATTATTAAACCAAGCCCCGATGTTCCCGGTGCTGCCGCCCAGAGCAAAGACCCGCATGCTGCGTCCCAGGGAGATCCTGCCCCAGGGCAGCTCTGCACAGCTTGCTCTCAGCTCATGTCTGCACAGCAAAAAGGAGGAAGGTATGATCGGCACCTGTGCATCGGAGACACGACGACTCGAGTTTTAGCAGCGCTGTCTGTGCGTGCTCGAGTTGCCAGCGCCACTTTGCTGTCATTGCCATCCGTAGTATGGCAGCTAGATGAAAGCTAAGGCAGGGATCGCTGCAATCCCGTCCTGCTTTTCATGCTGAAGCCATACATCGTGTTCCTAAGGCACCTGAATATAACCAGCAATGCTGCCGTGCACTGCAATGCATCCTGTTTTGCTGGAACGGTTAGTCAGATGAAAGCCCAAAGAAATAACCCCGAAAGACTTGGAAGGAGGGGTTTTTCACTAGGAGAAAAGGAGGTGGCACTGTCAGGAAGATGGGAGTGCAAAGGCAAACCCTGTCCTCCCAGGGATTCACAGTCATGTGTCTTGGCCATCGCTGCTGCGGTCACTCGACCACAACAGAATGGACCAAACCGCGTGCCGTTCCTCACGTACGGCCCTTGGACTATGTGCATGCCACCGACTCAGCCTGAAAGTCAGTGCACTCTCTGTCAAAGTGGTGGGTGTGTGCACATCCTCCTGGAATAGGAGCAAAGAGAAAAAATAATGCTGGAAACGTGACTTTTGAAATCCCCTCTGCTTCCAAGGAAAGGATCATCACTGCCCTGTGCACTCTGCAGACAGGCACTTCCCAACCTGGCTACGGCTGTCAATAGCTTGGCTCTTCCCTATGCCTCGGTCACCATCCAGGTGGGCAATAAAAACTCAGAAAGAGTGCACAAAGCTCCAACCTAGAGTTAAGGTCATGGAGCAAAGCTCAGATAACGAGGAATGCATCAGCATCAAGTGAATGCCCCCAGTCTGGGACGAACCCTTTTGCCCCCAGCAGCCCCTGGGAAGTCCCCAGTGGAGGAGCTCGGTGCTTTTCTTGGCATCCTTCCTCCCACCTATTTCACAATCAAAAAAATCAGCCGCTCGGCTCCTGAAAGCAGAGCAGAAAAATGTTTCCCTCGCTCCCATGACTTCCTCTTCCTGCTTTCTGTGTTGTACATTAACAGAGGGCTTCAGCTGATGAACCCAACCAGGGTCTGGGTGATTCAGACCCCGTCTGTCTCTCGTTCTCCACTTCCAGCTAAACAGGGAGTGAAGCAATGCATCAGACCCGGCGGCTTGATGCAGCCGGTGTCTATTGGAGAACTGCACTTCTAAATCTAGGCAGTGAGATCCAAGTGTCCCACCCCCAACCCACCACAACCTAAATCCTGCCTTATTAGGGCCAGACTAATTCACCCCGAACCCCAGGATGGTCAGGAATCCCATATAAAACTGTAGCAAAACTCTTCTCTCCGATGGTCAACAACGACAAGCCACCTCCTAGGAGATCTCTGCATATTCTGGAAGGATTTACACCCTTGGAGACACACCAGCCGAGACTGCAAAGCAAAACAGTGGATGGATATATCCAAAGCCTCGGATTCAGCCGCAGGACAGAGGAATAGGAGCGACAATGATGCATGCCCGGCAGCCAGCTGTGCAAGCAGCTGCACGTCATTGCGTTTCAGCTTCCTCACCTGGGTCCAAGCAGGATCGAATTATCCCACCCTGAGAATCAGAGAGAAAGTGATGGGATGGCTCTCAAATTCCCCAGCAAGCGACTGAACGTTGTGGAGGAAACATCTAAAATGCAACCACATTATCTGCAATGTCCTCCATGGGCACAGGGGGCATGGGATGCTCACAGTGCCCGCCAGGATGGCCCGGGGACCCTCGAATTCAGTTCTGCTCAGCCACATGAGGGCTTTCCTTTGGCTTAGATCATGTTAAGCACATGTGGGGGTTTTCAGGTCAAAGTCTGCACCTGCTGAGGCTGGGCAGCTCAGTAAGGTGCGGTGCTGATCGTGTACGGCATGAAAGAACCAAAGGACTGGAGTACAGCAATAATAACCTGCAATGTCCAGGTCACAGTCCAAGCTCTGGCCTGTTGTCGGTGCCTTGGGTGTAGGTATTCTTCACGTCCTGTCCTAAGCGGCCATCAAAGCACTGTGCTAACATAGCAGCTCCGTGCCATCCAATAAATGGCAAAATTTCAGGACTGGGCGAGGTGCTCCTGTCCCTCTCTCATGGGCTCAACTCCCGGGTGTAAGCAGCTCTGAGGAGTCCACAAAGCAGCTATGCTTGAAGAAAGCTCAGTCCTGCTTGACCTGAATTATTAATAGGTTCAGAGATATTAAAGGCCAGCAGGATCATCAAATCATAGCAAATTCAGGTTGAAGGGACCTCAGGAGGTCACATCTAGTCCAACCCCCTGCTCCAAGCAGGACCAGCCCCAACTCCATCATCCCAGCCATGTTTTTGTCTACCTGGGTCTTCAACACCTCCAAGGATGGAGAGTCCACCACCTCTCTGGGGAGCCCGGTCCAGTGCTTTACTATAGTGAGAACATTTTCCCAATATCCAACTATTAGGAGTATCTAGTCTGGTCTCCTTAATAACCCAGACCAGAGATTTCATGCATCCTTTTAGAAAACCGTTCCCATGCCTGAATTCAGCGCTCAGGAGAGAAGAGCCGACTATCCCCGGCCGGTGCAGACGGGTGTCGTCCCGACTCTCCCTCGCCCCACCACGCCGCCAATGCTCCTCAGTTGTGAGTGGATGCAACCCTGGTAGCCAAATCACGGGCCTAATCCCAGGTGATGCTGACCCCCCATCTAATCAGTGCAAAAGCAGCCTCCCCGCTCCCAGGCGCGGAGGGACGTCGAAGGTGCTCGGAGCACCGCGACGCTTTGTGGCCATGCCGAGATGGAACAAATTTGCCCGCTGGTAAGAAGAAAGCTGTTTGTAATGCCTTCCCCAAGCCAGAAATCGAACGCAGGAGATAAAACATAGCAAAACCCCTTCCACGCACCATGCTTTTCTGGCGGATGGGTGGGGAGCGGGGCAAGAAAGAGAGAAACCTCAGCCTGCAAAACCATTGCGCAGCTCTGAGTTGATTTCTGTCCCGAGGGGATTACCAAACCTAAGCAGTGATTTTTCCTGTTCTGACCCTAAGCTGATTAATTTCTCCCCCGTCTTCTTTTCTTTTTTTGGACAAAATGCGGTTATCAAATGCAGGCAAGACGTAGCATGTGGGGGAAGGCAGGGGCAGGGAGCGGGAACTACCAGCCCCCAAGTAAAAGGTGCACCTTTTACTGAGCAACAGAGCAACGTCGGCCTGCACCCCGATTCCTCCACGTGTCTTTCCATGCACCATTTGGGCTCCCAGACCAGTAACACTTTGCATGTGGCATGTGGTTAAGTTTGTAACCTTCATCCCAGGCTCCAGGGCTCGTATTGGAGTGAGTGGGATTCCTAGGATGAAGCCTGTTGTCTCAAATACTGCTTCCTTAGTGCTATAAAAGAAACTTGCTTGTACCAGGAACAAAACACGTCCATGGGACCGCATCCAAGGTCAACCAACAACACTCATCCAGGCAGCATCTAACCACCAGGACCACAAGCCTTCCTGGTTCAAGTGAGGGACACTCATCGTCCAGATGCTTTCACTAACAGAGGCACGTGGTATGGCATTAAAAGCACATGCAAGTTTTCACCTCTCATGGGACAGAGATGGAGAAAGGCAGAGGAGAGATTGTAGTCACGTCGCTCACGCCTTGCTGGGCGATGCTTGCATGCGCGGTATAACAAGTGCTGGCGGCTGGGCAAGCCTTCGGGGTCAGACGGGAAGATGTGCCTCATCTCCTCCCTCTGCCTGAGCTGCATCTTATAATCACAGAAACAGCCCTGAGTGCAGCCAAGGAGAGGGGCTGCAAGAGGGGGATGCAGAAGAAGGTTGTTATCCTCAGTG
Organism: Alligator sinensis; assembly: GCF_000455745.1. Taxonomy (NCBI): domain Eukaryota; kingdom Metazoa; phylum Chordata; order Crocodylia; family Alligatoridae; genus Alligator; species Alligator sinensis. Next base: position 572,708 of record NW_005842380.1, on the reverse strand, counting down.
CAAAGAAGTCATTAGAGTATCACAGACAATGAGGGTGGAAGGGAGCTCAGGAGGTCACGTCTAGTCCGACCTCCTGCTCCAACGAGCATCATCCCCAACTCCATCATCCCAGCCAAGGCTTTGTCTAGCCGGGTCTTCAAAAACCTCCAAGGATGGAGAGTCCACCACCTCTCTGGGTCACCTGCTCCAGTGCTTGACTCCGCTCCTGGTGAGAAAGTTTTTCCTAATGTCCAACTTAACCCTCCCTTGCTGCAACTGGAGCCCATTGCTCCTTCTGTCGTCTGCCACCGCTGAGACCAGCCCAGCTCCATCCTCTTTGCAGCCCCCTTAAGGGCTGCTATCAAATCCTCCCTGCAGACTAAATAAGCCCAGTTCCCTCCACCTCTCCTGTAAGTCCTGTCCCCCAGCCACCAGACCAATATCACTGCCTTCCTCTGGACTCTCTCCAACTTGTCCACCTCCTTTCTGTAGTGCGGGGCCCACAGCTGGACACAGGACTCCAGATGTGGCCTCCCCAGTGCTGAAAAAGCAGAATAATTACTTCCCAATCAAGGGCCTCTCGGCAGACCTGGTACAGCAGTGCCATTTAGAGACCCCCGGACCTAGGGACCATTGCACTAAGCATCACAGACACCTACAGCGCAAGTGAAGTCAAAGGACCGTGGCACAGTCTGCCGTAGGGTACAAGCAGCAGGCATACAGGCTATTCCAGCATGGGCAGGAGGTCCCTTCCCATCACACCATCCACAAGGATGGGACAGGGGAAATGTTCTACACCCAGATCTACCCCATGGGTACCTCAAATGGGATGATTTTTCCCCAAAAAATGCTTCGTGTTTGCTGGACCGAATCAAAAGCTGCTTTCTTGCCAGTTCCAATGTCATGCGGGGAAGTGCTCTTATCCCTCCTCCTACAAATCAGGGTTGGTGGCACAGAAAGACTAAGGGATTTGGTCAAGGTGATACAGAAAACCCAGGACAGAACTGAACCCCAGTCTTTGAAGCGTGCGTGAGCGTGCACACGTGCACCCACCCCTCTCCTTCTCTGGATGCAGCCAGAAGACAGAGTGCACGGTGCCCTATAAAGAGACTGATCTGGGGAATTAGCAGAGCAAAACAGTTTAATTTTCACAAGGGACTCCAGCATTGGATTAAGAGGTAAAATGACCTCCCATCTTTCGAGAGACAGGCCCCCAGGTTGGGATTAGGGATTCATTGATGGGACCAGGTAGAGAAGCTTCTCTCCGTGCCCCCACCCTATACGGCCTTTGGAGAAAGAGGCAAACGTAGGCTGTTCTTTGACCCTGCGCACGCTCAACTAAAATCAAGCCAACAATCGAGCATAAAAATATGCACAAAAAAAAGCCTGGAACATGGACATAATTGGGCTTTTTTTTTTTTTTGCTTTCAAAATATAACCAAAAAGCCCCCATTTTGCTTTACTAAGATTAAATAAAATTCTTCTACATGGCAACAGAAAGGCCTATGCAATGCCACCTTGCCACCCCCAGCCCAACTGGGGGATGTCTGTATAAGAAGAACAAATAAACTCCCGTAAAAAAACAATCTTGAAGGTTTTGTTTTCTATTTTTTCCCCCTTCATGAATTATTTCAGGAGAAAAATATTTAACTTCTTCTATCATTCAACTGCTGGGACATTGTGCATGGAAATGTTGCAATGATGGATGAAAGAGCTGGGTGTACTTGTACTGGGCATTAGTAAAACAAAAATAAAATCTCTGATATTGTTGTACAATTAGTTTGGTTACATATTGGCCCAAACTGCTCTTTGCATTTCTCAGAGTGCTTTTTATCCCCAGTGCTTTGGAAGTATTAAC
>NW_005842380.1:558409-570861 GCF_000455745.1 Alligator sinensis | reverse complement strand
GAGGCAGAGTCCACTGTTCCCATTTTACTGATGGAGAAATGGAGGCAGTCAGGTTAAGTGACTCAAAGCCACAAAGGGAATCCCATAGCAGATTAAGGACCAGGACTCGAGCATTACAAATCTGATTGCCGTGCCCAGAGCCCACTGCTTCCCTCTGCAGGGAAGCAGGGAAATGGTTTACGTGATGTGAGCTGGAAGGAAAACTTTTCAAGAGCTACGACCCAGTGCACAAGCGAAACAGGACCACGTGCAACTGCACTTAAGATCCTTCGACCCAACAAGACTGTACATGACATTACACAGTACTGGGATTCTGGCCGCTGCTATTTTCCCCATCAGAGATGGTAACCTCAGCCTGCTGGGTTTAAAAAGAAGGGGGAAAAAAGAATGGTCCAATTGTCCAAAAACATGACACTTTGCAACGATGCTATTCTGGGAATATGGAGCAATTCTTCCTACAATTTGTGCAGTGAAAGTTGTGGCAAATTCCTACAAGAGCTGCTGTTGCTTTCTGTAACGGCTCCGATAATCAGCCCCGGGACATAAGAGTTTGGGCTGTGAGGGCACTGGTTTGAATCCAGTCTCAGCCCAGTCCAGTCTTACTGGTCATTTGCAACCACCACTGGAAATTAAGCGAGTGGGCCCACATTTCCTAGTGGAAGACGAACCAGATCCTAAAACCACCGACCCACAATGCAACCACTTGCTTGCATCCTCAGGAAAGGGCTTGGAAAATGGACTTGAAGGGAGATGCTTCCTAGCGCTGGTCAGGGATTTTTCAAAGCTGCTGTTCACTGGAAAATGCCAAACGGTCAAAGCAAATGCTTTGCACAAATGGACCAGATTCAGTCTGGAAAAAAAGAAAATCTCCCGATGGGAAAAACTCCTCCGAGCAGAATTTCTGACCACAACCATGGAGGTGTCCCTCCCCACAAATAGCTGGCAGAGACCCCAAGGAAAGGAAAGCCCCAAGGAGCAATCCCCAGCCTCAGGGCTAGGAAAGTCCAAGTTCCCGGGTTCCCTGAATAGCTTCAGGTGAGCCCAGGAGGCCACCTCTGCCTGGGTACCCAACCTGGCACAGGCCCCGGGGTGGACTCCCCGGCCCACCCCATCACTGCGGGGAAACGAGCTTCTTCAAAATTGCCCTTGCACTTGCCTGAGCTCCCTATGCCCCCCCAGCCCAGAGGCGTGGAAATCTCCCCCCTCCGTGCAACGGCTGATGCCTTTTCACCACTTCCAGCATCGTAACTTTAATTTACAAGGTTAATTTTAACGCCCGCAGCCACACAAGTGTTCGGCTTTCTCTCGCGCGCACGCACACCCCATCGGGGTAATAATCTTTCCACTCTGCAGGCCCTCACGAAAGCAGAGCAACAGGCCGACGGTCTGCTATTTTATTTTTGTTTGTTTTAATCGAAAAAGAAAAAGACCCGAAAAGAGAAAGCCCAGCACAGCTCCCCTCCTCCCCTGCCTCTCCCCCCACCCCTGGTTTCGTTTTCCAGGCGCCTTGATTTATTGATTGGCCAATTCCCATTTAATAGCTTCTCTCACGGCCTCAAATCAATGGCGTGCCCGGGGGAATGCTGCCCTCCCCGCCGCGGGCTCCCGGGCTGGGGCGACGGGAGATGGGAGGCCGTCTGTTCCCAGCAGCACCAGGCCCTGCTTTCCCCGCAAAACCCAGGTTTTGTTTTACTAGGAGCAGCAGCGCTGGCATGCACGGCCCCAGGACAGGCCTCCCCCTGCTCCTGGTATTCATTTGGAGCAAAACGGGTGAAAACTTCCCAGCCTGGACAAAACAACAATTATTAGGATTCAAAGGAGGTGTTTTTTTCCCCCTGTGTAGCAAGGGAAGAGATGCATGCCGCTGGTGAGCGCCAAAAAGAAATGCAAAACTCTAGAAATCCTGGTTCAGAGATGATACCTGTTATTAGATTAGACCAACTGAGAAATTGCAAAAAAATTATCTTTTTTCTGCAAGCTTTTGGGCACACACGCCCTGTTCTCAGGCTCAGGGAAAATTAAAGATGGCAAAAAGTCCCCATAGGTAGAAAATAATAATCGTGGTTAGAGCCAAAGTCACCACAGCTCCATCCTTCTCCAGCGTGCCACAGCGCCAGCTTCCTCTTCTTCCACACTGGTAATGTCCCCTCCTGTTAGACCCCTTGGGACACGGCTGCTGCAACTCAATCCTGACCTATATACCAGACCCGTTATTCAAGGCTTTGGCCTGTACCATGCACCTGTATCATCTTCCTGCCTTCTGCTCCATTCAGGTCTCATTAATTTCCACTCCCAGTTCACGGGAATGAGAACATTTCTTCCTGCCCTATGCTGGGCCAACATGATGCTGAGACACGGACATCCCGTGGGTCCAGAGCAGGAGGTCTCCTTCGTGTCCCATGTGTCCCACTTCAAGATGACACGAGAGGCCAGTCAGGTGCAATAACCAGCCACCTCTGCAAGAGGAGACCGATGGAGGGATGTGCAGCTTGCTCCAAGAGGTCACGTCCCACCTGTAGCCTGCAGGAGTTATGAACAATGCAGACGGCGGCAATGCTCAGAGACGCTCCTCCAGACGCACAGAAACTATGCAGAATGCAGACTGACATCTCCATAGTTTCCCCTCTCTGGCTGGGTGGTTTCGACCACAAAACCACGCTCCAGAGCTAAAAGCAGGAGGGACTGAGAAGCCGAAAGGAGCCGGCGGCCACAGCTAGCCACAGGCTGGCTTCACCCAAGTCAGCAGGGATTAGGTGCTTCCTTCCCAGAGACTGCTTTACAGGCCTGTAACGAGGTTCCCATTAGACTGAGTGGGGGGAAAACAATGTTTGGGGTGAAAGGCTGGGGTGGGGGGACCCTAGCTTTGAGTGGCCATGTCTCAGCTCTGCGTCTTGGAGAGCGAAGCACCCCGCACCACCCAGAGCCATAGGACAAAATAAGAGACAAGCATCCACGCCTGATGAAGGGTGCCTGTGCCTGAAAACTTGCAAATAAAGACATTTTCTTTGCAAATATCGAGCTGGTCTAATAAAAGATATCACCTCTGCCATGAGTTTTGGGTCCACCCACGGTGAGACTCTAGAAGCAGGACAAGAGACGGGTTGGACTCGGAGCTGATCTAAGCAAGAGACCGCCAAGCTAGATGGTCTGGAGACTGAGCACCATCCTCCCGGGATGTGGCTAGCCATCGACTCCGCTCTTTTCCCAGGTCTGGAGGGCCAACGATCACAGGGTCATCTAATCCGGCCCCTGAACGAATGCAATCTTTGCTGTTCCTAAACCATGCCAGACGCATGCACATCCCGCCTCTGCTTGAAAGCCTCCAGTGAAGGTGTCTCTACAACTTGCATCTTGTTTCACTGTCCGGTTGCTCTTAGTCAGACAGCTTTTTTTTTTTTCAATTCAATCCAAGTCTGCGGTTTAAACCCATTGCCTCTTGTATTCTCCCTGCCACCGAGGGGAGGATATTTTTCTCCTTTTAGCCTAATTCACTTCGCCTCGGTTCCTCAAGACGCTCCCTCTCTTTAAAGAGCTCAGAGCACACCTGGGGCAGGTTTCAGGGCATGGCTCCCACTCGGAGGATTCCCAGCAGATGAGATCTACATCTCATTAGCACTTAAAGGAAGAGATTTAATTAAACAAGATGACTAAATTAATTAAACAAGAAGACTAGACTGAGCCAAGGACTGGAGGAGCCAACACCTTGAGTCAAAGGGACTGGCTTCCAAGTACAGCCAGGTTTTTTGCTTCCAGACAGGAAGAAAACAAGTGTAAATCTCTCTGCAAACAACTTTCACAGCTTCCAAAAGGAGGGCTATCAAACCAGACTGAATTATTTAGGTATCTGGCATGAAGCACATGGAGTTTGCTACGTTATTTGACTAGCAATGCAACCGAAATCCTCAGGCAAGCTTCTGCTCCCTTTCCCATGTATTAGATCTCCCGTGCTAGGGAAGAAACACCAACCAGATGAACTAACTCGGATGCAGAGTTTATTGATGCTGCTAGACACGGGCAGGGTCTCCGGCTTCCAGAGCCATCGTCATTTTATACACTGCTCTGTGCATCTGATGAAGTGCGCTTGGGCTTATGGAAGTTTATGCTACATATCTCTGGGTCAGTTAGTCTATAAGGTGCAAATCTACCCTGCCTTCTTCCAGAGAGCCTAACATAGCTTGGGCTGCTGACCGTCCTCCGCTCCAGCCCTGGGGCAGGCAGAAGACAGAGTAGAGATACATCTTATAGACTAACCAAATCAGGGAAGCAGAAGCTCATGTCATCATCAGGTGCTGTGAAAGGACATGCACAGAGCAGGCTATCCCCGCGGACGCGGAAAGGGCCAGGGTCTATCCAATTAGCTCACGCGGGTGTTGTTCACTACCCACACGCGTGCATGCACACCTACCCCTCACCTCCTTCCCTCTCTGGAAAGTTCAATTTGCAATGATGGCAATTTGCTCAGCGCGGAGGTGCTGGGAGAAACCAGCAGTTACCAATATTCGCCAAGCCTTGTAATCTCCAAGGCATTCCCAGAAGCTGCGTTAAAAGCCTGGAGCAGAGGGCTAGTCCGTGATACGTAGTATATGTCTTAGTTTCTCAACCTGTGGTACGCATACCGCTGGGGGTACACGAGACACAGGCAGGGGGCACACAGGTACCCCAACGCTCTCTCTCGCCCTCTTTTCCTCTCAAAACTATGGCAAAAAATTTGGTGCACCGTGCATTCATATTCCCCAGTAATAATTTGGCGTGCCAAGCTTTGCACAGCACTGGGTTCAGCTCTCCTAGCTTTGGGCAACATCACTTCTAGCCCAGGTACATACTTGAGTTGTGTACCCCAGTGTAAAACGTGGCAACCCTACCCACACCAGGTCAGACATCTGTCATATCACGGCCTTATATACGCAGCCCGTCTTCCAACATATAGCACGCATCAGTCTGTAAATATAAAATCCCCTGGAAAATTGAGTGTTGGGGTACTTGTTGACATTTTCAGAAGTTAGGGGGTACTTGCTACTTAAAAAGGTTGAGAAACACTGGTATATGCCATTTGATGCATGTCCCTTTGCTCTCTGGCCTCTGCCCAGTGATGTAAGAGACATGCAAGACACTGAAATCACTGGGCAAAGCTCCCCCTACCCCTCCTATTAAGAGCTCCCATCAGCGAAATGCATGCAGAAAAGCAAGTGGCAGTAAAGGAACTTGTTAAGGGTCTGATCGGATGCATAGGAACCAGAGAGGTCCCTTTTCTAAGGACCAAATGACCACTATAACGGGCTGGGAGTGACGCTCTGTAGCTTCTGCCATTGCCAGAGGTCAAAACAAGAAAGCACGACTTTCCTTTCCACCCTTAAAAACCTGCGTGTGGTACCTTGCCCCCTTTGAAACCTAAAGGCAGACCTTGAATGGGGTAAGGATGTCACCCTGTGCATCCCATCTTCCCGCTGCCAGCACGCCCAGTGGTACCAGTAGGACCCATAGGACATTTTCCCAGTGGGCCACACCAAGCCCCCTCCCTGCTCCCCCTGGAAGGTGCCGCAGCTTCCCCGGGGTTCCCCTGCAAGGCTGCAGACTTCCAGGGCTGCGGTTCCCTCCTCCCCTGCTTTGCCTGCCAGGTTTCCTCCCAGACAGAAGCTTTCCAGAGGCTTAACTTGCTGCGGCGTTGTGAAACGCTCCGTTTCCCAGTGACACCGTGTGACTCAGAGCAACGAGGCTCCCGAATGCTTTCCACCACAACACACCCAGCCTGGTCGGCAGCCTCGGACGGGGGCGGGAGTGCCGTGCCAGACAGCCTGCCAGCGCGAACGGGGCCGGGGTTAGCAAACCAGGGGTGGGATCAAGCACCAGGACATGCGAGGGCGCAAGCAATCCTGAGGACCAAACGGGATTTGGAAATCACTGTCCTAAAAGGGATCTGGTTTGTATTTGCATGCATGCACGCACGCACACATGCACAGCGATTTCCATTAAAAACCTATTTTATGCAACAAATCTCAGGATGAATAAAGATAGAAATAGACCTGAGGGCAGCACGAAACGATGCCATTTGAAAAGGGAATGTATTTATGCCTGCAAAGCCACAGGGCGGTATTTAAAGATGAAGGCGGCACGAGGCATACACGTTGCTTTGTCCCATCTCCAAACACCCTATAGAGCGCCGGTGGTCTCCAAAACCAAACCAGGGGCTCCCAGGCCCTGGGTTGCACAACCCGCCAGCATCTTTTCATGTGCCACACAGTTTACACATTGTTAAGTATTTCATCCTGGCTGCAGCCTGGGAGCTGTGACGACCGTTGCCAAAGAGCCCGGCTTCCCTCCAGCCCCCAATTAAAGAGGGTTTCTCAATATTTGCCTTTGCAATATCAAAAGGTGGCTGGAGGTGGATTCCTGAGGCACTCAGGAGCTCACTGGTGGTCTCCAAATAAGCAGCCAGATCATCTCACCCCAAACATCCTCAGGCCCTTGCGGCCAGCCCTCGCGTAGACCACAGAAACCTTCAAACAAGTCCCATGAACAGGAGAGTCACAGTTTCACCCTGGCCGCTATCTTTCTTGGTCCCACCAAGGAGCGGGGGGATATTTCTTAAAGGAAACTCAGTGTTCTTGGGGTTTACCCAAAATATAAGCCAGGCTGGACAAGCCGACGCTGAACGGGCACGCTGCAGGGAAAGAAAGAAAACCCACACTCCCCCTGCTACTTAATCCAAGTCACGGGTCTAGCGCGTACCCTGTGGTTTTAGGAAGGGGAAGAGATTTTTTCCTGGACCCTACAATAGTCACTTCACATCTCATCCAGGGGCCAGGAAAGGTGGAGAGGACAAAAGCGATAGTGTCCTTCGCCACCTCTCTCCGAAGAAGGAGCAACACAAGGATGGCCAGTCTATTGAGGGAAATAACCCCCAACATGGTTGTTGAAATAGGGGTGGTGTTTGGAGCGGTTGACCGATTTGGCCTCCTAGGAGATGCATCTATCGTGCACCCCAAATATCGGGAACTGACCGTACAGAGAGGTTGGATTGGAGACGTGGCGAAGACAAGCCCGACCATAAGCAAGCTCCAGCAACAGGATCCACATTTGCCATCTGATAAAAGGCCTCACCTCGTCGCATGGTTTTACGGGCGGATAACGGTGTCCGAGCATCCTTTAAGCAGTGCCCCGGGCTGCAGCAACTCGGTTCAAGACGGTTTGCATTCCCTGCTCTTCTTGGGCACCAGCCTGTGCGTGGTCCAGGGGAAGGGATCCACAAAGCCAAAATTTGCACCGTGCAGCGGTAGTCGTGGCCAACTCAAAAGGAAATACGTAGCGGCTGTAGCTGCCCTTGAGTTGCTTTGGCTAATGGTATAGGAGAGCATGGAAACCCCAGGAGAGATGGGCAGAAGCCCTTCAAGAGGCCGTCCCTTGGGAAACCTCGGCCTCCGAAAAGTCCCATGCCACTATCTGTCCCTAGACACCCTCCCGACCCTGTTACACCGCTGAGATTTTTAATCCCGTTTTAAACAACATGATCCAACTCTTCGTGCTTGTGACTAGCTGATCTCAAAGCCCATTGCTGTGTGGTTTCCATTGCCCCCGCTTTGCAGATAGGGAAACTGAGGCACAGAGGGGGAACATGGCTCCCCCAGGTACAGAGCTAGGAATAGTGGGACTTCTAATATACGCCACTTTGTGCTCTCTCCACCGGCCCCGGGCAGGCATTTAATCCTCGAGAGATCATCCTCCCTGCCCAGGGGGTGCATCGGGGCCCTCTTCACCTCTCCAGCATGAAGGATTTATTGTACGGCGAGCTCTCCTCTCCAAGCAAAACACTCCAGCCCGCTCCCACCCGGCCAGGAATGGCGTACTGCTAATTAAATGCTGCTTTCCAAATGCTTCGTTAGAAACAGCTCCGGAGCCAAGACAGGTTTCCCACAAGCCCTCGGTGCCCTCTTTACAGCCCTCCGGAGCTCGTCTCTGCCTCTCAGCTCCCTCCCAGCCGGCACTTTCTGTCCAACCGGTTCTGCTCTTTATTTTTGTTTCAGGGAGGATTATCACCATGGCAACGTCCAGGTGACAGTAAAGCGAGAAAACCCACCTGCATTCAAGGCCTAATCCCTTACAGCACGTCAGAAAGCAGCACGCTGCTCCAGAAAAGAAGCGCAGTTGCTGTCCTGCATCCTGCACGCCATCAAACGCGCCAGCATCGGATGCTGTGGATGGAGTAACCCCGGACTGCACTTGAATGATGCCAGCTTGTCTTAAAGAGAACCGTAGTAAAAACAGGGGGTACCGACGGCCCGTTCCTCCTTCATTTGAAGTTTTAGGGACGGATGAGCCAGGAAACACGAGCCTGCCCCAGACGGAGGACGGCTTTGCGGTCTGCAAACATCTGCTTGGCAACCCCCAGGGGCCTATTTTGGCCCATCTCCCTCCATAGGACACGTAGGGGGTCTTAAAGGCACTACAGCTAGCTAGGAGAAAATGTCCCTACTCCTCCTGCCCAGGGCTGAGCTCAATGGTAGTGTGTGGCTCTATACTGCTCCCTCGCAACCCCTGCTCCATCAAGGGCAGGGGATGGCAAGGGAAGCCTTTGCAGCACGGGGTGTGAAGGATGCTCTAGGTGAGGACTGTGGGTTGCTCTATGGCATGAGAGAGGCTGCATGAAAAGTAACAGCCTCTCCAGTTCCTCTTGCCTGCATTGTGGCTATGTCATGGCCGAGCGCCATCCTTCCCTAGCCGTGCCTCCCGGGGTGGTGGAGAAGGTTTGCAAAGAAATAACTCCCGCTACTTCCCCCTGGGTGCCTCTGCCGTGCCCATCACCGTGGCATCAAAGCACTTCCTCTGCACTGGCTGGGCTGCAGAAGCCCCCTCTGCTTCCCGGGGATCCCAGCGTGAATTATGGGGATGCCAAGTTTTTTGAAGCCTTTCCCCACCGCACATTAAAACCCAGCTTTAAAAAACCTGGGCAAGAATGGTTCAGTTTAGAATGAATTAGCCACACTAAATCACCGTCCTCTTGCTCAACCTGGTCAGCGCAGAGAGAAGCATCGGTGACTCCTTTACCTTGAGATAAAAACCACCGGCACGTACCATACAGGACAGGATAAGCAAGCACCACAACTGCCTGTCACATGGCATCTCTTCTAAGGGTGTCAATACCGGGCATGTCTACACGTGCAAATCATGCGGTTTGGCTTTACTGCACAGTAAATTTATCATGCAGTAAATTGACCATATACAAAATATTTAGTAAACTTACCATGCAGTAAATTGATTTTATATTTTTTTATATATTTTTTTTTTATTTTATATATATATATATATATATACACACACACACACACACACACACAATATATTTAGTATATAACCAATTTACTGCACGGTAAATTTACTGTGCAGTAAAGACAAACAGCATTATTTGCACGTGTAGATGCACCCAGTATCTATGAGTGTCAACACTGGGCCCGTCTACACATGCAAATAATGCTGTTTGGCTTTACCACACAGTAAACTGACTGTGCAGTAAATTGACTATATACTAAATATACTACATAACATTGCAAAACCAGAGAGCCATGCTGCAATAAATGTACTGTGCAGTAAATTTACTACCTGCGTATGGTAGTAAATTTACTGCGCACTAGACTACTTTACTGTGCAGTAAGTGCCTGCACGTATAGACAGTGACGCTTTACTGCACAGTAGATTAGTCTACTGTGCAGTAAAGCATCTCATGTAGACACAGCCACTACCGATGTGTGCCCTAATACAGCATCAGAAGGAAAACCACCCTCCAGGCTGGGGCATCTTTCTTCCCCATTCATTTCTGGCCTGGTCACGGAGCAGGGACACACCTGCAGACGCAGATACTTTCCTGCCTCGGAAAACAAAGACAAATGTTCAACGTTTCCTGCCAAGTATCAACTCCGCAGAGGCTGGATTCTTGGCAGGATGCACCTCCACGCTAGCCGGCACATCCCTCCTGAACACACGTGCTGGGTGACTGCATGGCCCGCGGGTCACTGGTGCCCATTCCTACCCACCTGGCTTCCAGTGAACCAGCACTTCCGCGAACAGCGGCTCAGAGGCAGCGTCACGCACCGCTTCTGAAGCCTCCGCAGAGCATGGAAGCAACATTGAGATGGAAACCAGACCAAGCCTCTCTGCTGGGTTTCCTGCTCTTCTCAGGATAAAGCACAGTCCCATCCTGGCTAGAGCCTGTCCATGCTCCTCCAGATTGACCATCTGTGTTCAAATGGTCGGAGAGCGGCAACACAGCCTCAGGGATGCACTTGACACCTCTCCGGAGCAGGGCCGAGAAAAACCCAACCTCAGCTTCTGCTCTATGCATCTCCTCTCCATTTTCTTATATTCCTTCTCCTTACTAAAACCAGAGAGCCATGGTGCAATAAATTACCCCACTTTGCAAATATTGGCCTATGTGAGAATGAACTTCTCATTCCCCCGTTGCATTTTTTTTTTTTTTTTTAACAACGTGAAAGAAGGGAAAAGCCCCTGCACGAATAGGAGGCGAGAGACGTGGAGCAGAAACCAGGTTGGCAATAGGAAGGAAGATGGCCCCTAAAGTTGCTTGCAACAGGTACGTGCTTGTCCTTGCCACACATCTGTCCTGGGGACGAACCGCAGGCCGGGCGCTGGTCAGCCTGGAGCTAAAACCGAGGACTCGGCAGCTTGGGGAGCAATTGGCACCTTGGGGTTCACCAAGTCATGGGACTCTGCAAAATAAACCTCAAGTGCCGCGCCCAAAAGCTTGCAAAGAACAATTTTTCCAACTATGTAGTTGCTTTAATAAAAGAGATCACCTCTACCCAAAGAGCCTCGTCTGGGAAGTGCTGGAGAGGAGCCCCAGCCCTGCGCTGCCTTTGAGAGGCAGACCACGAGCCTCTCATTACGACAGCTCTTGGCAAACCTCCTCTCCTGCACATCCTGCTAGTGATTTCGTATCCGGTTTGGGAATACCAAGAACATCTGCAATTGTCTTTTGCCTAACCACAGGGCCGTGCATCGTGTCCCTACCTGCCGCGCGCCGTCATTAGACACGAAGCCTGCATTCCCTTCTCCCCAGAGAGATGCATAATTTCCAGCGCGTGGCCACACCTGGAGCAGACAACCTCTTAACCCTCGCCGCCTCTCCCAACTTCATCTGTCCCAACCGCCCCTGACTTTTAGGCAAACAATAACCCCACAGCATTCTTGCCCTGGTGGGGGGGGGGGGGGGTGGAGGAAGATAGGAGGAAGTGGGTGGGAGTTAAAAATAGCAAGCTATTCAAACAGTGAACCCTCTCCTCTCCCCACCAGGAAGTTATCAACTTTCCACCTGCCTGCATTCAGATCCTCTCTCAGCAAGGAGGGCTTGTGTCGCTGCAGTCAGAAAGCATCCAGTGCCAGGTGGGAAAGGACACCTCCAACGCACTTAACAGCTTGGAGACCACTAACCACATCGCCGAGTGCATGTCTTGCCTCCAGGCTTTACTAATCTCTCCCCCTGCAGATAGACACATTGCAGAAAATGTTTAACCAACAAATTGCTATCAGTCGGGAGAGGAGGAAGGGAGGCACGATCTAGACTCATCTTTTCTGCTGAGAGCCCATCAAATTAAAAGCAGGAATTGGGGGGCGGTGAGATTCCTGAAATGAATGTGGGCTCAAAAGGGAGACGGGAAAGCGTCGCATGCATCACGCCTCGGCGCGGTTCGGGATGCAGGGTGCTCCACTTGAACCAGGTTGCAAAGAAATCACGTGCTGCCTTGGGGAAAAAGATTAGGCCTCTTGCAAAAAGCTCAGCCATCAGCGGTCCCTTCGGAAAGCCTTGGCTTGAGTTTCTAACGAGGAGTGTGAAGTGTGTGTGTGTGTGTGTGTGTGTGTGTGTGTGTGTGTGTGTGTGTGTACACAAATACCGGGCTCCAACGTTGTCTGATTTTTAAACATGAACACAACACCGGCCAGGTACCACTGAGCCCCTACAGGTCACTGCATCACTCACCGAGCATCAATTAGGTGCTTTCTGCACGTGCCCCTCCATGAAGGTTTTTGGGGGTTTCTAAAGTACTTCCTTCCAGGGCACGCTGCAAACCCCAGTACAGCGCTGGTGCAAAGACGGAGGAAGGAAACAGGCACCCCCCACCCAGCAAACCCAGTGCAACGAAAGTAGCCAGAGCTGCGGCAGCCCTATAAAAAGGAGCAGGCGGAGGGTATAAAACGGGCCAGTTTTAAAGACCAGCCAGAGCAATGCTGGAGTCCTCCCTCTCAAGCACGAGTGCCATGAGATGCAGCAGGGACCTGGAAGGCCCTGCCGGGGAAGTATCCTGTTCCCTTTAATGGCATCCAATGGCTTCCACATCCTCCGCTTCTCCCCCCTTTCCAAGGGCTCCAGGATTCATAGATTCATAGGTGATTCATAGATGTTAGGGTCGGAAGGGACCTCAATAGATCATCGAGTCCGACCCCCTGCA
>NW_005842380.1:557840-558094 GCF_000455745.1 Alligator sinensis | reverse complement strand
TTCTCTAGTCTCTCCTCGTAGGGCTTGGTCTGTAGACCCTTAACCATACGAGTGGCCCTTCTCTGGACCCTCTCCAGGTTATCCGCATCCCTCTTGAAGTGCGGCGCCCAGAATTGCACGCAGTACTCCAACTGCGGTCTGACCATCGCCCGATAGAGGGGATGTATCACCTCCTTGGACCTATTCGTCATGCATCTGCTGATGCACGATAAAGTGCCATTGGCTTTTCTGATGGCTTCGTCACACTGCCAACT
>NW_005842380.1:545903-556853 GCF_000455745.1 Alligator sinensis | reverse complement strand
TTTACTTGGGATGCCATCCTCAGCTCCATGGTAGCTTTGGCCCGTCTAACTGCCTCCCTACAAGCACGAGCAGAGGAGGTATATTTGTCTTTGGTGATCTCTCCCTGTTTCCACTTTTTGTGTGCTCCCCTTTTGGCCCTTAGACTGCCCTGGATTTCTGTGGTCAGCCAAGGAAGCCTCCTGGCCCCTTTCCCTCTTTTACCTCGCACGGGGATCGTCTTGCTTTGTGCCCAAAGGATCGTTTCTTTAAGGCACAGCCACCCTTCTTGGGCTCCCATCACTTCAAAACTCCTACTCTGCAGTGCGTCCTTGACTAATCGCCTGAGTTCATTGAGATCAGCTTTCCTAAAGTCTAGCACAAGGAGTCTTGTAGAAGGTACAATCCAGCAATGCAGGACACTGACCAAACCAAAGAGCTGGCAAATAGCTGAGGTGGGGGAAATGGAGCGACCTGGAAGGAAATATCCTTTCCTCCCCACTCCCCAGCATACACCCCCACTCCCCAGCGTGCCGCGGAGAGGCCAAACTGGCAGGTACGTGTTTTCCTAGCGCCTGCCTGAGTTTTATGGAGGAATGGAGCTTACCTGGCATCTGCAGGCTGGAATAATAAAGCCTTTTTACTGGTGCAATGAATGTGTTTCTGGGGAGGGGGGAGGCAGATTGAAAACCCACACACCAGACTCAAGTGATTTATGTGCGTCAAGTGATTTATGTGCGCCACAGGAATCCCGCGCCTGCTGCCTCCATGCTCCGGCGGCGCCTGTCCAGACACCGCGAGGACCGCAGCGCCGCGACCGTGCCCCTGGCCCTCCCGACTCGGCTTATATCTCCTGGCCTCCTCCACCTCCAGTTCCTCCCAGATCCCATCGCCCCGCTCCATTGGCATTCAGTGGCTGGCCTGGTGCAGCAAAGCAAAGGAGCTTTCACTCCTCCTTCTGGGAGGCCGCCTCGCAGGCACCGCCAGGATATCCAAAACCCATTTCTCTTTGCTCAGTCCTCCTCCTCCCGCCCGTTCGCACAGAGGTGTGAAGCCGTCAGAGGTGCATTCTCCCAAACCCCCTCCGCCATTTCGTCGTCCCCTTGGCCACGCATTCAGCCCGTTGCCTCGTTCCTCATGCATTATCTCAGCCCTTTCTGCCCCTTGGTCCTGCTTTTTTCTCAAACCTCCTTGGCTCACAAACTACCACCATCCCAGGCACATTCCCCACTTGAATCTCGTGCAGAAGAGGCAGCCCCAACATGCATCCTTTTCCTTTCTCCCTGCCATTTCATCTTCCAAAACCCATCCAGCTCACTGCAGTGGACCAACCAGTTCTCCAGTCCCTTCGTCCCACAATAATTGCAATGCCCCTTTGGGTTGCATGAAGTAGACACATGGCCATCCAAGATGCAGTTGATAACCCAGGCAAGGCCAAGCCTTCTGCAAGGAGAACACCCCAGCACAAATGCAGAGTCCCCTCAAGCGGGAAGCAGCCATCAAACTTGACCTATCCACTGTAACTCATCCCATTGGCAGGCAATGCTCACGGGCTATCCAAGTTTGCACGTAGGCAATAAGAGTCCTCCAGCTGCCGAGGTGCCCCTTCTCCCAGCTCAGATCAGGGGTGAGGGGGCTGGACAGCAGACAAGTCACCTGCCTGCTATCCCAGAGAAAGGCAGGAGAAAGGATCTTTGTGAGCAAAGAACTGGAAGGACTCAGTTAGGAGCTAGCTTTCCAAAGCTGTGGGGGATGCAAACAACTGCACACGTGCACCGGCATATGGATCAGGTAGATGCATGCCCAGACAGATGGACAAGAGACTCCCCAGCCACAGGTGTGCACACGTAGCCAATATGCACACGCACGTCAGGATTTGGGGCCTGCAAAGAGGATGCCACATCCATCCGCTCTCCCTTCACCAGGCAGCTCAGTGCAGTTTCATGAAGACAACAGCACAGGGTGTTTACTTTGGAGCAGCAGCCGGGTTCATAGTGTGTGTGTGTGTGTGTGTGTGCGCGTGTGTGTGTGTGCGAGAGAGAGAGAGAGAGATTTGTTTTTTATGGCTCCAACTTTCAAACTTTGCAAAAAGGAAAGAGAAGACAGTTTTGATGAAATTTAAGAAATCCAGTAAACCTAGCCGAGTTCTGGAGACATTTCCTATAGCGCTGGGGTCCCACTGGAGCAATTCAAATTTTGGAGGAAACCAACAAGCTACATTACTAGTGGAGTTTTTGTGACCCGTTTTTGCAGGATCTGACACTCGGCCAAATTCCCAGCTGCTATTTTGGTCCATCTATTCCCACCCCATGCTGTTTGCTGCTCATACACACTGGCACAGTGTGCGTGGGGAAGGGCTCCCTTGAACTTACCTTTCCATGCGTGTCTTGCCCCCTCTAGTGACTAAATCCCAGAGGGTAACACCCTACTACTGCTGTCCGCAACTGGAGTTATTTCTTCACAGCCAGAACCGTTATATCCAGTGCTTATGCATGTGTAGAGAGCAGCACATATGTGGCTTCAAGTTTCCAGGCAACTGTAGACACCAAAACTTTGGTGCCCAAATCCCCGATGCGTGCATGTGAATAGGGCAGCAACATGTGCACGTGGCTAGCCAGTGCTTTGGTGCAGAAGGGGTTGGATGTTTTGAGCTCACGCGAGGGAGGTTATTCACATAAATACGGTCTTATCCACATAGGAAAGTTACTGTGTTAACGTGGAGTGTCAACTTATGGGGCACGAGACACTCCACATAGTGTCTGCGAGGACAGGCCAGGCGACTCTGCTTACGGCATGCAGAGCATTCACATGTGAGGTGAGAGCAGAGTGGTGGGCCTAAGGGTATCCACTGACTCAATACTAACTGCTAATTATCCTCTAGTCTAAAGTGTCCATCATCCAAACAGAGAGAAACAATACCGTGCGACTTAGAGGGCCAATCACATGACAAATAGCTAGCAAAAATCTTTCCAAACTAAGACCACTGGCCAAATTTATGGTGATCAAATTGCCAATATTTGCTGGGATCAGCAACATCTGCAGAAAGTCAGGTTAGTATACACACACTAAATATATTTACCAAAAATTTACCAAAAAGAAAGGGAGTTGATGCAAACCACGAGGAAGAGGTCTGTCGAGCATCCATTACGTTGAGTATTAAAGGAGCAGCCCATGGGAGCCCACGTGGTCAGCCCTTACAAAGACAAAGACAGCTTGGAAAGGTCACTGGGGTGGAGATGCGAAGGGACCACTGGCAGCCGGCTTGGGCAGCCCCACAACCAGACTAAATAGACAGCCAGGGAGCAAAGGGAAAGCAGCCTTGTATTAGAAAAGCCAGCCTCAGTCAGTGCACACACGTTTCTCATCAAAAGGTGCAGATGCAGCAGTGCATGATGGAAGTGATGGAGCTGGGGGTCCCAAGCCAGGAAGGACCTGCGCTTTCGGATGCTTTACCTTGTCCGGTGGAGGTCTGAGTAAAGCACCTGAATAGACTCCAGCTTTCAAATCACTACTTCACAACCCATGTGCACAGCTCAGGGGCACACACGGGCTAGGACAAGAGGAGATGGGTGTGAAGAGACACTGATATCCTATTGCATCCTCATTAAGCAGTGAATCTGAAGCACAAAAATTTGCCGTGCTGGAATATTGCAAATGCCTCTCCTAGCTAATTAGCTGTAGCACGCCAGATGTTAAATGACCCATAGAGCGTGTTGCAGCAAGGCGCTGAGGGACGGGGCTTAATTCCAGGTAGCACTGGCTTTTTTTTTAGGACATAACAGTTGCCTTCCACCTAATTAAAGTTACCCCTGCGGTCTGCCTGGAATACAGGATCTCCTTCCCCCGCTGCCTTGACCTTGTGCGCTGCAGCTGCGTGCTTATGCCTAGCTGATCCGCTTGCCTTTCAGTAGCAAGTAAAAGCAATTCTCCTACGGAAGAGATACGGAAGCACGCTTCGGGCCAGATGAACAGCGGTAAGTATAATTCAGAAGACATTTTATGACATACCTTCCTGAAAGGAAGAGAGGGTGAAAGACAGAGAAGATACACTCCGAAAAGAAGCCAGATCAATTCACCCCAAAATAAAATTGCAGTTAAAATCCTTCACTGAAAAAGTTGGGGGGGCTCCACGTGACTGGTGCTTGTTTCCCTTTCCATTCAATCCCCAGTCTGCTTTGCAGCATCCTCTTCCCTCGTCTATTTGGAGAAAGCAATCAATTATTTATCGTGACGTAATCGAAGCTGAAGCCGCACACCAGACTGGAGTCGCCTGGTATTTACCTGAACGGGTGTGCTCCAAATCGGGCAGACCTCAGAGAAGCTGGACTGCAGTCAGGACCTCCAATTAAGATGCCAGGGGGTGGAGGCACGAAAGGAGAGAGACACGCTGATGAACTGAGAAACGGCAGCCAGGTCACGTTGGACTAAAACTGTGCAGAGAAGAACGTGGGACTCCTTTCTTGTGTTCGAAACGGCATTAAAAAAGAGCGGGTGCCGGGGGGGAAAACTAGGGGGAAAAGCACAGATTCCTGCAAAAGTAGCTCCGTGTTTGGGAGGAGCGGAGGAAGAGACCGAGAGATTCAGCTCTGAAGTTACTGGGGGCAACTCTACAGCTCTGCTCTGTCAAGTCTTGTATCCCGGGGCAAAATCCCCCACTTTGCCCATTTCCCCAAGACTGAGATTAAAACTTCACAACCCCACCGGAAAGGCCCTTCAAACAGCAACCCCATGAGAGGGAGCGTAGCAAGAAGCAATGTGCACAGCCAATTAGCAGCTCTAATTATTGGGGGCGACGAACCAGACAAATATTGTCAACCGATTGGTCAACTGACTGCATATTTTTCAACCGGTCAAGGATTGTAGCAATTTTACAAAAAAACCCTACATTTTTGGGTAGTTTTCTTGACAGAAATGTGCTTTTTTTTTTTTTTTTTAATGCATTTCTTCATGGAAAATTTGTGCTTTTTCTGTGTATTATTTGGACCTGTTGGCTTTTTTAATTAATATTTGACTGATCGATCGATCCAACTTTATTTGACCGGTCAAATACCCAACCCTACTAGTTATGGACCATTTGGACAGCATCTGAAAGAACAGACAGTGCCAGGCGGTGAGCAGACGTCTCATCGAAATGGCAAGGGTTGCAGCATTTACCTACAGACACCAAAATGCTCCTTGTTCTGGCACCGTTCGGGCACAGTTTAATACAGGAGAAACTTGGTGCCAACAGCCCCAGCCCAGACTCTGCTGCCTCGGCCGGCTCAGCAATGACCAAGTGCACGTGCTAATATCTGAACTTTTTTCCAACATCCCCCCCATAAAGCCACACTTGGGGCAGGGAACGCCTGCCCCTCTCCTCCTCCAGGTCCATCTCCAACCAAGAACCGGAGAGGAGACAAATCCAGCGCAGGCCCAGTCAGTAACATTTACTGCAGACATACTTAGCAGATCGTCCAAAACAAGACACTGGCCTGCAAACACACTACAGCTGTGTTTCTACTTTGAAAAACTGTCTTGTCCTGCAATAGCCTGGCCCACGGTATCGGGCCAAGCAGCAAAAGGTAGAGAAACCTAGAATAATAGGGTTGGAAGGGGCTTCAGGTCATCTAAGTCCAACCCTCTGCTCAAGGCAGGATCATCTCTGACTAAAACCATCCTAGTTAAGTGTCCATCCAACCTGCTCTTAGAAAAAGCCCAAGGGTGGCGATACCACAACCCCTCGAGGTTGCCTGTTCAGATGCAGGACCACTGTCAGGGTCTTCCCAACCTATGAGCATCGCAGGTGCCAAAGACAGATATGGGGACTCCTAAACCAGGTGGCAGGATCAAAGCAAGCTTCCCAGCTCTGCATGGGACAAGTGTGTCCAGCACTGGCCCAGAAGGGCCATCAGCAGGGCAGAAAGCCAAGCCTTCTGGTGCCACATGCTAGCAACCCTGAAGAGATGCACCAGTTGCATTTCCCAGAGACAGCCATTAGAAGGAAAGTGCACCATTAAATATCACAGCCCAGAGCCTCGTCTGGTGGTCCACGAGAGTCCAATTTCACTTCAGCTTTGTACCCACTGGGCATCTCATCCTTGGCATGCATGAGACCCAACTCTCTACTGGGACCTGCAGGCCCTCAGACCCTGCTGAGCGACTGGAGCGGCGGCTTGTCTTTTCGAGGAGCCAAATCTATGGGTCTGGATCATCGTCTGAGGGCAAGCTGCTTAAATTGGCTGTTGTCTAAGTGGAGATACCAAAGAGGCCAATTAGAATTTGGCCTTAAACTACTATTATTCTCCCCTACCTCGGGGGTCTTCAAGAGGAGGTTGGATAGATATCTGGCTAGGGCATTATGATCCCAGCACTCGTTCCTGCCCAGGGCAGGGGGTCGGACTTGATGATCTGTTCAGGTCTCTTCCAACCCTAGAAACTATTCTAACTTGTATCCCAAAAGCCCAAGAAGACCCTTCCACAAGGTCCCACCAGCCATCAATTCGCCTTCAAGCACAAGTCTCCCCAAAATATCTCACCGGGGGCAGAGAGGTAACAGCACGGCAACTGTATTTTAGCATGGTTTCGACGTGTAGATGATACAAGCAATCGTTATTCCTCACATCCTTTTTCAAAGCCGAAAGGAGCATGACCATCAAAGCCGCGCTGCTGAGAAACACGATCAAAGACCATCATCATCATCAGTGTGAGGGCTGATGAAAGCAGACCACCAGGACGAGAAGCATGCCGACATATAGCATTGCTATCTACTTTGACAAAAGTCATTGTGTTTGGCATTGCCAGACCAGCAAAAGCTTCTTGCTGATGACCCAGAGGCATATTGGAAGACCCTGACTACCAAAGAGGGTAAACTAAGCCTTGGCATTTCTTGCTGTATATGCCCAAATGCCCCCTTTCAAACCCTGGCTGTTGGTGAAAGTTGGCCCCTTCCCTCGTGTGCCACAAAAAGTCATCTTCACAAACAGATCATATCCCAACTGTGTCCTTAGAGACTTTCTGAGTATATGAAAAAAGGAGGCACTAAATTTTTTTCAGATGAGTGTATGGATAGAAGCTATTTGTCCCCCTCTATCCCTTTTTTTGATCTTGCATTTGATCTCTTTTTTTTTTTTTTGCTCTATGGTCAGGACAGAATTACTGCAGAATGCCCTTTGCGGGGGGAAGACGGTGCATTTCTCACCAATACCTCCATGTGCTACAACCAACCACTGAAGTCACAGGATAAGTCATACAAGCTGATCACAAGTTAATCAACCTACCCCTGACCTGGACTGGTTTAAAACCTGCCAGCCTTCAGACTGTGTCATGGATCTGCTACAAGTGTGTGCCACAAAGCAAAAAACCAGAGGACCCAACACTGCCCCCTCCGTCACGTGGAGCGGAGCGGCCTAGAGACATCGGCAGAATCGGCTCCCGTTCAGCACCCGCCAAGAGCTAGCTGAGCTCCTCCTGGGCGCCTAAATGCAGTGTTGCATGCTTACTCTTAGGCACCTGGATTTGAAAATGTTGGCCTCACTCTTCCCCATTTTCCAGAGAGGGAGAAATAACCTAGGGAGAGTTTGTGAGGTTGTTAGGTAAAAGGTTTGCAAGGCTTTCTGCAAGCGCTGAGTGCTATTGTTAAACTGGATCTTCCTCCAGCTGTTCAGACTGCCCGCTGGTAAGCAAACTGTTTGGGTCTGTTACAGCTTGGCAAATCTCTAGCCTTATGCTTGTGAGGTATTAAAAGGTCCCATTGTAAGCATGATATTCCTCCCTGCTGTTTGGGAGAGCACAGGGGAGAGGAGGAAAGACTCCAATTCTGGAACTGTTATCTGCAGATTTGGGCTGGCTATAGTACAGAGGCTTTTGAAGTGCACAGGATCGTAGAAAAGAAAGGTGGGAAAAGACCTCAGGAGGCCACATCTAGTCCAACCCCCTGCTCAAAGCAGAACCAACCCCAACCACATCGACCCCAGCCACGGTGCAACCACATCGGCTCCGCCACGGTGCAACCACATCGTCCCCAGTCACGGTGCAACCACATCGTCCCTGGCCATGGTGCAAATCACCCCAGAGTCCCCCACACAGTTATGGGGTTCATAAAGATCCTATAGGCTGAGGTTCTTCTCTGTTCATCACCCAGGTTTGGGAATATCCCCCGAGCCACACTCAGTTCTGCTTCTAGTGTCTCCTCTTCCCACAAGGGAGAGGTCCTCCAGCTATCCCATTCCCCACAGGTCTGAAGCTCACGAGCATCACTTCTGAATAATGATTTCACACCTGCACATATCTAATCCCACTGCCCCGGTCCTCGGGGGCACTGACTGGATTCCCTACTGCAGCCTCTTTCCTTTCAAGGATGCTCTTGCAAAGGAAAAGCCCTGCCGCGTGCTGTCTCTATTCCCTACATGACCCCAGCAGTGTTTGGGCTGCGACTGCAAAATTAGAGCATTCATTTCATTTCTGTTAAAGGAAGATGAGTTTTACTTCAAGAGTATCTGTAACCCTGGCGGTTAAAAGACATCTTGTACCCCACCTAACTCTCTCTAGACCAGAAAAAAAATATGCAGAATCATCCTTTAAAATTACTACCTTGTAATGCAGCAGTGTCGTATCTTTAACAGGAATCCTATACGCCAGAGGGGCGGCCGACACCAACCCAGGAATCCCATCCTGCCCATGGATGTAATTTCATTTAAGCACATCTCGCATTAGCGCAGTCTGCACGGAGATAAAGGGGGCTTTGTGCATCAGGGATCTCTCAACGCGCCGATGTATGGAATTTGATCAAATGGAACTTATAATCTTCACGTTGCTTTGAAATCCACCTCTCGCGCCCCAACCATCCCCACCACCAGCGTGAGCACAGATGTCAGCCATGGCATGAAAAGGGAGGGCAGCGAGACGGGGGAAGCGGAGCCTGCACGCAGCCCAGCCGCGGAGCTGGCGCACGCCTGACTCGATGACAGACGGTGGGGCCCAGAAAGAGAAAGCGCTCGCCGATTCTTTATTCTGCCTGACTTCAGCCCTCCCATCTGAAGACCTGAATGAAGCAGGGGTCTGATCGAGTTATCGGTGAGGGCGAGGGAGCTCGTGTGCATTTCCCCCTTACACAAGTGTATAACGATCTACATTTACGCACGGTTTAACTTTCAGTTTTGTCCACACACACGTTTCCCTCCCCGTAATATCAGCCAAACGGGTCATGATTTACATTTATACAAAATACACTTGCTTTCAAGATGCATGCACGTGCGCATGCACACATACCGCTGTTGGGTAAACTTCAGTGCTTGTGCTAGCGCAGGACCGCCGATGCTCAGGTCTCCCAACAGGCCTCCGTCTAAACCTTCAGCCCCCTTCCTTATTCCTGTCCTGTCCCCAACAATCAAATGCAGCTGAGCCAATGCACCTTCACCCAGATTTGCAAGAAGCCCCGAGTTGTATTTGGCTTGTTGACTTCACCCGAAGGACACACACACAGCAGTTGCATGGACCAGCAAACAGGCTCCATGGGTTGTGCCTGTAAACACGTCTTCAGACGTGGAAGAAGAAGAATATTGTACGAGCCTGTGTGAGCTCATACAGGTAGAAACAATCGGGACTCGTGCTAGAGGTGATTTCTTTTATTAAAACTAGATTTTTGCAAAAAAAAAAAAAAAAAAATTCTTTATGAAACACCATAAAGCAATTAAAGACTTTTTTTGCAAAAATCTAGCTGGTCTAATAAAAGAGATCACCTCTAGCATGAGTCCCGATTGCTTTTGCCTCTAGACCAATATAGCTACAGCCTGGACACCTTATACAGCGAGCACCTTTGTCTCAAGAGCAGCAAACGACACGAATTGGCAGGGCTGCAGGAGAAGTTCCCCTGGCAAGCAGCACTTTCCTATAGACAGGGCCCTGATCTAAAATTAAGGAGTCTACACACACACTGAGAAGCCGACTATTCTCCCTGGACTTCTGTTTGCAGGGTCAGCGTTTGGAGATCGATGGGTGACAACGAGCTCTTGGGGACGATCTACGGGTAAAAGCCGGTCCCGGAGTCAGTAGCACAGCCCAGACTGGTACTACCCCCCCGTTGCGTGCCCTGCATGCAGCACGGTTGCCATTTTCCACGTGAAAGCCAGCTTGAATGAAGAGAGCTCATCTCCCACCACGATGTCTCAACAAGGCCAAGACCGCTGGGAAAGCGCTCCGATGCTGCACTGCACCGTGTCGCAGGACCGCGGAAAGAGCCGTCAACGGAGGCATGTTCAAGTGGCTCTTTACAGGAGGCAGCCTGCAACGTTTCGCCTCCCAGCTGGGGGCAATGACTGCTGGGGACCCGTCTCCGCTCCCTGAGCAGGCAGCCACGTCCTGGGCCTTTCTGCACCACCTCTTCCGACTACTCTGGAGCACCGGCTTTGCTCCCCTGGGCTGTGTCATTCGCTGAGGCTATGGGGTTTCACAACGTGGCCATTTAGGTTTCCCGTGCCCCTGCCCATACACACCTCTCCCTCCCTAGCAATGCAACTGTGAGTTATCACACACACGCATGCACATACACATGCATGCACACAGGCTCACTCCAAGCCAAGACCACCAACTTCATAAGGAGGATCAAATACCTGGTAGCCTTGCTTCTCTTCCAGAAAGCCTCTCCTGTCACCACCACTCCTGACTGAACTCAACTCTCTGCTTGCTTTACAGGCTCTCAGAAGCTCTTACAATCAGAGCGGTAGCGAAGAGATCCAGAAGGATCCAGTGGGGGAAAAAAGAAAGAAAAGAAAAAGAAGAAAAGAAAGAAGAAAAAAAGAAAAGGAAGAAAAAGATAAAAAGAAAGAAAAAAAGAAAAGAAAGAGAAAAAAGAAAGAAAAAAAGAAAGAAAAGCAATTACAAACCCTACCAAGAGCAACAAAATTTGGCAACTGTGTGTTTGGAAAAATTAATAATTCTGCAACATTTCAAGAGAACGGAAGTGGTTCCTTAGCATGGAGGAGAGAAAAGCCAGAAAC
>NW_005842380.1:501561-545893 GCF_000455745.1 Alligator sinensis | reverse complement strand
ATGTGGGGCTGGGAAATAGAGAGAAACACAACATGTTGCTGATGAGGTTTCCATTAAGCCCGAGCATTTTAAACCCCCTCTTTGTACTCCAGACTTTGCTTTTGGGCTCAGCATGCCACAGTTTCTTTCCGCCCTTCTTTTTAATAATAATAAAAAAAAAAAAAGTTATATGACTTTAATTAAATGCACTTATTAAAAGGGTGAAATATTTGGAGAGGCTGTTTTTATGCTGGAGGCACATTTTCCAGCATGCTGCAGAGTGTCTGCATCCGTCCGCCCCAGGCAGTTTTTAATGCACAAATAAATCCCCACCTGACGTGCTGACAGATTATTATGCAGTGTGGCAGCCAACTAAAGTAAACACAGGGGCAGAGTTTTAACCTCTTGCAGGCACGGCGCGTTTCCCCGCTGAGCCGGCTCAGGTGTAAATGACCGGCAGCAAAACCGTTTTCTACCAGCTCCTCCTAGTCCATGCTGCTCTCGCAGGCGAGGCCGGTTTCCTTCACCGCCCCCCAGTCATCTCGTCGGGTTCATCCTGCCTAAGATTTCCTAGACGTTAGGGCTGGAAGGGACCTCGGAAAATCGTTGAGCCCAACCCCAAAGATAAAAGAGGGGAATGGCCGGGATGCAGGACACGTTCCCCAGCTCCATCATGGACCAGGCAAACTGGAGCTTTACATCACCTCTGCCAGCGCGCGCTACTCCCTTAAAGAGTCCTATTGATACTGGCCTTAAACTGAAGTCCTATTGATGCTGGCCAGAGGTGGGACTCAAGCAGGTAGGTCACTCAGGACTATCTCAGAGGAAGTGGCCATGTCATTCAATAGCTTGCCAATACCTTATCAAAAGGAAGGCAATGCCACAGGACTGGGGAAAAGCAAAATTGCACCTCCGTTCAAGGAGGAGAGATGTCATCCAGGCAACGACAGGCCTAGTAACTGGACTTCAAGGGCAAGTGAGGTTTTAGAGCAAAGTATGGCGGCCCGTTGAAAAGCGGGAGAGAATACACTGGGGGTTTGCATGGCAGGTCATGCCAGACTAGTCCGGTGTCTGTCTTTCTTGGATAATATAATTGCGTTACAGCTAATCCCATCAGGCCAGGTTTCTCTTGGTCTGCTATCTAGTACCATGTAAACCAGTATGACCTGTTCTTTGGTCGGGTTGTTGGCGACTAAACTGGTGCCCACCTGGGCTAGCCAGGGTGGGAGGGTGTGTGGACACCCAACGGGACTAAAAACAAGACCTGTCCAAGGGCAGATGAGCCCCCTGTGAGCTAATGACCATCCCTGTCTGGAGAGGAGATGGGCGCCACCGGGTCGCTTTGCCCGAAGAATCGCCAATGATGCACAGCATCCAAAGTCTCCTAATGGTCTCAGCAGCTTCGGGACTGACTTGAGAGCTAATCCAGACCCCCAGGAAGGATTTGCCACAGGGTGAAGTGGGAGAAGAGGAGGTTAGTACCAAGAATTGGTGGGTTCAATGGTGAGGTGCTTCCCTGGGGGAGGGATGAGGTCCCGGAGCACTACATATAATTCACACATGCAAGACAAATGAATTGCAGCTGGAGCAGGTGCAGAGATGGGCACGTACGGTCATCAGGGGCGCGGAGGGAACTGGAAGAGCTTGGCTGGGTCAGCCTAGCAAAACAAAGGCTGAAAGGCATTCCCGTTGCGCTAGGATAGCCCAAGGTTATCTTCCAATGTGACCTTAGACAAGACATTTAGCCTCTCTGGGCCCCTGTACAGGAGGAGCACAATATGCACTGGTGCCGGAGGAGGGGTGCAAAGATTCGCAACTTTGGGGATTATGGTACTGGATATCATACAGGTACCACGGCCAATAAAGGGTGTGGACATCCAAACTGATGGGGTGGAAAGGGCTGGGGTTTCACAGTATGACAGCTCCTCCATGAGCAGAAGCTAAATCGTGGTAGCTTGGCCCCCAGAGAAAGAGGGATAGCATGACCACGTTTATCTGCATTTACTGCAGGGTGAGCACATGCAAATGCACATTACTATGGAGCAGCTGATGTGCGAGAAGTCCCCCCTTCCTCTCCCTTTTACTCCACGGTCAGTTGTTTGCACGTCCACCCCACAGCGTGACTCACTGAACACATGTGCAATGGTAGGAAACGGTCCCTGCCTTACAAAGCTTGCAGTCCAAAGGCAAAGAAAAAGAGGGGAGGAAGGGCGGGCTACTATCCTTGCAGCACAGCCAGGGACCAGAAAGGAGAGAGACTGACTGCTGGACGGGCACTGAGGACCCAGAGCCCCTGCATCCCGGCCCTGGGCGGAGGGGAAGAACAGCCCCAGGGACAGAGGCAGACTTTCAAGTGAACTGCACTGCATCTACGCCCACGCCTGGCATTTGCACGCGGGTTTATCTGCCCTGCGGAGCAAGCCTCGGCGTTCCTAAAAGCGGAGTAGATAACGGATGGGTTACGGCCAAATAAACCCGCTGCAAGGAGAGAAAAAAAGCAAGGCAAGCCAACAAGAGGAGGGCTGAGGACAAGCTGAGCTGTCCAGTAAAGGAAACGAAGGGACCAGGGTTAAGTGACCCGCATGTCATCCAATGGACATAGCTCTCCAAAGTCTCTCCCACAAGTACAGAGGTCATTGAGCAACCCTGCCAGGGTCCTGTTACAAAGAGAGGAAGCAACTGATGGTCATCTGATCCCAAATGGGTGCCCATTGCAGCCTCTAACCTGCGGGCATCGCTACCAGGGTTTCCTGCAAAGGCCTGCCAAGACAAGACACCTCTGCACTCTGATTGCATTTGAAATAACAGAGGAACAGTCCCTATGAGCAGCAAAACAGAGAAGCTAAGGTGCCTTGCATCCGCCAGATGCTTCCAGGAGACCTCCAGAGCTCAGACAGCACGCAGCATTTGCGGACAACGTCTTCAGCACACGGCTGCTCGTTTGGGATACCCAGTTGCATGTACTGAGCACCCAAACGCTTCCCGTGAAGTCCTCGAGAGCCAACAGCAAGGCCGGCTCCACGCCTCTGAAAGACAGGCTGCAAGGGCTGCCAACGACGCGAAACAGCCGACGTGACTGCCCGTGATTTAAGTGCTAGCCAAATGCACCAAGCCCTTCCCTCCCAACACAACGAGGATGCTCCTATCTCCGTGCAGGTACAAATAACAGTGGCCGTGTGCTGGAGACTCTCTGCCAAACCAGGTTATTCACACACGGCAGCCTGACCTGGACAGAGGCCAACAAGCAATTCAGCCACCTGCAAGGCTGAGTTTCACCCTGTTCACGTGCAGCGCGAGGGATGCAGCGCCTTCTCCTCCAACAAAGTGGGCGATTCCTCCCTTCCCGGTTGGCACGGTCAGAGGACTGCGTGGGGCACATGGCCAGCGCGTGACCGAGAGCGGCTTGAACCGAACTGACTCTCTTGTCTGGAAAAATTAAGGCCCGATCTGCGCGCCTACATCTGACAAGACGCCGCATGCTTTGCTAATCCCGGGAGGAGATTAACTTTTTATTTCGAATTCCTTCCTTGAAAATGTGGCAATTACGACAATTTTTTTTTTTTTTTTGCAAGCTCTTGGCAAAAGGGAACGAGACTCTCTCTCGGTTGGCTAAACTCTAATTTCTCTTTTTTCTGAATCAAACCAGGACAAATCTTCGCTCGAGCATAAAGGGGCGAAACCTGCAGCGGAGAGGATACGACACGTGCAAAATGCCAGAGATCACACTGCACGTGCGGCCTGGCTGGATTTGCAAGCGTGCATGAAGGGCGGCAGTGAGAGGTTGCATTCACAAAAAGGTGCCTGGCCATACAATGCTGCTTACTTATTGAAGGAAACCTATTTAAAAGCCTCGATCCAAGATATCAACTCGTTCATCGTGGCTGCATTTCCCCAATGGATGAGGCGATTCCTGTATAAGTATGTACCTGTAAGGTATGCAACACTGTGGGTCCCAGCTGAAGCCTGCTCTGTATTACAAAAGCTGCAGCCGTGCAACTGGTGTAGACACACTCAGACCGGTTTAAGCTTTGCCAAATAAATCCAGCTGAGTTTACTCTTGTTAAGTGAGGCCTGAGCGGATTTAAGGGCACCTACCAGTACCAATGCACGGCCGGTCCTTAGAAGAGGATGCTGTTTGAAGTAACGAGTCCCAGCGACTGGGTTCATTGGGCTCTGTGAGAATCACACCTTTCATTTAAAAGCCACCCTCATGGCTGCGGAGATAGGCTTGCAAATAGGATCCCCTACAAGCTTAAAACACAGCTAAGAGAGAGGGGGGGGAAAAAAAGGACTGCTGCATTTTCATGTTTAAAAAACTCCTCTGCAAGTCAAGCAGATGACTTGGAGGGGTCTGAGTCACAAGAAGGGATGGCAGCGCTGGCAGCAGACCGGCTCAGACCTCCATCCCAGCACGGTCAAGACCCGAGGACGTGGTGGATGTCTGGCCACACCACGGACAGGCTACGTGACTTGGGCACGGTCCGATCGGCAGGAGTCCCTCTGGCCCCGAGGGCCGGAGCGGCTGGGAGGTCTCGGAGCCAAAGGCTGGACGGGCTCGTGGCTCTGCCAGGCTTTTGCCAGCTCCTCCCTTGCACGAGCACCGAAAGACTCAGCCGAAAAGGGCTGAAATTAAGTTAAAACACATAAACTCTCCCTCACGCGCGCCGAGATCCAAGCCCAGCCGCCCTGGGGAAGCGTGCAGAGAGCGGCGAACATTGGGAGCAAATCAGGCAGCTGTTTCCACTCAGCAGACAAAGCCCGAGTAACTCCAGCAGCGGTAGATCAGTTTATATGAAACATGAGGAAGGATGCCGCGCAACGGAGCAGGGGCAAGCCCGTACTGTATATTAAAAAAAGAAGGGTAGCGAGCGCCCGTAGCTGTCAAGAGGCATTTCTGCAGCAATAGCTTTGGCAAGACAGACACAACTAATTTAGTGCTGCCTCGCCGAGGTATATTAAGCTGTCAGTCTGGATGATATGAATTTAATCACTCCGAGGAGATCAAAGCCCCACTCATGCTCTTGGTGGCAGGCTGGACACACACGAGGCTTGACGGGGGGGGGGAACGAACGTGCGGGGAGAGAGCCGGAGAGGCTGCGTGCGGTGGGGTGACCTTGGCATCAAGACCACAGCGGCTTCCTGATGCCTACCGGGATCTTCTCGCTCTGTCTCGGACTCGGAGAGGTGCCCGATGCTGCATTGACTGGACAGGGCAGGGCTGATATCCTGGTACAGCCTCCAAGCACAGCTGTCTGCAGAGAGGGGGGGATCCAGCCATGATCCTGGGGGCAAGGCAGCCCAGACCCTCGAGATCTTCCTCTGCAGAAAGGTCCACGGCTCTCCAGCCAGAACAAGGGGCATTAGGAGGAGGCTCTGCTGCTGGGAGAAGATGATCAAGTGAAACAGCACCATCATCTCGAGCATCAGGGCCTTCGAAGACAGGCGGCGGAGGGAAGAAGCAGACATTCATGGCAGACACACGTGTCATTTAATGGGGCATTTTCAAAGCAGATCAGGCTTCATAAGTGCCACGGAGAGCAAAGACGGGGGTTACTAGACCTCTATTAGCTCTCTGCCACCAGCCGTCTGCTCCCCCAGCCGGACTAAGCCACTAGATAGAGGCCCCCACGGCTGCTGTCTCACAAGCCTCCCCTTCGCTCCCTGTACAGCTGTGCACCTTGCATTGCTCCAGCACTGCATTGCTTTTGCTTGCACTGCAAGGGGCTATGGTAGCAGCGCTGCTCACGGCTGCTTCACGGCTCTGCTGCATCTCCCTCCAGCCCACGGCACCGCACAAGGTTTGAGACACTGGGTCAGCAGTCAACCAGGAGAGACCCCCTTCCTTCCCTCCATCCCACCCTTCTTGAAGCTCCTGCAACCTCCCGGGAAAGCCCCCCACCTCCGTCCCCACCCCTAGCCTTCCCTTTAGTAACCATTTGCCCAGTCTCCTATCGGTTTGGTTGTCCGACAAGGGCACAGCCTGCTCCGGGGGTCTCTGGAAGATGGGATAGCTGGGCCCAGGTCATGACCAGACAAAGCAGAGCTCTGGCCCATGGTTAAATCCGCCACGCTCTGGTGAGGTCTCTTTCTTAGGAGATCAGAAGGTGGAGAGACAGCTGAAAAGAGGGGAGAACCATCCCCAAAGTCCATTCTCCACTGCCCCGCGCAACAACGGGTCCGGGAGACCAACGCAGACCGTGTAGACAAGGATGTGTCCACAGACCCTCGACTTTCCACCCCACCAAGGTGTCAGTGAGGTCTGCCTGTCCGAGCCTGCCGTAGTAATGGGAGCGCTTGCCTTGGCTTACCTGTCCTGCAAAGGGACAAAAGCCAGGGCAGCTATGCCATACCTTCACGGGGCTCTGGTAGGCTCCGGCTACTGCGTTCAGAGCCGCCAGCATTAGAAAGAGGGAGAAAACTGTTCTTGGAGCAAGAGAGGGTGAGAAGGGACTCAAAGAAATGCTTGCTTTATTAACCTCAAATGAGCCACAGGGATGAGGAACACCCAAAACATGCTGGGTACCATCAATTTGTGGTGTTCCCCACTGCATTCGTGGTGTTCCCTGCTGCCCAGGCTCGGGGCCGGCTGTCTGACTACGTGGTGAGGCAGCCTCCCCGTCAGAGCTGCTGTTTCTGGACTGGCTCGGGTTTTAATCCCTGAAGGTTTCATCACACCCGTGGTCCAAAGGGCTTGGACTGTCCCTTGCGGCTGGGGTATCCCCGGGGTGCAACAAGAGGATGCATGCAGCTCGCGCTATTCCCTCCAAAAAGTCACCTGCCAAATTGCACAAGTCGTACTGGGCGTTCGCGTCCCTGGCAGGGCTGCTGACCCTAAGGAAGGTGGCAGCCCTACGGCAGCTGGGCATTGATCTCGCCGTTGGCATACTGGGCTTTATCAAGCATTAGCTCCAAGCCTTGGGGCTCCTCTCCTTTCCCTTGGGGACCTGCTCATTAACTCAGCAGTAGAGCAAGGGGTGGCTTTAGGACAGGAGCCCCGTGACACTTTCTAACACCGGTTCCTTTGGTGCACGAAGATGCTGCAGCACAAAATGCTGCAAGAAATGGAGAAAGCCCAGCTGAACAAAACCCCACGGCCTTCCCCACCAGCAAAACCCATCTCCCAGGCACGGCCGTCTCTGCCCCCGGCAGAAAGCCGCGTGGTTTCAATGCACAGCGTCCACGTCTTGCTCGCGTCGGGATGCTCTGCAACGCTACAGAAATTTAAAAAGCCCTGCAAAGCCCAACCTGCAGCAGCCCGCGTGGCTGGAAGAATAAAACTGTCCTCTCCCAATTAGCTAATGCAGCTGTGCCCCGGCCTACCCCTCCCCTGGCCAATTACATAAAGCCCGGAGAACGAGTTACATAAATCTAATTAGCCGGGCTCCACTTTCCGCATGGCAAATGGCTGCACTAATCCTGGATTTGTTCTCCTAGAAACTAATTTAATCATACAGTGCCAGCCGGGCTGTTCACGTGTCTGGGGTCGAGTGTGGGACTGAAATCCCTCCGTCCCCAAAAGCAAGAGAAACAACCCGCAGCGCCGGCCGGCACGGGTGATGCGTCCGTGGGGTCGGGTGGGCATGAGGGGGCATCACACGGCACCTCATTAGCATCTCATTAGCTTGTGCATACAACATTGAGTGGGCACGGCTTGTCAGGGGGGCAGTGGTGGGTCTCAGCACAGCTTGGTGCTATTTGGTCCCCCCCATCTCTCACTAACGTGCCTCTGAGCAAAAGCTGCCACCAGCAAAAGCTTAAAAATGAGTCACTTGGCTTTCCCGTGCCTCGGCTCCCCAGCCATCAGATGGAGGAAAGCAGCATTTCCCTCCCTCCCTGGGTGAGGAGAGGATAAATACGTGGAGGTCACTGGAGGACAGCGGCCGTCCAAGTACTTTGGGTAGCTTCCCGTCTCATCAGCACCAGAAACGCACAGCTTCTCATAACCATTTGAACACCAAGGACCACCGCGAAGGGTCCGATTTCAGTGGGAGAAGTTCATATCTATCCCAAGACCAGCGCAAGGGCAACCAACACCATCCGCAGGAGGTTTCCGTAGCCGCTGTCGCCCGATTAGAGGTTGCCAAACGCTCCCCCTTCCAAGCAACGAAAGGAAAGAGCCGTGGGAGCCAGGCGTCTCCCAAATCACGAGAGCAGCCCACAACTCAAACCTCTTTCTGCCTCCAGAAAACAATTTGTTTTTGCAAAAATCTAGTTGGGCTAATAACAGATATCACCTCTACCACGAGTCCCGATTGCCGTTTCTGCCTCCTGGCTTTTGAAGGGTTGCGCCTGCAAAACGAAGCGCGCAAAACACCCGGGCTAGAAATGTACTTAAAAAAAATTATAATAATAATAATAATAATAATAATGGAAGGGAGGGATTATCGTGCCTGCATCTCACTCTGGGGCCTGAAGTTTTAAGAAAAAACAAATCTCGCCAGACTCGTAATGAAACAAAGTCCCAGGAATTGGCAGCGCTGCGCAGCCCTCTTCTGACTCCGCGCCAGAAGAGCACAACTTACATGCACGATAATGACTTCTTGCGGGAAAATCGTCTGAGCTCGTCGGAGAAAGGCCTAAACATTTGGGCGCTTGTGCGTCTGCGCAGGGGGCAAGGTGTAATCTGGAAATTACAGATACGTCACACAAGATAGTGCCCGGTAGTGGCATTTCTGCCCATGTATTACTATGCCTGGAGAAGGGGGATTGTCCCCGAAAGCTTGCAAAAAACTTTTTTTCCCCCCCAACTACTCAGTCGATCTAATAAAAGACATCACATCAACCCAAAGAACTTTGCCTGCCGGTGTATTTTGAGACTTTCCAAAGTTGCCCTTCCTGCAAGGCCACATCAACTCAGATGAGGGGTAGCATCAAGGAGGTACCGTATCTCCCCAAAACTGTCAGCAAGGAACCTGGGTTTCCTCTCCCCCGGCCCCATGCACGCGGATGGGGGTAGAGCGAGGGGGTCTTGCAGCATTGCACTTGTCCTTACTTTCTCAGCTCCAGCAAGCCTGCAGGCTTGCAAAGCTTTCTGCGGACGTTAAAAAAAATCAACCCCTCCGACTGCACACAGCTCCATCCTCCCCACTCCTCCCCCTTCCCCGCGCTTTGGTGGCTGGTTCCTGCGCCCGGGGTCTTTGGCAGCCTGGTCACGGAGTTGCTTTCAGGGTGCTGGCCTAACACCCACCGTGTTTAATTTCCTTCTCTCATTTCTCCGCCGCGTCTATTGAGACTCCCTGAAGGAGAGCCTTTGAGCAGGCTCGAGAGGTAACACAAGCCTCAGGAAGGAAGGACAAAAGGGATCCGATAGTCAGCAACTTCATTTCAAACACACAAGGGAGTTTTTTGCCTAAGCCCTTTACAGGTACAGAAGGCTCAGAGGGGATCGAGGAAACAAAGGAGCTGTTGGTCCGAGTTCATCTACGCGGCTCAAGCCAGAGGGAGATGCACAGCATCCCGCCTCCCCGAGCCGACCGCGGAGCCGAGATCTTTCCAGCCGATAGCGTGGCTTCGACTCCTGGCCTTGGCAGCCAGCGAGGACCTGCTGAAAACCAAGCTGCAGGAAGTTTGGATGTTTGCTGAAGGGATGTACTGTACGAGGCAGTGTTTTCTTCCACCCCAGCGATCGCAGGCCTGTCATTCCCACTTATTCAGGGCATTAATCTCGCTCGGAGCAGAGCTGGGCGGATACAGTCCTGCTTCCCCAGCTTCCAAAATACAATGCCCCATGACCACGGGCTGGTCGTCTTCCAGGCGGCAGGAGCATTTCACCTCTGAATCCCTCGGTGAAGGGAGCCAAACAGATCTGCGATTTATTCGCGCTGCTACATGACTCCTTTCCAAACCGAAGGGCCGGGGAGGGACAGGAAGGCCAAGCAAATCCTGGGGATGCAGCTGCATGATGAGGGGGGCGAGGGACAAGACGGCGGCCACTTCTTCAAATTTAAATCCAAGTTTCAGTGCAGAGAGAGGGGCTCGCATGGTGGAAGAGAGCGGTGGGTGGGGGGTTGTTAACTGGGGGGAGTGAAAAAAAACTGTTCACAGCGCCCAAACACTACTCTAACCCCACGCTACCGCACCCCCAGCTCCGCCCTGGAGCCAGACTCAAGCAACTGGGCCCAATTCTGCACGGTGCACGGATGAGGAAGAGATTATCAAGGACACAGACCACACGGCGTGCAGAGGCGACGGGGAAAATTAAACCTTAAGTGCATTAAAGCCATTGCACCCTCTCCCCGGATTGCACCGTTCTTCCTCTCCAGAGGCTGCGGCGATGGGATTAGTGGTCGTGGGGCGAAGGTGCAACCCAGGCGAGATGGAGGGAACAGAGGTTCGGACCGAGACTGCGAAGAGGACGACATATCCAGCAGCGACGTGATGGGTTGCACAGGATGCTGCTTTGGGATCCGAGTGTTTTCACCTGCAATTTTTTCCCCCCTTGCCCGTACAAAGGCGAAGCCAGGACATGGGCAGAGCAGCAGCATCCAAACTGCTGCTCCAGCAAGGTCGTCTCTCCGTTATTTTTTTGCAGGCTTCCTGCCCACAGACACCTGGATCTGGAAGTCCAGCCGGGTGCCCTCTTGTGCCCAGTAACCTTTCCCACCCAGGCTGGACTGGATGCAACTAGGCTGCACCTGATCTGCAGCCCGGGCATCTTTCCAAACGATGCCAAGGGACCCACTCTGCTGTCCCAGCGCCAACGTGCAGCAAGGCAGAGGTCTGTACAAGTTGCATAAGAGTTTCACGCAGGTGTTGGAAGCACCGACCCCATTTGTTGCTCCTTCACTGCACATCAGAGAGATAAAGACTAATGTAAAGGTCACGCCGAGCAAACAGCCAAGCCTTCTACATTAAACGTGGCAATGCTCACCTGGGAATCAGAAACCGCTCCAGTGTCAGGCCCTGTAGGGGCTCGGGGACATGTTAAGCAGCTGGTGCTGGCCCTTGTCTTGAAGTGTTCAGAGCCCATATAATCTAATGGTGCAAGTGAAGACATGCATTCAAACCTGCATCACTCCACACAGTTCGGTGAGGCTTTATGCCAGGAAAAGCCACGAGAAAGAGAGCGAGCCCTGAGCTCGCTGCCAGGGGTGTCCACAGTCCACCCAGCCAGGGCTACAACGCTCTGCCTGGATTTCCAGCCTCTGCATTTGCTTGCCATTAACAGCCCCTTGCCTCACAGCAAGAGTCCTAGTGTGCATAGCATCCTGCCACCTCTCCCCTTTCTGTCCGCACGGCTTTTCCCATCGTGGCTAAAACAAACTCAAGTTTTCTTTGTGCCTCAGCTGAGCCAACTAGGGGGTATCCAGATATACATCTATAGATGGATTGATAGAGATCTCTATCTATATAGTCTCACTTACCTATATATCTACATAGATATATCTGTATAGATATACACAACTATAATCTGTATATCTGTGCATCCATACAGATATATCTGCATCTATCTATAGATATATGTGTGCATCCATACAGATATATCTGCATCTATCTATATATATGTGTGCATCTATACAGATACATCTGGATCTATAAACGCAGATATATCTGTGCATCTATACAGATATATCTGCATCTATCTGTAGATGTGTGTGCATCTGTGCATCTATACAGATATATCTGCATCCATAAATGCAGATATATCTGTGCATCTATACAGATATATCTGCATCTATCTATCTATCTATCTATCTGTGTGTGTGTGCAGATGCACACACACACAGAAAAATAGATAGATAGATAGATGCAGATACATCTGCATAGATACAGATATAGATATAGATAGATACAGATATATCTGCATCTATCTATATATATGTGTGCATCTGTGAATCTATACAGATACATCTGGATCTATAAATGCAGATATATCTGTGCACCTATACAGATATCTGCATCTATATATACAGATATAGCTGCATCCCTGTATCTATACTGCTATATCTATGTATATCTGTATAGATATACACAGATGTATCTATAGATAAGTGAAAATATAGCTATAGACAGAGATCTCTAGCTATACATCTATAGACAGAGATGTGGTGTGTGTGTGTGAACTGCATCCCACCACTGCTGGCTTCACTAAGACCACTGGCAATACGGGCCCATTTACTGCCATCCTAGAGGGACTGTATTTATGTTTTAAGTGACAAACCCCAGCAAAAGCTTGGAGTACCATCCACTCAGCAGAATAGGCGTGCAGGGAATGAGGAAGATCTATAGATAGAAATCTCTATTTCTAGATCTATAGCTATGTAAGGGAGAGATAGAAACACCCACTGAGCATCACACCTTGCCTTTGGGATGAGTTTTTTTAGAAGAAACCGATACCTAGATAAAGCATACCAGGCTGACTGGACCGTCACTGGCAGGATTTATTGTACAATCAGAAACCCACCATATCCCCCCTTCCTATTCAGATGTCCTCGACCAGGCAGCCTGAGCTTTCTCCGCTCCAGCGGCCGTCCGAGGGAGGCCGGGGGCCGCGAGCCCACCAGGTCTGCGCCTGTCCGAGTCCACTGCCCCAGTCCCACGCTCCTTCCCGAGGCAGGAGCTGCCAACGTCCTTGGTCTGAAGAGAGCAAACAGGGGTTTATCTCTCCTCAGCAAACAAGCCTGCCATTAAGGGACAGAACTTGGACAATATTTAATGACTCCGATGCAATATTGAATTACTCCGATCGTGGGAAGGGGATGGCCGGGAGCAAGAGGAGGAGCGGGAAGGTGGGAACTGCAGGGGAAATTCCAGAACCGGAGATGAAACGGAGCTGCAAAGCAGCTCTGACAGGTTAACAGGCAGGTAATACCCCGGCCGTGTTTGCTTAACCAGGCTAGCTCCCCGGGCAGCCCCGCGAAGGCCGAGCGGCACATCCTAAACCGCCGAGGAGAGGGTTCAGCACAATAACCGGTCAAGCAGGAAGCTGGGGACGTGGCTCGCTGGGCCGGGAGCCTCTGCTGTGTCTTGGGCCCCGACTCGTCCCCGTGCGGGGAGATGCACAAGCACTCGTGGATGACCAGATTCGACTCATCTGCCTGTGCAGGCTTGTCATAAACCCACCTTCCTTGGGGGGCTCGCACCCTCTGATCGGGGTGGCTTTTCTTGCCACCTCTGGGAAGGCAAAGCCAGCCACCCTTGCAGAAAAGTAACATCAAACCCCGAAAGGTGTCCCCGGCATTCATACCCCCAAGGGCCTCTACCAAGCCACCGATGCAAAGAGGTCGCCCTCTTCCAAGCATGGCCCAGGGGTTCGAGCACAAATGGAGATCCCTGTAGTCCAGTCCTGTCATGGATGTTAGGGTCGGAAGGGACCTCAATAGATCGAGTCCGACCCCCTGCATAGGCAGGAAAGAGGGCTGGGGCTAGATGACCCCAGCTAGATGCCTATCTAACCTCCTCTTGAAGACCCCCAGGGTAGGGGAGAGCACCACCCCCCTTGGGAGCCCGTTCCAGACCTTGGCCACTCGAACTGTGAAGAAGTTCTTCCTACTGTCCAGTCTAAATCTGCTCTCTGCTAGCTCGTGGTCATTATTTCTTGTAACCCCCGGGGGCGCCTTGGTGAACAAATACTCACCAATTCCCTTCTGTGCCCCCGTGATGAACTTATAGGCAGCCACAAGGTCGCCTCTCAACCTTCTCTTGCGGAGACTGAAGAGGTCCAGGTGCCCCAGTCTCTCCTTGTAGGGCTTGGCCTGCAATCCCTTAACCATACGAGTGGCCCTTCTCTGGACCCTCTCCAGGTTATCCACATCCCTCTTGAAGTGCGGCGCCCAGAATTGCACGCAGTACTCCAACTGCGGTCTGACCAGCGCCCGATAGAGGGGAAGTATCACCTCCTTGGACCTACACCTCCTGTCCCGACACCCCTTCCCTGCAAGCCTCCGAATGATGCATACCGCCAGTCCCTTGGGCACAGACCTTTGCCCTCCCGCGCTTGCAAAGCACCAAGCCGTGCCTAGCACTCGACCGGGGCTACGGGGAGGCTGCTCATGACAATGTTTGGTAATCCTCATGCCACCGGCATAGGGTACGATGGAGACAAAGCCATGATTCCCATTCGGGGTTAAACAAACCACGGAGAGAGGGAGTCTCACCCAGCACAAGGGTGTTAGGGAGTGTTAAGCAGCCTGCCAGGCTCTATAACCTTCGGCAAACAACAGATTAACCATTAGTCAGGTGTTAACCCTTCAAGAAAGTGCACTCCTCCCTACCGATCAGGACCGGCAGCCCCAGACCCTCTAAAAGCTAATGGTGGTTTGCTTCCTTGAGACAATCACGGACCAGCAATTGGCACTGCCACCCCGCACCCTCCGGGATCCCCAGGCCCGATTTCCAAGCCTTGTGCTGAGGTCACACTGTGTAATATTTTTAATGATTTAAAAAAGTAGTTTATTAGAAAAAGAGAGTGACACCAGTTTGGGGAGCTCATCAGAAAGCAGCCGTCTGGGGCAGGACGACACGCACGGCTAGGCAATGCAGTCACCGCCAGCCCACGGCTCCTAACGAAGGAGCATGCAGACTATTAAATGAACCTCTCTCGTCACCAGCTTTGATACAGCTCCTGACCTGCAACCGCTTCCCCACGGGTGTTTTTTTCCCCTGTGGATTAGGACTTCACATTATTCAGAGCTCTACGGTAGAGGGAACAGCCCGCAGTCATTGCTATTCTGGATTAAAAAAAGGAGTTTCTGCATCTCACATGAGCAGCAAAAAGGCTGAATAAGTCAGGCTTTATCCTGCAGCCTTTGCACGCTCGGACCCTGCAGCCTCCTGGAACTGGCACAGACCTCCAGGGACACACTGCAGGTGACAGAGAGGCCAGACCAGTTCTGCAGGCACCTGGAGCAGGAGATGTCTGCATCAAGGTGTGCTCTGCCTCTGTTGACATCACAACCGCTTGAATCGGAGCCGCGCTCCCACCGCCGGGCACGGGGAAAATACCACAAACAACAAACACCAGGCAGCTCTCACCTGGCGAGCGAGACTTGACCCTTGGACCGGGACTGTCTTAGCAGGAGCTGGCTGCCCTGCCGGCCTGGGCTAAGGCGGGGCGACGTGGTTCTCCGAAGGGTGGGAAGTTTGCTTGCCAAGGGCTGCGTGCATAATGCTTTCCTTTTATTTATTTTTTAATGCCCTGATCACTGTTTTCCTCTGGTTTGGGGTTCCTCTCCTTTAAAAGAAGGGATGGGAGGGAAGCAGGGAAGGAAAAATGGGGAGGGGAGGGAAAGAAAAAAAAAAAAAAAAATGATTTCATTTGAAGATTTCCTTTGGTTTTAAATAAAATGTTTCCTGATATTTACTTAGGTTATGGAAATGAATGCTTTCCCCTTGCGCACGTGTGCGCACACACTTCATTTTCCAGCCAGCCAAGCTGAGAAGAATCGCCCAGATGATCCCCCCTTGCTGCTCTCCAACAGGGAATGATCCACTGAACAGCAGGTTGATCAAAAAGGTTTGAGAGACTCACTTCCCATTGTCTTTGGGTTCGTGCCAGGGATCCCCCCTTTCCAAAGGGGTGACCGGGGTGCACTTCAGGGCCCGAGATGTGACCCTGCCACCATCCAGCACCATGAGACAGCATCTCCATAAGCATCTCAGTAGTCTCTTGATACTCTCAATACCCCAGCTACAAAACTTACTTGCATTAAAAAACAAAGGTAAAGTTGACTTTGGCAAATTATGTGCAACAAGGCTCGAGGTGACCCTATGGTATGACGCAGGGTACGGAAATCAGACTCTGCAGCTGCAAAAAATAATTAACCTGTACACACACACACACACACACACACACACACACACACGCGCGCGCGCGCACGCGCTTACTTTAGGGTAAAGTACATCAGCACTGAAAAGGAAACGTCACAAGAAAAATAAATCCATCTTTCTATGAGAAAAAGAACAACACTTTCATGAAAACCATGAACCAGGAACATAAGAGCTACAGATGCTAAGTACATGAGACAGTGATTCTCAACCAGGTGCCACAAGATCCTTTGAAGGATGCTGCAGGAAGGGCGAGGACATAAGAAGATCAAGGCAGGCTCAGGCTCCCCAGCCCCATTACCTGAGCCCTCTAACAAATAAATTAGTTTTCGAAATGCAGAACCCCTCAATGTACAAAGCGATGGAGGGATGCTGTGTCTAAAAAGGCCGAGACGC
This sequence comes from Alligator sinensis, assembly GCF_000455745.1. Classification (NCBI taxonomy): domain Eukaryota; kingdom Metazoa; phylum Chordata; order Crocodylia; family Alligatoridae; genus Alligator; species Alligator sinensis. The sequence goes on along the minus strand of NW_005842380.1, from coordinate 529,753 downwards.
ACTGAGAAAGCCTTTACCGAGAAGGACGGGCATCGCTCACCGAGGCTATAAGCAATGCAAAGGTGGCCGCGCTTGCTCCTTTTTGCAGCACAACTCCTGCATAGTTGGCTTTGAAAAGACATGTTTTACTAGGGACGGAAGGGAACCGACTCTTAACTCAGCCATAAATTTGCCATCAAAGGTTTGTTGGATTCCCTGCCCCTGCCCTCGCTCAGGGAGCAAAGGATTTATGGCTTGTCAGGTAAGCAGCTTTGCAAGCAGGAGGGGGTGGGAAAAAACCCTCAGGATGGAAAGACTTGCCAGGTAAAAGTCTAGGAGAAAGTAAGCCGTGCTCTGGAAAAGGCACCTTAATATTTCAATGCCAACGTGCAGGGATGCCCGATAAAGCAGCCCAGCCGTGCCAGAACAGTCTCCATGCATCGCTGCTCGCAGGCAGCATCTCTTCTCTTGTGGGTCCCAGTGAAACACCCTTCCCTCCCCATCACCTGCTGAGACCAGCCACTTTCTCTGGCTTTTCTGGTGCCTCGATCTAGGTAAAAACCTACCTCACTAGTGAGTTTGGGCTAAGGAGGGGTGGGCTGCAGCTCCAAGACCTGAACACACCCACGGCCAGAGACTGAGGGGGTCATCTTGGGGCAAAACCTTGGGAATCCAGTGCTCCAGTTGGGACAAGTCTTCATTGCTTTGTGTCTTATCGGTATCCTTCATCTCTTAAAAAGCAGGAGACTACTTCTTCCCTGTGAGGAATACAGTTAAAGGGATGCATTAATTTGCAGAGCACCTCCTCCTCCCAGCTTAATCTCTAGGACATGAGCAATTGTATTTCCTTCCTGCATTACAGACACCAAAATGGGTCAGTGAAAGCACAAGTCATCCCTGCACTTAGAAGAGCCGGGGCACACTAATGCGCTTGAAGCACACACCCCGTCGGCCCAGGGGCAATCTGGATCCGGAGAGATGTGCAGCCCTGTTCAAGGCAAAAGGGAGAAATGCAGCTTCCTAGACTAGCTCCTGGAGAGGGTAAGGTTGAAGGCAGCTGGCACAGACTGAACCAACCCGACGATGGAGAGAGAGCGCGACAGGGCTGATGGCTGGGATGGGGGACTAGCCGGCGCCTGCCGGTCCTGGAAAGGTCTGGGAGTTTGAGCAGCTTTCTGGGCTTCATTTGCAATGGGAAATAGGAGAAGCAAACTCCAGATGCCACTTCGAGGTGCTCACAGGTGGTGTCTTGCTTCTGTTTCCAGCTGCCCGTGGAAATACACGTGGCCCTGGCTGAAATGGATCTCGCCGAGCTGCAGAAAGGGCAGGATCCCCGCTCACATGCAAAGCAGATAACTGGGACAACACCACATCATTTCCCAGTCAAATGCACCTACCCGGCATAGTCCCTTCCCCTAGCACTCTGCTCACCATACCAAAGGGGATCGGTGTTATATGGCCCCCTGGTCTCTGCCACTGACTGCTTGGTCATGTCACCTTGGTCATGTCACCTTGGTCATGTCACCTCACCCATCTCTGCCTGGATTTCTTCATAATGATGACTAATATGCGCGGTTCATTCTTAAGACATTGGAGCTGAGTCAGAGAGTAGGAGCTCCTTGTTTCCAGAACCAGGGAGTACATTGCAAACACTGCCCAAACTGGTTCCTGGGAAGGGATTTCAAAGCTGGCCTGCGGAGGGACAGGGATGACTCAGGGAGTCAGCAACGGGGCACAGAAGGTCCCACCCCGAGCTTATCAGTTAGTCTAGGCCCCAAGCCCAGTGACAACTCCTCGCCCAGCCGCCTGCTGCCTTTGGGAGGTGGATCCACACGTGGAAGTTTGCACTTCCATGCACACACAATACAAGGTGTGCAAAGGTGGCGGGGCACAGGACAGCAACCCCTGCTCACAGGCCTCACGCCGGGCACAGACTACAAACTGGTTCACCGTATCCGAAGTACTGGAGCATCGCAAGTGCATGGAGTTGTCCTCGCCCTTTAAATCCCTCTCCTCTTGCACCCTTCCCCTCCCCGCCTGCCTACGCCTGCTCGCTCGCTGATATTTATTATCACCGGCCATTTCATAATCTCGGGCACGGGATGCAAGAACACAACTCACAACAAAGTTGCACATAGAAATCCCGGTCGCAAAGGGGATGTGGGAAAGGCTGGCGCTCCTTCCCCGTCCGCTCGGCGAGCTGCCCACGCAGACCCAGACTCGGGTCAGTAATGCTGAGGCTGCATTTCTCCCCCTGCCATCCTCCCTCAGCTTGGACACTGTTCCCTGACGGGGCTGGGGGAGGGAAATGCTCTGCAGAGTGGAAACTCTCGGAAGGGAAGTCACAATCCTCCAACCGTTCAAAAAGACGACTCATTTCTCCTCAAGGCAACACTACTGAAAGCTAGAGAGAGACTGCAAAGATACACGGCTGTGTGGATGGGGCTGGACTGGCGCTAAGGGCTTTGGGTTCAAATCCTGGCTGAGCCACAAATGCTCTGTTTGGCTCTGGCAATCAGGACTCGTGGTAGAGGTGATATCTTGTATTAAACCAACCCATTTTTTGCAACAACAAAAAGAAATTCTTTAATTGCAAGCTCTTTTTTTTGTTTTTTTTTTGCAAAAAACTTGCTGGTCTAATAAAAGAAATCACCTCTATCACGAGTCCTGATTGCTTTTGCCACTAAACCAATACCCGTTTGGCTCTAGGCAGTCCTGTCCCCTGGCCCTCCCCCGTGCCTCAGTTGTCCAGCTGTAAAATGGCAATAACGCCCCTTCCTCGGCCAACTCAGGCACAGTCTGTTCTCGTGCAAAGTCCTGCCATTGGGGCCTCTGGGCGTGATGATGCGACAGAAGCAGCAACTTGTGCAGTGCATGCAAGTGCTTCAGGTCGACCGCGGTTGGAAGAGAAACGTGGAGCACGCGGTGTGAATCTCCCTTCCAGCAACAGCCCCCAGGGAACAATGCCAGAAGCTGTGCCCGTGCTCACCCTGCCGCATAGGCGAGAACGTGCCAGTTCGACATGGGCCGAGCTAGCCTGGATCAGGCAGGGAAGTGCCACGGAGGACCACCTTGCACCGCCGAGCTGGGAGCAGGCATTGCTCCACTCCTGCGGTGCAGGGAGACCTGCTTCCAACTGAGGTGGGGGCAGATTTTCATGTGCGGAGAAAAGGGGAAACAAAATCCTCCAAAAGTACAGTCTGGAAGTGCATTGTGGTGTTTGCTCCATCCATTTGCTGTGGCAAGGCTCAGCCCTGGTCTAGGATACGGGTTTGCAGTGCGCTGATGGCTGAACAACGCCTATGGAAGGTGTGAGATAGGAGTAAAAAAAGTGTCTATACAGATCGATATAGATATCTGCTGCTTCTATTTCCAGCTGCCCGTGGAAACACACGTGGCCCCGGCTGAAATGGATCTCGCCGCGCTGCAGAAAGGGCAGGATCCCCGCTCACATGCAAAGCAGATAACTGGGACAATGTCACATCATGTCCCAGTCAAATGCACCTACCTGGCATATTCCCTTCCCCTAGCACTCCATTCACCATAGCAAAGCGGATCAGTGCTATATGGTCCTTCGGTCTCTGCCACCGACTGCTTGCATAGCCTTGGTCATGTCACCTCACCCATCTCTGCCTCGATTAGTCATCATTAAGACATTCAAGGTGAGTCAGAAAGTAGGAGCTCCTTGTTCCCAGCACCAGGGAGTCTAGAGATAGATAGACATCGGTAGATATCTATACATCTCATTTCCAGGAGGTGGAAAAGGTCAACTCCTTTCCTCAGTGCTTTGTCTGCACGTCCACAGAGCTCAGAAAACCAAAAGCAAACTGGGGAGAGCTGTGGGGCCAAAACGCGTGCATATAAAGGAGAGATAGGAGAGGCTGATGGACAAGACAAATGGAGAAGGGGAAGAAAGAGAGAGAAGAAACCATAAGCCGAGGGTAAGATCAGCACGAAGCCTGTGTTTGAATCCCGCCGGCCTGTGTCCCAGCTGCTCGCGAATACAAATCAGGACCCAAAAAGAGGGAAAGAAAGAACCAAATCAGACAATTAGGAAGGGAAGGCTCCTGGCAGGGCTCGTCCTGGAGACCCGGGGCTGGTTTTGTTTACGAGCGAGAGGAAGTGGGAACCGCTCCTGTTTGCTCTTCTACAGAAAGAGAAAGCGCCAGTGTTTTAATTTCTCCCTTGAAAGCCCCAGAGGGTTTTGCCTTCAGTGAATCAGGAGGGCTCAGATCTGGAGAGCTACCCTCTGCCTTTTGTCAGAGGAGATTTTGGTTGGTTTTCTCCCTCCCTCCTCCTCCCCCCCAGTCCCTCCATGTGAAAGAGGAAACGGAGCACAAAGCGGGTATTTTTGTACATGGAAAATAGCAAGAGAGCAAGCACCACGAACCGAAGGACACGGGCCCTCGCCCGCTGCTTGCAGGGCATCCCTGCCGGGGAGGAAGAAATGCCTCCGGTGAAACCACCTTTGCAACAGAAAGCCACGCGAGACAGCCTATGTCAAGACCAGATAAAAAGGCACGGGCATGCTGGCGTTGAGCTCGGGCTGCCTGCAGCCCAGAGGCACCACGACTAGCCAGCGTGGAGGCCCCGTTCGGTCACACGCAGAGGAACCAAGTCAGTTGAACCAGTGCAAAATCCCCGTCCGGTTGCAGCTATTCTGATGTCACGGTGGCTTCGCTGCACTCGGTAGAAACCAGCTTCTGATTCAAACCAAAACACGGCTGGTTTCAACCCAGAGCAGCCTGTCCAAGCGGGTTAAAAACCCAACCACCCCTAACGCAGTCCGGCTAAGCACAGTGCAACGGCAGACAGGCCGAGAGCACGGGGTGGTTTTAACCGAATAGGAAAGGGGAGAAAAAAAAGAGAGGAATGGAGGGGAAAAAAAAAACAAAAACCACACACCAAAAAAATAAATAAATAAATAAATAAATATCGAGGTGTCTTGTCCAAGGGGTCACTGCTAGAGCCAGGAATACAACCTGAGCTCGGTTTGCTTTGCAGGACGGGATGCTTTGATAGGTGTGCAACACACGTGGGCGAACGGGCTTTGTGGACCCGTCACGAGAGGTCGGCTGCCCAAACGCTTCAAGTATCTCTTGCATCTCTGCCTGGGAGAAGACCCAGAGAACTGGAGAACCGCTCCTCGGCGGCAGAAGGAGCCTGTGGCCTGCTGCAAAAAGAAGAAACCCGTCTGAAGCCAACATCCACCCATTTCGTTCCCGCTCCCCGGGGCGGACGGGTATGGGAAGGGAATGCAAATGCCATGGAAACCTGGAATTTGCAGACGTCATGTCCAAATGCAACCGGCGGCAAAGAGCACCCGGGCAGGCTGAACAGTGCAGCCTTTCACCAGGCGAGCGCTTCCCCGAGCTCGCCCTCCGCCGTGCAAACCTGGATTAACTCAATGGCGTGACTCCAAATTCCTGGAGGAGTCTGGCCCTTTTCGTGTGTGCCCAACAGGCAGGGTTTGAAGGGACCGTCCCGAGCATCCCGGAGCGTGAGGGTCCGGTCACACCAACACGTGTTTTTGGAAGAAGCCAAAAACTCGTTAAAAAATGCTGCATCTTAAAACAATTAAGCAGGCAGGCTGTTGGGAGAGTGGCTTTCCTAAATGCAGCAAAGGGACATTCCCAGATGAGGGGGATTGCAGTAGAAACGGAGCCTTTTTGGCAGCTCACGAGTTCTCTACGGAGCATGGCCTCTGTTGCAAGCTGCTTTTCTGCAGCGAGGCGGAGCAGTGCTTGAGCTCCCGGGATATTATTTTTCAGAGGGATGGATGGAAGCAGGCAAAGCCAGAGAGGCACTGAATATCTGGGGGACTGTCTCAAAAGGGCCTGGGATAGGGAGCTGCAGGTGGCTACTCGCTCGCCTCTACGCAGAAAGGTGCGGGCCTGCCAGGCGAGGGTGGGGAGATGGCGAGGCTTGGATTTGGCAGGCGAGGTGGTGGGGAAAGCCAGGGAGATTTGCAAGCAGATGCTTTTGAGGTGTTTAACATGCCCCATGTCACAACGTGCCACCGAGACGAGATCTGGACACTGCCCATGCATCTACTTTACACACTCAATGCAGCAAGATGTGGGAGATTTTGCTAAATGCAAGGTCGCCAGGTGTCGTTTGGCAATCCTAGCAAGCCCTCCCTGCTCCCAGGACCACAGCATGGGGAAGACCAATTCCTCCATGCATGGCACGACACAGCAGAGCTGCACTACCCTTCCTGGCAATGCCGGGATACCAGCCAAGTCCTGCCCATCCCAAAAAGCCCATTGCTCCTACAGGAACATTACTTTGCATGGATCGAAGTCGCTTTGAACAGGGAGGTGAGAGAGAAGAGAAAGCTGAAGCCTTCCCCTTGTCACAGCTCCCAAACCGTCCCCTGTTTTGCATTTAAAAACCAGTGCCACTTTGCCTGCTTTTAAAACAGGCCAAATTTCCCCGTGCGTTCAAGGAAATCCTATCTGATCAGCAATGCATTCAGGGCACGGGGAGGGGGTGGAAGCGATAGTCATCCAGACCATATGCACATCCACACACATGAGCAAGGGAGAAGCAAAATCAAAAGCCATTCAAGAGGAGAGGAACCAGGAGGAACTCGAGGCTACATTTTGGAAGATGCTGCTGGTCGGCGCTCACGGGGACCGAGCCGACTGGCAACACGGGACGGTGCCCCAGATGACGCCGCATCACACAGACTGGCAGGCACCAAGCAGCCCTCAGTGCTCAGGACACCTGATTTGGGGTTTTTCAGGGCAGCCTGAACACGGGACAGCGAGCAGGCATGGAGCAACATTGCCATCAAGCGGCTGTCCTGTGGAAATCCTGCATGCTGAGCTGGTTTGGAAGGGGCAGGAATTAGGGACACGAAGGGGACCCCCGGGGACATCACAAGCACAGGCATCGCCTCTCACCGTCCCCTTCATCAACGTACCAGAGCTCTGATTTCATTTCTTAATGGTGAACATCAGGGCAAAGCTTTCTGTCCCCCACCCACCGATCATGCTCGCCAGGCTCAAAATATACAGAGAACGATCTTAAAATAATCCATCTAGAGAGCATGCGTGTGCATGCGTATACACGTGTGCAGCCCACACGGACTTCAGAGCATCATGCTGCCGGCTGGTACTTTGAGGTGAGTTCATGAATATTAAGACGTGTCAGATCTAATTTTACCTTTTTTAATCCATTAGTGAACATAACTAACTTTGGGCATTAAAATGCTGTTTGCTTCCCACGAATGGGAGGGGAAAAAAACGCCAATAAGCATTTAAAATAAGACTGCTCAGGGGGTAACACATTTAAATTCATAGGATATAGTGAAGGAGAAAGAGGGTTACTTTGAAAGCTGATAACCAATCTAACCTGCGGAGGCTCTTCCACCGAGATGCACTTTGAGCAAAGCACTTGACCTTCACGCTGTGGCCCGGAGAAGGCCCCGAGGGCCCTAATGAAGGGATCACGAGCCTGCGGCTGTTCTGGGGGGGGACGTGGGAGCAGGGCTATGGCAATAAAACGGACAGTTCTGCAAACCCGATGCGGAGAAACAGCACCAAACCAGGGAGGATGCCTTGGAAGGACACTGGTGTCGGCGTCGGAGGGATGGTCTTGGATTTGCAGAAGGCAGGTCTCCGGAGGGCGCGCTCGGCACGGACCCCGCAACAAGCCTGGACTCCTTGGCTGTCTTTGTGCGGTTCTCCACCCCCACCCAGAGGCAAATGCTGATTATCTGTCTCTACATAATCCAACCTCCTCCTCCACTTGCTGAGAGCTGTCCACAACCATGCGATTGCTGCTCCATCCCTGCTCCCTCCTGGACGTCATGAGAGCAACCTCCTATTCCTCGCTCCCCTGTTGCCTCCAGCCAGGGAGCTGCACCCGCAGCCGTCTCTTCCGCCAGCGGCATGGGCTGCCCACGTCAGGTCCTGGCGGCAGGGACGGAGGGCGGCACGCACAGGTTTGGGCTTCAAGGGCACAACAGACAGCACCTGCCAGCACCATCTGAAAGCATTTAAGGATTGTAGAATCAAAACCGTGTGGCGGAGGTGATACATCTTTTATGAGATATTTGCAAAAAATAGATATTAGATATTTGCAACAAAAAATGTTCTTTATTTGCAAGCGTTTGGGCACAGGCACCCTTCCTCAGGCACGTGAGATTTAAGGACTGTGCACACCTGTCACATCCCACCCAGGTCCAGGCCTCAAATCTCTGCCCGTTTCCTTCTTGCCTCTCCCAAAGTTTAGTTTCTCCTCCTCCAAGGTCCCTCATCCTTTACCTGCCTGCTCCTCTCCCCGCTCTGCTCTACATATCCCCATCTCTGTGTCTGTCAGTAGCTGCGGGCAATGCACCCCAGCTTTAGGAAGACAAGTCATTGCCGAAGAAGCTCGGTGTCCAGCACCCCCATGTTGGTCTCCCTGCAGCCAGTACCAAAATGTAGGGACTGAGTTTCCACATCTAGCCCCCTTCTGCAGCCCCACTCCCCAGAACAAGCCATCGACTCCCAGCCTGCTTGCAATGAAGTGGGGACAGACCCTAAAAACAGCACACATTCGCTTTCTGGTCTGCTTTGGAGACAGGATTCCCAGCGGCACTTGCAGAAAAAGGCCCTGCTGCGCCGATCATCCCAGGGACGCTAGAGGGCAAAATTTTTTCCTCCTCGAACCCTTGCAAGAAAACAGCCTCGAGATGGCAGCACACACCAACAAGAGCAACCCCCAACTCCAAGTTCAAGCTGTGCCCGGTGGGGGGGGTTACGGCAGTCACAAATTTAAGGTCGTTCTCTTCTACCACGGTGCAGGCAGTACAGTCCATCAAAGAGGAGGTTGCAACGCTCCTGTTCTCTCCCCTTAGATCGAGGCAGTCGCTGTCGGATAGGTTTAATGTCAAAGCATTTAACCAGATCCTAAAAACACCAAGCTAGTCCAACTAGCAGCAGAAGAGTGGACAAAACAGGGGGGCAGCTGCAAATGCGCCAGCTCTAAGTTGTTAAAGAAACGTTTGCAAAAGGCAAAGCGTATCATCAACCCTGGGGTTATGAGATACGGTCTCTAATCTAGCCCTAACCCTATCTAGCAAGGCTGTTCCCTTCAAAGGTTCATTAAGAGGTCTCTGGTCCCTTCACGTGAGAAATTATGCTGAGGTTTAACTGGGTTATGAACAGTCAGGCTGAACATCAAGACAGAGGTGCTTTTAAATCCAACCTGCTCCTCCCGAATACGCAGCTTTGCCCAGCCTCAAAGCAACATCTATACGTCCCCGCTGGCCACAGCGTTTGCCACAAATCGGTCCGTCCTCTCTGCAGGCTTGCACAGGTACAAGGAGCTCCAGGTGTTCAATGCAGGTGCTCACCGAAGCCTGTGCACACAACAGGGCTTGGGGGGGGGGGGGAGGTCTCCATCTCTCTCCCAGCTCGGCCTAAAAAATCCTTCGCCTTGCTGACATTTAAGATTTGCCAGAGGACTTCAAGCCAACCGCTCGAGCCAAGAAGTGCCCAGAGCCACCCAGCGCAGCTAATCTAAGCTCTGACGCTGCAATATCTCCTTGCACACTCTCCACCCATGCTCTTTTCTGCTTTAACAAAGCCAAGTCAATTGTGGAAGGGACAGGCACCCCGTCCCCAGACACTTAGGGAGTTACCCTAAACCCTCAATCCTGTTCTCAAAAAGAGAAAGGCATGTTTCAATGGTGTTTGACTTGCAGGAGTCGTCACTGAGGATGGAGCAAAAGAGTCCGTATTGGTGATGGGTGTTGTGTCCCTGCCGCTAAGTACACAGAGTCAAAAAGCCCAGGGCTGAATCGATTCGGTCTTCTCAGGTTAGTCTAAACTGCGTAGATTGAACCAATAAGCGAGTGACCAGACGTTCACTTTTGATTCTGGAAATGCAGCCACCTGCCTGCAGTGGCCCAGGCCAGAAGCCGGGGGGCGCTAGAGCACGCCTCTGCTTGGCTGGAGCAGACAGCTTGGGCCAAGCCTAGCCTGCCCACTCTGAGGGGGAGGTGCAAAGCATCCTGGGATGCAGGGGGACTGAGAGTTAACTTGAATCTGGTGGGGGACCGGGGACAGAAGTTCAATAAACCGATTTAACCTAAATCAGTTAAGTCTGACACTACATCCACCCCGGTTTATCTTAAACCTTTTTCAGACTGGCTGAAACCAGGTTATGTGCACTGAACTTATGCTGCGTTACAGCGTTGAACCAGTTTCCAATCATTTATATTGGTTTATGTGCAACTTCTGCCCTTAGCTCGGGTGTTAGGTTGAGGTAGTTACCTTTGGACAGAGAAATGCAAAGTCCCGAGAGAGCAAGGCAAGGGCACCATGCTTCAAGACGACTGCACGCCTCCAGCTCTGCAAGCACAGATGTGAAGCCCTCCCCAATGCACCCGCTCCCAGAAGGGAGCTGCCAGACGCTGTTCGCTGCGGCTTTCGCTGCATCCTGCTGCCATCCTTGCAGAGCGGCCAGGGAGACGCTAGGGGTCACTGGTGACTGCAGAGCCATGAGATGCACGTGCAGGATCAGCAGCAAGGCATGCGGGGAGGGAAGTCTGCACGCTGGATACCCAGGCTGCCCCTGGCAAGACAGGAGCCCAGTTGGGCCACAAACAGATGGCAGGATATCCGAAAGCCAGGGGAAGGAGAGATATTCTCCATTACCCTTCTTGGGGCAGATGGATGCAAAGTAAGAGCTCCTGAACAGCTGTCAAGGAGTCCTGGACCCGTGCATGGAGCCTGCACTTTTCTCACCACAAGAGAAGCCAATGCCCACAAAGCACTTTGGGTTTCTTTGCTTTGGCGGAGTCTGGGAAAGTGTCTCTAGTGCCCCTGCTATCGGACCCAGCAGCAAAGGCTGGGTAGCGGGATGGGTCATGGGGACTGCAGGATGGAAAGCCTTTATTTGTGCACTACTAGTTCTGGGGGAGAAGCAAGGACTCCAGTCCCATAGGGGTTAGCCTGGCACCCTTCCTCTGCACATCAGGTGGGAGAGCTTGCCCCCACCACCATGAAGGCAGTCCCAGGAATCGCATCACCCACGCCGCAGAGAGACAGGCCGGGGGGAAGAAAGGGGTCATCGCAGCTGCCGGAGTAGCCAAGCTGATATCATCTCCGGCTTAGAGCACATGCACCAAGGAGAGGGGCTTCTCCAGCATCCACCCTGCAGACCCTACAGCGATGTCCTAGCCCTGCTGGGACGGCTACTTTTAATCCAGATTCAAAACTGCGTTCCTCGGGTGTTTCAGTCACCAGGCACACTGATATCCCAGGGAACGTGGTAGCTCTCAGAGCCGCAAGGTCTCCAGCTCGAGGCTTTCAGAGGTTTTCTGTACACCCAGAGGGGATGGCTCCATCAGCTGTGATGAAGTGCAGCCCACCTGAGCTCTGTGGGATGCCAGGATTGATGCCCGATAGGGCCAGCTGCTTCCTGGCACCCAGACTGCTGCACCATGGCAAACAGATGGTGAGAGCACGAAGTGGCCCCTGGCACCCACGCAGGCGCAGATGGCGAGGGCAACAAGTAGCCGCTGGAGAAGCAGGAGTTAAAATTTCTGCTTGCTAAAGGGAAGGATGAAAATGCTGCTGGAAAAGCTCTGGCTAGAACCCACCGTCTTTTGCATAAGTCACCACCACTTTCTGCAGATGCTCCAGTTTCGCAGTTGCAATACTTTATAGTAAAATAATCTATAAAACACAATCCCTTCTACCATACTCAGACCTCACCCGAGATGAGGACCTGTTGGGCTATGCATTACACACAAGGAACAAACCATCTCAGCAGACAAAGGAAGTCCCGATTCACGGGGCACGGAGACAGATGGAATAAGCAGTCACCAGATCAGGAACCAAAGATGAAACCCACCCAAATCCCAGGATGCCCAAAAGTCTGCATTTGCCACCAGCACCGTGAAGGTCACAGACTGGACTTGTTGGGGGCAGAGGACCCCCCGCTCCCCTGCTTAGCAGCAGGGCCATCCAACGCCACGTCGTATTGGCTGGAGGAAAGCAGGCTTGGACCAGATACAAGGGGAAACTGAGAGAATCACGTTGCAGAAGTGTCTGAAGTCAAGTGCTCGGTATTTCCACACATTTGCCCGAGGGCAACCCCACGGGGCAGGGAACGGGCTGAGCTATTGCATAGAAAAGCGGCGCAAGGATACTGACTGGTTGTGGGGGAGGAACTGAATAGGACCAGACTGTTTTAAAGCCCAAGAGCCGGAGGGCTGCAGGGGGAGAACGGGTCTGCCGGCCACCTGAGCTGCTCCAGACAGGGAGCCAGAGGGGCTGAAGCCTTAACAATGAGGACTCTGTCCTCTCCAAGAGCAGCCGCAGCCACACAGCGAGCATCCCAGGAGGGGGGCAAGGAGTCCAGGAAGTCAGCAAACAAGCCTTGCTTATCAATGTGAGCAAGCGCTCAGCGGTGCACGGGGCTGCTCCCGGGAAATCCTGCTTTTACACTGGCGTTGGCCGGCAATGGGGTTTTCCTGGTTGCAAGCCCAGCGGGAAGGAGGCTGCAGTCTGCAAGGGCTCTGCTGCCTCTCGAACCCCCTCAGCAGCATCCAGCTGTTTGTAACCCTACAGCAAACCTCCGTGCTCCCAGGAGGATGCAGCATATAGCGAGCCTGGAGAAGGGCCCCATCCGCGAGCCCGTCCCAAGCCCACCTGCAGGGCTGGGAAGATGCACTCGTGGCCTTTCCTCGCCCCTTGGGCCTGAACTTCGTATCCTGGGACCACGTCCCAGCGGCTCTCATGTGAGGCAGGCGGGCCACGGCTGAGACAATGCAATTTTTCTGTTACTTAGTGCTGGACCTGAGGGTTACGCAAACCCGAGGAGCTCCCCATGGCCAGCGCCCGCACTCTCCCCATCTGCAGGGGAGGAGGAAAGGTGGAAATCCAGACTTTGCAATTGTTTTCACAACCTACGGTAAAATATATCCAGTGCCCGGACCTCTACTGGGCATGGGGAGCCAGCTCCTGAAGTCTCACACAAGGGGATAAAGAAAGAAAGAGAGTCCCCGTTGCAGAGTACCAACCTCTCTTTGCAAGGGGGGTTCACCGCGTGGCCACCCTCGGCTCTCACGGGAGGCTCTGGGAATGCTCTCAGGCCCCGCGGAGAGCAGGAGGTAACCCAGCACCAAGCAGAGTAAGCACTCACCAATATGTGGTAGTGCTGGGGAGGGAGAGGCAATCACCCAGTGTCATCCTGGATGGTGGGACGTGCTAGAGCCCAGAGGCAGAAAAGCTGCAGGCCAGCTGAGATCCATAATCTGCCCCGTCCCAACCAAGCACGGGCATCTTGCATGGTTGGAGTACACAGCAAGACACCTGGTGGCATGGGTTTCATGCACAATGATTGTGATCTGGCTCCACCGAATCTCCCTGCCTCTCATGCCAGCCAAGACCCCTGTCCTTGGAGACCCAGGCTGTGCTCAGCTACATCCTCTCCATCGCAGAGGCTCTGGGCACCAGATTGCACACCAGGCACAAATCAGAGGGCTGTAAGCAGCAGGCATCAGCTCAGAAAGCACAGTGTCCCCATGGGGTGGAGAGAGCATGGGTTTGCAAGACAAACAAGGGGTCCAAGCTGTATTGCAAGACCATTACTACACAGGGGGCATGCAAAATTCCTGGTCCCTAATCTCTGGGAAAGCAACCCCCCCAAAGACCTGAAGCCTTCTCCCCAAAATGCTGCAACAACCACACTTCAGTTGGCTAAGGAGCACCCATGAAGACCTCTCTCCTCCTCCCCTCCACATGCTCTGCAGGCTTGCAGCTCCAGGATCACAGCTCTTTGATGCGGAGCAAGGCAAGCAACCAGGCTCTCCCAAGGTGCCAGAGGAGCTCGGAGCAAAAGGGCAGAGTTTCCCTGTTACAGTCAGGACGTGGCATGCCGACAGCGAACCACTTGCCGAGCCACGCTCCCTGCCACAGGGTGCACAGGGGTCCCGATTCCCAACCTAGAAGAAAACCACGGGGAGACACAAAGGATGCAAGGACCGCTACGATCGGCCGCAAAGGGAAAGCAAATCCAACTGGCAGCTTCTGTAGTACTCCCAGTTGCATGGGAAGGCTTTACCGTCACTGCCTTCTCCAGAAGCAGCTGGGAAGGAATAAAGCCAACTCTATTCTGTATCCCCACATCAGTCTGGGTCAGACATGCCACGTAGCAACAGCTTTGAACACGGAGCCTACGTGGTTAATAGGCCCTGAAAGATCATTTCTTCTGAACAAATCAAAGGAGTCCCCAAGAAGCTGAGCAGGTGGCTCTCCCAGGTTCAAAAAGCAGCAATAAAAGCAGAGCGAGGACAATTACATTTGCCCGCAGGCAAGAGACAGCGTGAAAGGCTGGCTCCAGTCCAAAGGAAATGCCGCACCGCTGAGGATGGAGCAGAGCCGGTGCTTCAGGGCCGCGGCGCAGGTAGCAGAGGGACCCACGCGGCGGAGCTGGAGAACCGGGGAGATTCCCCTGACCCACAACCGGCACGGGATGGAGATGCGTCTCCGGCACGGCGCGGGATCAGCCGCCTCGCGCTTCCATCGCTGGTTCAGCCAGGGACCACGTGCATCCCTTCAGTTCATCCCTCCCCTCCCTGCCCGGGAGGCCTCCATCGGTGGGATGGCAATGCTGGCTGTTCGCCAGGGAAGCCTCCTCATGGCAAGAGCAGTGGGAGGATGAAGCCAGCTGCCTGGGGAAGTGGAACGACCCCCTTCATTGAGCTCCGATTCATCTAAGACTGCAAACTACCTGGTGCCTGCACGGCGCAGAGACTCTGGCAGGAGTCTTATCGAAGCCAGGGCCCGTGGAAATCCCCAAGCATCCCGTGGCTTCTGTTCCCATTCCCAGCACGGATCAGATGCACCCATTGCCAGCGCTGGGTGCATTGCAAAGAGCATGAAACATCACCCGGCCCCCCAGAGACAGAAGTCACCTACCCAGCCCTGCAAAGCCTCTGTCCAGGATGCCCAGCAAAATAGAAGCGCTGCTCGACCTCAACCCAACACACGGGCTAGGGACAGAAATTGCACATACCGGTTCAAATCTGCAACACGACAGATGTTCAGTGCACATAAACCACTTTCAAAATGACTGAAACCAGTTTAAGATAAACCGGGATGGATGCATCGAAGTCAGAGGTGGGTTCTCCGAGGACCGGGGGGTCTTTGTGAAGCTTCCCGGCCCTCGGCTCTCCTGCTTTTCTTTCGCATTAAGGGAGGATGGGATGCCTCCCTTGCCCAAGTCCTATAAGGCTCGATAGGTCAAAGCAGGAACGACGTCAATTCAGGAGCCAAAAAAGCATCCGTTCCCAATCACCGGTCGGCAGCACGCTGCAGTCCCCTTCCAGTCCCTCCCGACTAGCGGGGAGGGAGGTCTCGGAGAGCGGCATGGCCTCGCGATGCCGTGGGACGCTGGTCCCAACTGCTCTGCAGCCAAGCCTCCTGGATCACCTGGGTGGGGAAACTTGGCCCCTGGCCCTAGCATCATCTGGCCTTGCAAGGTAAAGGCAGTCCAGTGCTCAGACATGCCCAAAAGATACAAAGAGCTAGAGTCCTGCTCCGGCGGCACCCCCGCCCCCCTCACCTTCCCCAAACAAAGAAGCTTTTCTCCTTCGAGGAGGGTCACAACACATTTTCATCAGATGGGAGCTTGTTTCCATTCAGCCTGGGCCCTGTCTTATCCCAGCCACCGAGAACCCTCAGTACCCTCGAGACAAGCTCCGCATTGTTTGCAACAGGCCTAAATAAATGGCAGCTCCCCCTCCCAGCCACCACCACCACTTGCTTTGACACGCTTTATAGTATAGAAAACAGCAGGGATCTCCTTTTTTTTTCCATCCCCCCCTAGAAAAAAAAATAAAAGAGAGGAGAGAGGGTGGGAGGGGTGGAAAAAAACCTGCTTGTATTCTGCTCTGTTTGAACCTCTTTGTCCATTATTGAGCAGCAGCTTCAGGAAGGGAGTTCTTGTTAAGGATGGTATTTCAGGCTCACGGGAAGCAAAATTAGGGCCTGAGTTGAAGTGACAAGGGGACAGCGGTGTTCGTGTTCACACGGGGAATGAAAACCTACCATCGGCGACAGCAGGAAGGGTGACAAGGAGTGTCTGTTCAGCCCGACACAGAGATGATACATCTGCGATCATGAGCCTCATTGGCACCACTTCATCTATCTGATCCTACAGCGCCAGCGCTGGGGAAGCGGATTTCGCACGGAAGGCACTGTGCTCGGTGGGAGCTTGGAGATATTGCCAAGCTTGGTGTAAAAGAAGAAAATATTACGTGTCGAGTGAGAAAGTTTGCTCTTATCTGCATTTTGGACGGGAGACAAATAGCAGTGTGTCACAAAGGCTTTGACGGGGAAATGAAAAGGTATTGCCAGTGTTTCTGCAGTCCTTTGGTGGAAGAGGATAGATAGATAGATAGATAGATAGATATCTTCCAGTATACTCGATAGATAGATAGATAGATAGATAGATAATCTTCCAGTATATTCTATAGATAGATAGATAATCTTCCAGTATTCTCTATAGATAGATAGATGGATAGATAGATAATCTTCCAGTATACTCTATAGATAGATAGATAATCTTCCAGTATACTCTATAGACAGATACATGGATAGATAATCTTCCAGTATACTCTATAGATAGATAATCTTCCAGTATACTCTATAGATAGATAGATCGATATCTTCCAGTACTCTTGATAGATAGATAGATAGACAGACAGACATCTTCCAGTATACTCTATAGATAGATAGATATCTTCCAGTATACTCTATAGATACATAATCTTCCAGTATACACTATAGATAGATAGATAGATAATCTTCCAGTATACTCTATAGATAGATAGATCGATATCTTCCAGTACTCTTGATAGATAGATAGATAGACAGACAGACATCTTCCAGTATACTCTATAGATAGATAGATCGATATCTTCCAGTACTCTTGATAGATAGATAGATAGACAGACAGACATCTTCCAGTATACTCTATAGATAGATAGATCGATATCTTCCAGTACTCTTGATAGATAGATAGATAGACAGACAGACATCTTCCAGTATACTCTATAGATAGATAGATCGATATCTTCCAGTACTCTTGATAGATAGATAGATAGACAGACAGACATCTTCCAGTATACTCTATAGATAGATAGATCGATATCTTCCAGTACTCTTGATAGATAGATAGATAGACAGACAGACATCTTCCAGTATACTCTATAGATAGATAGATCGATATCTTCCAGTACTCTTGATAGATAGATAGATAGACAGACAGACATCTTCCAGTATACTCTATAGATAGATAGATCGATATCTTCCAGTACTCTTGATAGATAGATAGATAGACAGACAGACATCTTCCAGTATACTCTATAGATAGATAGATCGATATCTTCCAGTACTCTTGATAGATAGATAGATAGACAGACAGACATCTTCCAGTATACTCTATAGATAGATAGATCGATATCTTCCAGTACTCTTGATAGATAGATAGATAGACAGACAGACATCTTCCAGTATACTCTATAGATAGATAGATCGATATCTTCCAGTACTCTTGATAGATAGATAGATAGACAGACAGACATCTTCCAGTATACTCTATAGATAGATAGATCGATATCTTCCAGTACTCTTGATAGATAGATAGATAGACAGACAGACATCTTCCAGTATACTCTATAGATAGATAGATCGATATCTTCCAGTACTCTTGATAGATAGATAGATAGACAGACAGACATCTTCCAGTATACTCTATAGATAGATAGATCGATATCTTCCAGTACTCTTGATAGATAGATAGATAGACAGACAGACATCTTCCAGTATACTCTATAGATAGATAGATCGATATCTTCCAGTACTCTTGATAGATAGATAGATAGACAGACAGACATCTTCCAGTATACTCTATAGATAGATAGATCGATATCTTCCAGTACTCTTGATAGATAGATAGATAGACAGACAGACATCTTCCAGTATACTCTATAGATAGATAGATCGATATCTTCCAGTACTCTTGATAGATAGATAGATAGACAGACAGACATCTTCCAGTATACTCTATAGATAGATAGATCGATATCTTCCAGTACTCTTGATAGATAGATAGATAGACAGACAGACATCTTCCAGTATACTCTATAGATAGATAGATCGATATCTTCCAGTACTCTTGATAGATAGATAGATAGACAGACAGACATCTTCCAGTATACTCTATAGATAGATAGATCGATATCTTCCAGTACTCTTGATAGATAGATAGATAGACAGACAGACATCTTCCAGTATACTCTATAGATAGATAGATCGATATCTTCCAGTACTCTTGATAGATAGATAGATAGACAGACAGACATCTTCCAGTATACTCTATAGATAGATAGATCGATATCTTCCAGTACTCTTGATAGATAGATAGATAGACAGACAGACATCTTCCAGTATACTCTATAGATAGATAGATCGATATCTTCCAGTACTCTTGATAGATAGATAGATAGACAGACAGACATCTTCCAGTATACTCTATAGATAGATAGATCGATATCTTCCAGTACTCTTGATAGATAGATAGATAGACAGACAGACATCTTCCAGTATACTCTATAGATAGATAGATCGATATCTTCCAGTACTCTTGATAGATAGATAGATAGACAGACAGACATCTTCCAGTATACTCTATAGATAGATAGATCGATATCTTCCAGTACTCTTGATAGATAGATAGATAGACAGACAGACATCTTCCAGTATACTCTATAGATAGATAGATCGATATCTTCCAGTACTCTTGATAGATAGATAGATAGACAGACAGACATCTTCCAGTATACTCTATAGATAGATAGATCGATATCTTCCAGTACTCTTGATAGATAGATAGATAGACAGACAGACATCTTCCAGTATACTCTATAGATAGATAGATCGATATCTTCCAGTACTCTTGATAGATAGATAGATAGACAGACAGACATCTTCCAGTATACTCTATAGATAGATAGATAGACAGATAATCTTCCAGTATACTCTATAGACAGACAGATAATCTTCCAGGATACTCTATAGATAGAGAGATAGATAGATAGATAGATATCTTCCAGTATACTAGATAGATAGATAGATAGATAGATAGATAGATAGATAGATAGATAGATAGATAGATAGATAGATAGATAGATAGATATCTTCCAGTATACTCTGCAGATAGATATCTTCCTGTATACTCCTTCCAGTACACTCTATAGATAGATAATCTTCCAGTATACTCTATAGATAGATAGATAGATAGACAGACAGATAATCTTCCAATATACTCTATAGATAGATAGATGGATAGATAGATAATCTTTCAGTATACTCGATAGATAGATAGATATCTTCCAGTATACTCTGCAGATAGATATCTTCCTGTATACTCTAGATAGATAGATAGATAGATAGATAATCTTTCAGTATACTCGATAGATAGATAGATATCTTCCAGTATACTCGATAGATAGATAGATATCTTCCAGTATACTCGATAGATAGATAGATATCTTCCAGTATACTCGATAGATAGATAGATATCTTCCAGTATACTCGATAGATAGATAGATATCTTCCAGTATACTCGATAGATAGATAGATATCTTCCAGTATACTCGATAGATAGATAGATATCTTCCAGTATACTCGATAGATAGATAGATATCTTCCAGTATACTCGATAGATAGATAGATATCTTCCAGTATACTCGATAGATAGATAGATATCTTCCAGTATACTCGATAGATAGATAGATATCTTCCAGTATACTCGATAGATAGATAGATATCTTCCAGTATACTCGATAGATAGATAGATATCTTCCAGTATACTCGATAGATAGATAGATATCTTCCAGTATACTCGATAGATAGATAGATATCTTCCAGTATACTCGATAGATAGATAGATATCTTCCAGTATACTCGATAGATAGATAGATATCTTCCAGTATACTCGATAGATAGATAGATATCTTCCAGTATACTCGATAGATAGATAGATATCTTCCAGTATACTCGATAGATAGATAGATATCTTCCAGTATACTCGATAGATAGATAGATATCTTCCAGTATACTCGATAGATAGATAGATATCTTCCAGTATACTCGATAGATAGATAGATATCTTCCAGT
This sequence comes from Alligator sinensis, assembly GCF_000455745.1. Lineage (NCBI taxonomy): Eukaryota > Metazoa > Chordata > Crocodylia > Alligatoridae > Alligator > Alligator sinensis. Next base: position 509,585 of record NW_005842380.1, on the reverse strand, counting down.
ATACTCGATAGATAGATAGATATCTTCCAGTATACTCGATAGATAGATAGATATCTTCCAGTATACTCGATAGATAGATAGATATCTTCCAGTATACTCGATAGATAGATAGATATCTTCCAGTATACTCGATAGATAGATAGATATCTTCCAGTATACTCGATAGATAGATAGATATCTTCCAGTATACTCGATAGATAGATAGATATCTTCCAGTATACTCGATAGATAGATAGATATCTTCCAGTATACTCGATAGATAGATAGATATCTTCCAGTATACTCGATAGATAGATAGATATCTTCCAGTATACTCGATAGATAGATAGATATCTTCCAGTATACTCGATAGATAGATAGATATCTTCCAGTATACTCGATAGATAGATAGATATCTTCCAGTATACTCGATAGATAGATAGATATCTTCCAGTATACTCGATAGATAGATAGATATCTTCCAGTATACTCGATAGATAGATAGATATCTTCCAGTATACTCGATAGATAGATAGATATCTTCCAGTATACTCGATAGATAGATAGATATCTTCCAGTATACTCGATAGATAGATAGATATCTTCCAGTATACTCGATAGATAGATAGATATCTTCCAGTATACTCGATAGATAGATAGATATCTTCCAGTATACTCGATAGATAGATAGATATCTTCCAGTATACTCGATAGATAGATAGATATCTTCCAGTATACTCGATAGATAGATAGATATCTTCCAGTATACTCGATAGATAGATAGATATCTTCCAGTATACTCGATAGATAGATAGATATCTTCCAGTATACTCGATAGATAGATAGATATCTTCCAGTATACTCGATAGATAGATAGATATCTTCCAGTATACTCGATAGATAGATAGATATCTTCCAGTATACTCGATAGATAGATAGATATCTTCCAGTATACTCGATAGATAGATAGATATCTTCCAGTATACTCGATAGATAGATAGATATCTTCCAGTATACTCGATAGATAGATAGATATCTTCCAGTATACTCGATAGATAGATAGATATCTTCCAGTATACTCGATAGATAGATAGATATCTTCCAGTATACTCGATAGATAGATAGATATCTTCCAGTATACTCGATAGATAGATAGATATCTTCCAGTATACTCGATAGATAGATAGATATCTTCCAGTATACTCGATAGATAGATAGATATCTTCCAGTATACTCGATAGATAGATAGATATCTTCCAGTATACTCGATAGATAGATAGATATCTTCCAGTATACTCGATAGATAGATAGATATCTTCCAGTATACTCGATAGATAGATAGATATCTTCCAGTATACTCGATAGATAGATAGATATCTTCCAGTATACTCGATAGATAGATAGATATCTTCCAGTATACTCGATAGATAGATAGATATCTTCCAGTATACTCGATAGATAGATAGATATCTTCCAGTATACTCGATAGATAGATAGATATCTTCCTGTATACTCTAGATAGATAGATAGATACATAGATAGATAGATAAAGAGCAGAGTCCTGGCTAGATGGATCCATCCATCCAGGACTCTGGCTCTTTGTATGTTTTCTATCCATCTAGGTTTTTATTCCAGTAAAATGCAGGTGCCTGGCTGCCAGGGACCCTGACCACTATATCTGTTATCCTGGAACAGGTTTCACCCCAACATGGCATGTGAAGCCTTATTTCCACAGACATACCAGACACCTGCCCAACGTGGTCTCCAACAGCCCTGCTCCTAGCTGGGACGCGAAGGAGGACTCAAGGCGCTGGCTAGGCTGCAAGCAATGCATGCCCCGGGCTAATCAAAGGATGCCCCAGAATAGCTAGGCTGCAAGCAATGCAACAGCATGCCCCTCACCAGACCACGTGAGACGACTTGCTTCGTTAAGGCCACCAGCTCATCGGCAGCGGTGGCATGAACACAATTCCTCTTTGGTTTTCAAAGGGCGCTCAGCGCTTCGGGGTCCAATTCAGCATCGCGAGGGATGCTGGCCTTTTTAAACATCTACCCGTTCAAGCAGGCACCCCCGACCTGGTAGCTGTGTTAAGCTGGTGGGACGAGGGCAGAACGGGCTACAGAGAAGGCACCTGCCCCATCTCCCCCTTCCAAAGCAGAGCTACACCCGGCCGAGAGGCCACCAGCATCAGCAACGACCGGGTGCAGCCCCTACACAAAGACATGCACCATCCCCCAAGCCATTTGACTGATAACCCATCCGCCGGCTCCACATGATGCACATAAAATAATATAGCGCGTGTGCATACTCCCACGTGCACAATTTTATTATAGATATATTAGTGCACACACTCCCCCGGCTCGCCCGATTGCCGCTCTCCGGCACAAAGTCCGTATTTGTTTCCCTGCAGGGGTGGAAATAAAGGGGGTTTTGTATTTTCTTCCTCTCCTCTTTGCGGGCTGGAGTGAGTTTATTTGACACTCCAGCGCTCTTTGTGAGCCGAGTGCCCGAGGATAAATGCTACCCTTAAGAGTTACTTGGCGTTAGACAGAGGGACCCTCTTCAGAGGAGAATGGGGGGCTTGTTGAGATGAGGTGGGAGGGAGGGTGGGGGGGTCCGGCGAGGAGAGCCCATGCAGCCTTCATAGAAGGGTCTCTGTCCTCGACGCACAATAGAGCGAATTCTTAAAGACACCAGGCGCTGAAAGGAAGGAAGGAACATTTTCCTCCCTTTAAAAAGAGTTTTAAGGAACAATTGAAGAAGCTATAAAAAGGGGGTCCTTATTTCCCATACGTTTCTGCTAACACTGAGAAAATGCTCCATCCTCTTCTCCCCCTCCCTGCCCCCCTCCATCGCCACCAACCTCTGCTCAAATCTCTGTGCTGGGAAGATCTCTTTTACTATATCCAGAAATATAATCAATGATATTATAAAAAAATTAAGCCCCTCTGAGCTCTTCAGAGCAGAGCTGAGGACGGAGGGAAATAGGAAGGGAAGACAGAAGAGGCACAGAGTCAGTGCTCATGGAGAAATAATCCCATCTCCAGCCGAGGCCCAGCCAAATATTGCTCTAAGATTACAGATGGCCCCTATAAAAAGCCCAGTGCACGGAGAGGGATAAACAGACCTTGTGAGTCTTTTTCCATGAGAGGGAGAGGGGGGAAAACCCACAGGCACTTTCCACAAACAGGTACCAGGCAGCAAAGCCTTTTCCTCTCCGGGCTCCAGCACAGCTGCTCGGCTTCCTTTGCACCTGCTGCTGGCGACAGCAAGGTGCGGAAAAGGTGGGAGCTGGGTCTAACCATGCGGGAGCACTAAATGCACCCACAGATGCAGCAGATTTGCCTGTAGCACTGAGCTCCCATAACGAGGAAGGGGCTCCAGCTCCCGCCAGCCCCCTTTTACAAGTCATTGTGCAAGGTGTAAAAGTCACCGTCGACGTCTGTCAATGCACTTTTGCCATTCGCGCGTCGTTCCAGTTCCCGCTCCCCAGCTGCGCAGGCCAGGCCTGCATCGAGCCCGGGACTGCAGACTGCATGCACGTTTTGCGGCAGAAGCAAGGTGGACTGGAACGAAACCACGGGGTTTCTTTACACACGTGCCCTCGACCAGCATTTTACAGCCAGGGCCCAAGTCAAGATGCTACAAATGCAAGGGACTTGTAGAAACTCAAAGCCATCCTACATCCCAAGTGTAGAAAACCCCTTTTATAGAGTCCCTCTGCCCCCACCATAGCCACACTGCTCGTAGCCCCGTTGCAAAAGCCAGTGCACGGTCCTCCCCAGTGTCTCACCACTTCTCTCGTGCACCCGGACACCATGCTTGCATCTGGGTCTGAACAGTGTGGGCTCCTTTCCACTTGTCTAGCTCACTCCACTTTCGTTTTTGATGGCAACTGTCGATCCTCCTGGATCATGGTGTACGCACGAGGGCCACCCAGACCTTCGATGCATATGCCTGGGCAGAAGTTTTTGGAGGATTGGGGCTAGTTTCGTTTTTAAGTCCTTCACATTTAAGAATGAACAAGGCACTTCCCCGGAGCGGCGTTCGCAGGGGACCGCAGCCACAGGGTCCCGAAGGACGCTTTCCCCTCCCTGCCGATTTTGCTCGCCGTGCTGCCGTGTTCGTGGCACTGCACATAATGGAAACCACACGCTGGAGAGCTACTCCACTCCTCCACCCCCCAAACCCAAAACAAAAGTGGCTCATCACACTGACATGCGATCGCAGAGAATAGAAGTCTGCAGGATTGCAGCCAGCGAGGCCGTTTTATTTCTCCCTTTCCCTCGCATTTGCTGGCAGGGGCTCCACGTGCAGGAGAAAACAACCAGGCGAACCCAACGGGTGGGAACCAAAGGCCCGCTCAAAACACAGCTGGCTGAGCACCCGAGTCACGCTGCTCTTGCTCTCGGGGACGCAGCTCCCCAGACATTTGAGGCTGGGATGGGTCCACGTGGGAGTCCATCAGTCTTACCCCTCCCCAGCCAGCACGAGCAGAGAAGAAAAGCAAGGGACTGAGATATGAAGAAGCAGCGAGTTCAAGTCCAGGGAGATCTAGGAGGATCTTCTGCAGGGTTTTTTTTAAGTGTTTAATCAAAGGTGGGCATTTGGCTGTAGGGTCACCAACCCATCCTGAGTCAACCGGCTCACTAAAACCCCTGATAATGCAAAAGACACAATCCACTGGGTGTGCATTAGGCCTGGCAACCCATGAAGGACATGAGACAAAAAAAAAAAAAAGAGAGGGTCCTAGGGCTCTCTCGTGGGCTTACATAGACTTCAGGAGCCCAGGTTCGCCAGACTTTCAGCAGGGATCTAGGGGGAAATCTCACAGCCTCACTACGTCCTCTCTCATTTCAGTCAGGATCATACTCCTCATTCCTTGAAGGTTGCTGGAACAATTCTGCCCATTACCAAGATGGTCCAACTGAGGCAATGGAAGTGCCCGATTTGGTCTGCCGCAATACTGTGTGCGGACAGCTTCCCTCGAGGTCAATGGCAGGGACAACCAACTTGGGACATCTAAAAATCTCCATGTTCTGAGTAATTTGCCGAAAAAGCCCTCTGCTAGAGCCAGCAAGACCACAGACCTTCACTAGTCTTCAGCAAAGCAGTCCGGTGTCAAGAGACAGGCCACCAGCCGCAGCTGGAGTACGAGCACTTTGCATTTCTGTATGGGGGACCTGAAAGAGATTCCTGGTTCTAGTATTTCTGTCACCGCTTTGGTTGAGGACACTGCCAGGGGCCACCGAGGCTTTTCCAAATGTTTCATCACAACCAGCGTGGCCCGATCCAGAACAAAGTCTCATTATAAACGGGGAAGATTTTGACCATACCCTGAGAGACAGGAGAGGAATGAGGAAGAGAGATAATTAAACCCAGCATGGTTCACTGATGCAATGAAGGGACTGAAATGAAGAAAGAACGGGTGACATTTTTGTCCGTGAGACGCCTGATTTCCTAGAGGTTGCAAAACCGGAGAAAGTTTCCGGTTCCTCTGCTTCTGAGAACAGGGATGTTCAGGAACAACATGTCCCGCTTCACAGGTCAAAACCATAATCTTCATAATCCCCATGTCCTTGACTTTGGAGCCTAATGTTGAACCCACAGGGCTGGAAGCCAAGTGCTCTAGGTTTTGCTTCTGGCTCCAGCAATAACTCACGGCATCGCTCTCGGGAAGTCAAGCCTGTCCCCCACATTTCTTGTGCTCCCGGTGCAGAGAACCGGCTTTGAAATGACTCCTCTCTCTGGAGCAGCGTGAAAACTTAATTTGGCCATGATATTGCATAGTGGCATTTAAGCAACATAATTGGCAATGATCACCCTCAGCTTTCCTGATTTTTGGTGTGGACAGTTGAGTCACCAATGGAAACTACAGATTATTTCATTGGCGTCACAGGTCCCACTGAGAACACATCACCGGACGTCTGCAGCGTTCAACAAGGGACATAGTCCACCAATTGTATTCTCTTTTTGAACACGCTCCTATCACCAAGCACCTGAGCTCGTACGCATAGATACAGTGCGAACAAAGGATAACATGAAGCATCAAATAAACTCATTGCATTACAACAATAATAATTTTAAAAAACCCATCCCTGCCAGCAAAAGCTCTCAACACCTCCAGCCAAAATATGAGTCTAGTAAGAGCCTGTGCGTGGGAAATATCCTTCACCTGACCCCACAAAAAGGCATGCAGGACTGAGGAACCACCATGAAAATTGAAATCAAGCTGTTTCTAAATGGTAAGGACCAACAGCAAGTGCTTGAGCTGACCAGAGCTGCCAGGGGGCGGCATCTATCCACGCTGCAGTCTCAAGGTAGGATATCCAAAGTGGCGTCCCCACCATCCAAGAAGAGCTACGAGCAATCCTCAGCAGCAACAGCAGATCTGGACTTCACTTAAAGCCCTTGTCTTCAATTCAGCACAAAGGACAGAACGATCTGGTCCCAGCAGCTACCTGCAAAGTCAGCAGGACCAGCACTGGAGGAAATGGCTGGGCTTAGCCCAGATCTAGATGCATCTCCCCTAAATGGTGCATCTCCGGATCGTTAGTCAGGCCATTTGCTTTCTCTCTTAGTGGCCTAGCAGATGGCTGCAATGCAGATGCCACGTGCACAGAACAAAGCTTGGCTTCTTTCCCCTTCCGAGCCACGTGAAAAAGAGCCGAAGGGCAGCAAAGGCAGAAGACTTTCAAGGCTTGATTGGACAATGGCTTTGCTCCCAATCTCAGGAAGACGAGATTCCTTTTGGCTGGAAACCTCCAAAGCCACGCAGGGATTGTGCACATTTATTTAAAAGCTTAGGGTTTAGCCTGGAAAAACAGCTGCGGCTTGGCACGTAGAGTGGGCCGACTACTAAGAAAGTGTTGCCTTCTGCACTTCTTTCATCAGCTCGACATTTGGGGGAAGATGCACGTGCATTAAAAGGCTGAACTGGAAGTCAGCACCGATTTTCCCAGCAGGCATCCACTCCACTTGGTTTCAACTCCAGGATGCTCTGGACCGAGCCAGGGGACAAGGTCAAGAGGGGGACTTCATGGGACTGGAGCCAGGCTGATAGAGCAGGAAATGGAGCCATACCCAACACCAAATCAGTCTCCTGGGACTAATAAAGCAACTTGCTGTAAACCCTAATCCTGTGTTAAGAGCTTTCATCAAAAAGGAATGGTATTTATTAAGGAGTTATGGGAGGTCATAAAACCAAGTGTTTTCATGCAGGGTTTATACTAACATGGGGGCCTTTATGCAAGCGCTTGGCCCTTCAGCTTTTAAATACATCTTTCTGATGAAATAAGCCATTCTGAACAAGGCTCCCCTTTGTCAGGCAGTTATAACTTTCTGGCTGGCCTTGGTAACTGGCTAAACAGTGCACTTCTCTCTCTTGCTCCCTCTTTTCTTTTCTGTTCAAAGTTCAAACAAACAAAAGGGAAAGCAAGCTGCATTATGTTTCTGGCACTGTCCCTCGCATTGTCTGGTGGAGAATGGGGGGAGGTAGGGAGCGGCGGCGAGTCCGGAGTCAAGGAGGCCAAAATTCAAGAGCGTTCAGACCCTTCTAAAACGATCCCACGACCAACCTCTCCTCCCTTCCAAAAAAGTCTCCCTGCAGACCCACTTCGACACGTGCACGCGAGTCACAAGAAGATGCGGCTATAGAGTCAAAGCAGCGAGGATGAAAATCCCCATAGGGGAAACCGAGCTGAGCCTAGTTTGGTTCATTTTGCAGGTGCCGCCACTCCTGGCTGCAGCTGAGGCAGGGATGGGTTCAAGGGATGGGGTCGTGCCCCCGCCGCGGCCTCCAGACCTGCCGAGCCGGTCAGCGGCCGGAGCCGCGGCTGCGGAGTTTGCTCCTGGAGATGCAGCTCTGGAGGACGTACTGAATTGAAGGCTTGCACATGATGCCAGCTGCCGCAGCCTTTAAAATGGGTATCGATGCCCTCCTCCAGCTCCCAAGGGCGGACTAGGGAAAACTCACCACTGGTCTCCACCTCGGATAAACCAGAGGGCCTTCTCTTGAGCAAAATGCACTCGACGCATAGCAGGA
>NW_005842380.1:498776-501530 GCF_000455745.1 Alligator sinensis | reverse complement strand
AGGAATGGGGCCCTCATGCAAAGTGTGGTGTCAAGCCTACTGGTGGCCTTACAGTCTTCTCTATCCTTCATTACAGACAACGATGGTCAGGGCAAGATGTGATCAGAGGATCCATGCCTGGCCTGGAGCCTTGGCCTAACCGCTCCCCAGCTTTCAACACAGAGAGGGCACAAATCAGCAGGTGCATATAGTCTTTGCATGTCCCTAACCCCTGTGCAAGCAGCAGCTCTGAAGGCCGTGATAAGGCTGATGCATCAAACCACCAAACGATGACGGCCAACCCATCCCTTCAGAGCTCCCCCCGACCCAGAAACAGTCACCTGCGGGCTGCACCGCTCAGCAGGGGTTATGGATGCAACGCTGAGACAGCTACATGACTGCCAGGTTGGGAGCGCTGGAGCATGGAGCCTCTCCATAAGTCCTGGCATAAGCTGTGCTCCGTGCCGGGGTGCTGTAGCTTGCACTGTTTCCCAGCATGAAGCCACATAGACCCACTATCTTTGTTATGGGGAGAGCACGATGATGGCCTGTCACCAGAAAGAAACCCAGGAGAATTGCACCGAGTCTTAGCTGATGGGAGATGTCACGAAGGAAGTCATTGGGAGCCACACATACCATCCAAGAGACACATCCTCATTTACAGCAGCCATCAAAGCATCTTCCTACCCTCCCACCTCGGCCCTTCCATGCCCCTTCTCATGCCCCCTCTCATGCCCAGAGCACTTTGCAACCCACCCACTGCCCACCAGCCACTTCACCCACCACCGGACAGCACGCAGTGAGTTCGAATCGTGCCAGCCAGCCCCGTGGGTGCAAGAGGTGGGCTGAATGTTAGGGTGCACTTACTGCAAAGGGCTGAGACCAGGAACCCATTTGCAGTGACCCGTTGATATTCACAGAGCAATAAAGGAAACAAAATCATGCAATGCGCTTAAGTCCTAGTCCTATAGCACCTTCCTTCCCCGAACGCATCTCAGCCCTGCTCTGCCCCCAGGCCCTGCTGAGCAAAGATGGCACACTTTGGAAAGGGGAGAAACACAATCCGTGAGGCACATGAGGACGGGTCTGCCCTAGGAGGGGTGAAAGCACCGATGCACCGAGTGCACAGAATGAGTCAGCCCCAAACCAAAGGAGTCCTGGCTCAGCCGCTCAGCCAGTCTCTACCTCAAAAACACACCTCCACATGTCTAATCCCATCTCCTGCCAAAGGCCGTGAGCCTGCACACCCACCTCTCTGCTCCTCGCAGCTCTTCCCCCACCGGCTGCAAACATCTGGCTCAAGCAGAGGCCTCAATTCGCAAGAGAGAGGAATCGATTTGGATGGGGGTGCTTTCTCAAGCCACAAAGCCCAGCAGGAAGGACCAATTTCCAAACAGCAGAGAGCAACACTAACAATGTCTGGGCAATAAAAGTGACGCTGGTTCATATCAAAGCGACCTCAAGCATCTCGATTCCAAACAAGCAGCACTTAACCCTCCAGACAGAACAGCGGCTTGTGCTTCGGAAAAGCCGGACGTGTCCTCAACGTGCTACATCCCCGGGACCAGACAGCACTAATTTGCTTGCATGTTATTGGCCGCGGGTCCAGACTGGTGTGGTCTTTTTGTTGTAGGAGGCAAAAGAAGGGAGTCATTCATATTTTTCCAAAAGTCACACAAAAGTGCTCTTGTGCATCAAAGATACTTGCATAATCAACCGCAATCCAGTGTTCCTCCCAGCTCGGTGTCAAACGCCAGCAAGACGGCTGCCGTCTGCTGTGAGGCGCTGCTCCCGGGAGAGATCGGAGGGGCAGGCAGAGAGACATGGATGGATGTCACGGCACATCCGTGCTTTCTTGCGTCCTGCAAAAATCCATCCAAGCGCGCGCCGCTGGGCGAGAAAGCCAGGCGGTGCTTCTGCTCCGCGGGTCGGATGTATTTCTCCACCTGCCACCGTTCTTGGCCGGGGGAAAGAGAGTCACCTGTTGGTGGCATTTCAGGGACTGGCCCTTCTAGGCTGCAGCGACTGCCTTGGCGCAAGTAGGCTTTTTAAATCGATGCAACAACTGGACCACATATAAAAGCATATTTTTCCTTCTACAGCCAGAAATCCAGCTCTTCCCCGCACCCACATCCCATCCGAACAGCAGAGCAGAGCTACATATCCGCTCCCCCTGCCCACCCCCTCCTCTTAAACCTCCGAGATCGCCATCAGACTCAGCGTACTTTCAAACGGGCCACAAGCGACAAGCTCAAAGGGCTACAAAGGGCCGTGTTGTGTGATCGAATTAAAAAGAAAGAAGAAAATAAAGAAATAAAAGGCCCCGATACAAATACAGAAGGGGGGGGGGGAGAATCACATTGCAAAGCTGCGAGGGTCGGGTCACTTCACATACACCGGAGGCAAAAGCAGTTTATCAAAGCAAATCCATAAGCAGTTTTGATCGAAGACATCGCATCGCCCCAAAAACCCGTGCTGGGTGTTTTAGTGGCTCCAGCTGCGGGGTGCCTAAAACAGACCCCGGGGGGAGGACAGCTGAGCTGGGAGCGGGTGGAAATGCCAAGCAGCAGCAAGCGCCCAGGGGGACGCACGGGCAAGGTGGAGACAAAGCTGTATGATACAGGGGGAGCAGCCAGGAGCGCGGGGTGCAGCGCGGGGTGCCGGGGACCGCAACGCCGCGCCGCTGGCAGGTGTGCCAGGCGGCAGAGCCGGGCCGGGCTCGGGGGATGCCGGCCTCCACCACGTCGGGAACCCGCCCAGGTGCCTGCCGCGGCT
>NW_005842380.1:480872-498613 GCF_000455745.1 Alligator sinensis | reverse complement strand
GCCGGGGTGCTCCAGGCACAGCTGTTCACGTGCTGCGGCTCCCCTCCCGGGCTGCCCAGCTGGCCCCATGACTCCGGGACCTGGGGCTCTCCTCCAGGACCAGGCAGCCTGCTCGTTGCGTGACTCCGGGAGCTGCGGCTCCTCTCCCAGGCTGTTCACAGGGCTCCTCTCCCAGGCTGCCCAGCTGGGCCCCTGACTCTGGGAGCCAGGCTGCCCAGCTATTCACATGACTCCAGGAGCTGGGGCTCCCCTCCCAGGCTGCCCAGCTATTCACATGACTCCAGGAGCTGGGGCTCCCCTCCCAGGCTGCCCAGCTATTCACATGACTCCAGGAGCTGGGGCTCCCCTCCCAGGCTGCCCAGCTATTCACATGACTCCAGGAGCTGGGGCTCCCCTCCCAGGCTGCCCAGCTATTCACATGACTCCAGGAGCTGGGGCTCTCCTCCCAGGCCCAGCTATTCACATGACTCCAGGAGCTGGGGCTCTCCTCCCAGGCTGCTCAGCTATTTGCATGACTCCAGGTGCTGGGGCCCCCCTCCCAGGCCCAAGCTGTTCACATGACTCTAGGAGCTAGGGCTCCCCTCCCAGGCCCAGCTATTCACATGACTCCAGGTGCTGGGGCTCTCCTGCCAAGAGCTGTCAGGCCCAGGCTGTCCAGCTGCTCACAGGACTCCAGGAGCTGGTGCTCTCCTCCAGGACCAGTGGCCCAGCTATTCGCATGACTTCAGGAGCCAGTGCCCTAGCAAAGAAGTTTGGCACCCGGGGCAAAGCCCGCAGCGGCAGCCCGCCCTCGCCCCATGCACGGATCCAGGGGGGCACATGCCCCCCCACGGTTGCCTGGGAGTACACGCACTGGGGGAGCCACCCTCTCCCCGTCCCAGCGCCCCCCGAAACGAGCAGCTCATGGCTCCACCCCACACCTCACCCAGCTGGGCAGCGCCTGTTGGCACCCCTTCACTTTGGCTGTCACCCCACTTATCCCCCCCCCCCCATTGCTACAGCATTGCCAGGAGCTGGGGCTTTCCAGCCAGGACCAGGTTGCCCAGCTGTTCACGTGGCTCCGGGAGCTGGGGCTTTCCTCCCAGGAGCAGCCAGGTCAGGGGCACGGGCAGTCATTCAGATCCACAGCTGGGATCGTTCACCCCCACACAGGGGATTTTTAGACTTGAAACAGATTAATTTAATGTAATTAATCATTTAGATTAGAATCATGTCATACAATCCTAGAAAACGAGGGCTGGGAGGGACCTCGGGAGTCGCATCTAGTCTAATTCTCCAAGCAAGATCACCCCAACTACATCATCCCAGCCAAGGCTTCGTCTACCCAGGTCCTGCACACCTCCAAGGATGGAGATGCCACCACCCCTCTGGGTGACCTGTTCCAGCGCTTCACCCCCCTCCACGAGAGCAAGTTTCTCCTAATATTTAACATTAATCATCAAATCGAAGAAATAATTAAATCAACAATTAAACTAAATTAATAATTAAATTAAAGAATGGAAGAAACAGTATTTCTTTCATTTAACTATTGCTTTCTTACTCTAATGTAATCATTACTTTTAATTATTGCTTTCATCGTCTGGCCTCTCTGTGGTTGGGGAATTAAACTCTTGTCCCTGATATCGAAGTCATTATTCACCTGTGTAGGAAGCAAAGTAGCAACCCCGCAGGGCACTACCGTTCTGCACATGGATGTGCACAGGCCGGCGGTGCAAGGAAAGTCCCTGCAACTGCCCCGCCAGGTACCGCTCAGCGTTCGTGCAAGGACTGGGGCTTTGTTGATCTATGCATCTATTTTATCCTGACTCCATGGATTTCTCTTGCTTCCTTTTGATGCAGTCCCCAAATTCTGCCAAGGCGCAAGGCGACCCATGGGTCACGATAACCCACGATGCTGATGAACAAACGGGCTGCGCATCTGTTGACTGCAGTGGGCTCCTGCCCCGTAACAGGATCCTTGGCAATGCACAGCACTGATTTATGGGGCCAGGGCCACTCCTAATCATCCTCAGGAGGACAAACCCCATTTACCCCACTGAGACTTTTTGGGGGAGAAAGCTGCATTTAGATCAGGAGGCATTTCCTCGCCTGTCAGACTGTCTTCCACGCCCCCCATGCAAGGGCAGCGCGTGGCCTTGAGGTCCCCAAGCCTCTCGGCATCTGGAAAGCAATGCTTTTGGTTGCCTGATTTGCACTCACAATCTCTCTGCTCGTGACAGCAACAGCAAGCAGGAGGTTTTTTTATTTCTTCCCCCTTCTTCAACACCCCCTTCTGCCCTCACCCATCCAAAAAATCAACTCTCTCTTCTGAAGCAGCACCTCTCTCCCCCAGACCTCCGTGCTCCACCATTGCCACCGACCTCGAAGACCTTCCACATACCAGCCTGCTTCTTCCCCGCTCCACCGAGGCTGTATTACCTTTTCCAGGGCTCAGGATCTTGGGGAGGGTCGTGGTCGACCAGGTGGAAGAGCTGGTACCCTGGCTCTATCCCTGACAAGTCTGGAGTGGGTAGAAACAAGCTGCCTTTGAGTCAAGCATGTCCATGTATATATATCCATGGCCACTGGAGCTTGCTAGAAGAGCTGCGATTCCTCCTCCTCCTCCTCCTCCTCCTCCTTTCAAATGGCTGATGTAGATACAGAACAGCAGCTAGGATTTTACATGTAGGTGGTTGAGCCAGACAATCGCACCATGAGCAGCAACACATCCGTCGTGTTTGTGGATCGGGCATTGAGTCGTTATATGTTCCCTGCTCTGTTCCGGGTGACCACTGTCACACACGGGAGAGTTTTTAATTTTCCATTTGTGCATCCAGTATCCACATCTCCCATGGTTTGTGCAGATGCAGTTTCAAGTTGCTCACGAGTGTTGCAGGAGATCAAAGCCAGGGACCTTCTGCGCTGGATCTATCACAAGATGTTTATTGAGGATTTCTTGCAAGCTCCACTCGGTTTGCCAACTTCCTCCGGACTGAAGTCACTGGTCGAAGGTTAAGCGCATGAATCCAAAAGGTCTTGCATAACTTTAGGAGATGGTGACGTGGGGATGATGTAGTTGGGGCTGGTCCTGCTTGGAGCAGGGGGTTGGACTGGATGATCTCCTGAGGTCCCTTCCAGCCCTTGTTTTCTGATTACTGAGGTGCTAGTGGATGGGGAGACATTTGTTTTCCTTAATTTGCTGGACTTCCCGCAGCGTTGCTGCTCGCCACGACTGGGTGGATCCCTCGATTGGTAGGAACAAACACCACCCATCCTTGACCTGGCGATCGCCGCATTCATCGCCCCTTTTGCTGCAAGCAATGTATGCAAAGAGAGGTTTTCTGAACAAACTCGGAACAGTTCCCTTCCACCCTCTGCCTGTTACTTCTTAGCTTCTGGTCTTTACAGCCTCGGCATCGTATAAGGAGACACTTCCAAGGTGGGTCTCTCTCTTGCGGCCAAAAAGATTAAAGGGGTAGCATTTTGCAGAAAACGGGCATTCGGTGATTCAGATATTTTCATTCAAATGTATTCACATCTGCTCCATACAAGTCGCCTTGTCCTGACCTGCCGTGATGTCACCGATACGCCACGCTGACCTCATGGGACATCACTGATGTCAGGCAGGTTGACTTTCTCAGGTCCCAGCTCTAGCTCTGGTGCCTTAGGTCAAAGATTTCGCAGCAGCCGAGGGACTTTATACTGAGCGGCTGGTGCAAGTTGAATATGCAGGTGGGTGGAAGACGTCCGAGGAGCTGGGCTGCGGATCTCGGGCGGGGAGGAGCAAGGTGAGGAGTATTGCACCCCAGGTTGGTCGCCACGTGCCTTGGGTGTCCCCTCTGTAATGAGAAGGGGAGAGAAGGGGTGGGAAGGCTGGTATAGCATCTGTGAGCTCAGCTGCAGCCTGCTGAGGTCCTAACAGCCCCGCACAGACAACACAGCATCTACTCCCCACCTCCACCCGAGGCGGCCGGGCCCCCCCATGCAAAGAGGATTTTCTGCGCAGGTCTCGTCTCTGAGCGAGCTGCTGAAACAAAAAGGCAAAAGCATTTCACGACCAGGCAGCGAGGGCTAGGGTGGGGGGGGAGAAACCTGGCGGGTTTTCAGGACACAGAGCTGCTGTGGAAATGCTTCCTGTCTCTTAATTGCTTGGAGGCCAGATGAATTTCTTTAAGCAACCGCAACTGAAATGCTGCACTAGTTGCATTGCTGGGCTTGTGTTGGCTGCGTTTTTAAGGAGGCAAAAGGTCATTTTTTATGGTGCATTAAAAAAAAAAAAAAAAAAAAAAGAAGAAAAAAAAATATAGCCCTTAGTATTTGCAAAGTCGTTTTTTCCTACCCCGAGGACAAGTTATCATCTATTTGGCCGAGCAGGGAGCAAGGCTAGCAGCTAAAGAACATACATGCAGTCAGGATGCCAGCTCCCAGCTGTACCACACTCTTCCTATGGGACTTTGTCAACGGGCTTTTCCTTCCCAGGCCTCTGTTTCCATGCAATGGGAATAGCAACACTCACCTTCTCCTTGGAGAAAGGCCCCGTAGGCCTTTCAGCACACCAAGTGTACGGATGGAGCAGCCGGAGATGCACCAAGGAAGGCATTTTAAAGCCCTGAAAAGCTTCCTGTGCATACTTAGCTTCGTCCGTGTGCACAGTCCAGTCAAGGCAGCTCGGGGTGGAGAGTGAAGTACGTGCCTCCGGCTCTGCAGAATCAGGGCCCTCGGAGCGGGAAGTGCCGCATCCGTATTTCACTGACAAACTAAGATTGTCATGCAAGGCAGAAAGCTAAGGGACATCTGCTGCTTGGCTCAAGCATGAGAAAGTTGGGTTTTCCCTCCTTCCTTGCTTTCCTTTCCTTGTAGGTCGGTGAAGCTACAGATTTTATTCTCGCCCCTTACGGGCGGTGCGAACTCACAGCCTGAATCGCCGGCTGTGAATAAGCTGCTTGTTCCTTCTTCCCTCGCGGTCCGAGCCTGGTTCAAGACTGGGCTGCAGCGGACAGCAGAGACCTGAGCAGGGTTTCAATGGGCAAACACGAAACGCATGCACACGCGGCCCCTTTAGGCTCCGAAGAGCCAATTAGCAGGGAAAATAGCAGCCCGAGCGCCAGAAGTGACAGATGATAATTTGGTATTTACAACCCCCGTGGAGGGGGCTGCACAGGCTTGGGCCGTGGCTTGCCATGCCTCACCTGCCGGAGCGATTAACTCTGCTCCAGACTCAAACCTCTGGGGCAGCCAAAGCTATAAACATCTCCCAGAGTCTCATGGCAAAGCAAAGCAATCTTTATATTGCTGGCATCCTGACCGATTGACAAGCATGAGCACCAAATTCCCCAAAGAGAGCATCCTTGCCCTCCTTACACAGTACGGCCGTAAAACCAAACCATCAGCTATTAAACAGTCCCCCTGTCTCACCTCAGAGGTAGCTGCTTTTCCATAGTGGGGAGGAAGTAGATAATACTAATATACTGCTTATACAGTGCTTGTCATCACCCCATTATCCCTGTTTTACAGAAGGGAAACTGAGTCACAGAGATGAAAAATGACAAGCACAAGGTCACTCCATGGCCATGCAGAGACTTCTGGGGCCCTGATCTGTGCTTTGTCCAGCTCTGTTGATGAAGTGATTAGTACTTCTGATCTGAGAAAGTATGTTTTTGAACCGTGACGGGAGCCTTTTGGACAAAAGGTGGTGGCACTGGACGAGAGGATCCTTTTGTGCCATCTTAAACGAACAAATGCAAACGGGCACCAACTTTTCCTCTTCTCTCCTGGCCACCATTAAGAGGCAAATCCTTCAGTGCCACAAATTTCTAACCTTTCTAAATTTCTATTGTGCATAAGGTAGGCAGAGTTCACCCCCGCAACCCTCCCAAACCAGAAAAAACCAAGGGAATAGAGGATAGTAGTGATTCACTGGGAGGTGACTGTGGACACGTGATTTTCCGAATCTCTTTCTTCCCCTTTTTTGTTAACAAAGCTAAGGGGGCAGGTACAGGACTGAAGCAGAGTTGCAAGGTCTCGACTTGTACAAGCGCCTGGAACTGAACCGGGGAAAACCCAGCCCCGGTTTTGCAAGACTTTGATGCAACTCAAGGGGTTTTCACGGCAGCAGAACTGGGCTGTGTACCTGGGCTCCGGCCAGTCGGGTCCGATCCAGGTAACCCATCCCTGTAACACGCAGCCGGAGCTGAAGCCTGTACTTGCACTCCGACAGCAGCTTTGCGTGACTGCAGCTCTGGCTGGAAACACAAAGACATTGTTTTAAAGCAATCGTTTCCTCCCCTTCCCCAACTTCCTTGTAACAGGACAGCATTCCTGTCTCACATTCCTTAACTACTGCTGAGATGGGGAGGGGAAAATGGAGACAGAGAGAGAGTGAGAGGAAGAAAGCAAAATGTTTTAATTAGCAAAGGAGCCCAGGATGGTGGTGGGTGGCAAGGAAAGGACAGACCAAAACTGCCAATAAAGCAAGATAAAGTGCATACGAATCAGGTAATAAGGGCAATTAAACAAAAGCCCATAGGCCTAGGAATGTCAACCAGATGTTTCCAAGACATGGAAAAGTCGGTGGTTTCCTGACAAGCCCATCACAGCAGTTTAAAAGCATCCTTTCTTCTACAGAAGCTGGAACCCACCGGTCCCCCTGGAAAACCAATCCAGCCCAAGGTCTCCTCCATGTCAGCCACGGGGCATCTCTGGTCTCCGGTGGATCAGAAGTCAATCTGTGAAGGCTCTTAATAATCAGGTAAAAGCATTAGTGGGAAAAACAACAAACAGATTTTGCTACAAGATTGAAAGAGAGAAGGATGCACAGGTGGATCCAGTCCCTGCCTCCCATCTAGCCACCAGCCTGGTGATTTTAGGGCAGTGGTGCCCAGCCTTGCTAGACTCAAGGCACCCGTTGGAAAATGCCAGCTCTGAGTTTTCACTCATTTTTGACTCCAGAAAAAGACTACAGCGATTCTGCTGCTGCAAAGACCTCAAGAAGCCCACCATTGTAAGAATGTTTTTAACACTTTTAAAACGTCAGGAAATCCCGCTCGTGCAAACAGACGTGCAGTATCCATACACTTCATTAGGGTCCTTGCTATGACAGTGGATTGTGCGTGGAAGATGCTCAGATGGAGAGACAGAGCATGTGAAACACAGGCCGCTTCATCCTGGCTGCATGCGAGCCATATTCTCAGGGCCAGACCACCATCATAACCTCCGAAAGTCCTCTGACCTCCAGGTACCCTCCCCCCGACCTGTAAAGAAAATAAGAAACCTAAATATGGAAACAAAAAGGTTTTTGTAGCCTGTCCCAAGCATGCCAAGTTTCTGGAAGGAGCCAATGAAGAACTGTGATTTCAAGAACAGGCGAGCTGTGTTTCAGGTTAAAAAAAGTTTTAAAAATCAAATAAAATAAAAAAGACCTGAAGTTTTGCCCACAATTTGAACCAACCCCAAAGTTCAACAACTTTGGAGATCTTCGATGAGGAAAAGGCAGCTACATATCTTCACGTTTTTACTCCTTTCTCGTTTCCAGCCTGGACCACAGGCAACAGTGCTGAAATACTACGCGACGGTGCTGTCCTCGAATCCTGTATCAATGGGATTGTTGGAACAGCACATCCAAGGCTCTTCTTCTGGTTTTCTGGTTGGTCCAGAAGCAATCAAGCTGTGGAAGCTCATTAGCAAGAACTAGTCTAAGGTGAACACTGCTAGCCTAATCCCCAGACATAATCGAGTAGCCATGAGGACTAGTTAAAAGCATCGGTGGAGATTCGTTTTTCCTTAGCTCCTCTCTGCTGTGGCTGCACTCGTGTACTCCACGTGCTACACACAGGGCACGTCTACACAAAACGCTTACTGCGCATTAGCTTAATAATGCTGCACAGTAGCGTGGTGGTCAAAAACCATGCTAAGAGCCTACTGCGCAGTGTTATTAGGTTAATGCACTGTAAGTGTCACAAAATAACCATGCACTGGCACTACTTCAGTTAGTGCTTTATTAAAGAAGTACTAAACTAAATGCACAGCAACTAAGGTGCGTTAACCAATGTGCAGACACACGCACAGAGACGGGGAGGTTTAACACCACAAGGAGCATGTAGGTAACCCAACGCCCTCAACGTCCAACGAGCTCTGAATAGCCTTTGCAAATCTCTGCCTGGCAGGCAGATCTCTTCTGATCCGAAATATCACCAGGCCATCATGGTTCTTGGCTTCCCTGCCAATCTCGTAGGGGTATCATCCGGCAAAGGCACGCATCGGCACAGCAGCAAATATGGGATACAGAGCCAGTCAGTATAGGCAAAGGGCCTGGCAGCAATAAACTTCCAACCTTAAGGCCTTCCTTCCTGAGCAGGCAGGTCGAACCGGTAAAATCTCAGCGATTATATTCAGCTTGCTCACTGCAGGTGGTCGTGGCCATGCTGGATATA
The DNA here is from genome assembly GCF_000455745.1 of Alligator sinensis. Lineage (NCBI taxonomy): Eukaryota > Metazoa > Chordata > Crocodylia > Alligatoridae > Alligator > Alligator sinensis. The sequence continues at coordinate 490,205 of NW_005842380.1, read as the reverse complement.
CAGGGAGAGAAGGTCAAGTGAGGGCTGGTGGCCACATGCATATTCATCATGGCCATGCAGAAGTGGGGTCCGGTGCCATCTGCTCCTCACAGCTGCAGAGACAATGCATTTAATTCCCCTGGATACTTTAGAGGCCACAGGTCTTGCAGTCCCATCATGGGGAGCCACCCAAACCTGGAGGGTTGTACACAGGGACTGCTTATCCTGTGAGGTGCTGAGAGCATCAACACCAGTCCAGAGACCTGAGACCCAACCCTGCCTCTGCCACTCCTGGCCCCGCAGGGACATTATCGTTGTCCTTTTGGATTTCCGTCCCGCCACCCGGAGATCTGGTCCATGCTATCTTTAACCGAAAGATAAAGTTACTGCCCGGAAGAGCTTCCCATCTACGGAGATGAACTGTATTACCAAGGCAGGAAGGATAGGAGGAAGGATGTGTTGTCCTCCTCATCTGCAGAGTTGATTTAAGTGACTTTCCCCAAGGTCACCCAGAGCCAGGAGAGGAACTTTCTCCCAGTTTCAGTCCAGCACACAAGATCATCTTTCCTCTTATACATTGGGACCCTCACTAGACAGTATGAGCTTAAATCAGAGTCCATCTAAATAAGACCGAACAGCGGGCCCTCATCTCAAATGCCAATGACTGGATGCAAAAGCACGTCCGCGCTACATGCACGGTGTACAGGCAGAGCAAAAAACAGGAACCGCGACAATAAAACCTGCCTGGTGTCAGGACAGCCCAGAAAAGCTATGCACACGTGGATCGAGCCCCTTGCAAAACCCCATGGGCTGCATATGCTATATTGTCCGCAGATACTTAGCAAGACCTTTACAGCAAAAATGCTTTTATAGAACTATACCGTGCGCTACGGTTTGGAGGTATGTGAATAATTTTGGCTTAAAAAGGCAAGTCACCTCAAGCCTATTATGAACAGGGAGAGAAAAACCACACACGGGGTGATTTTCAAGGAGTCCAGTGATTTAGTGTCTCTTTCTTTCTCTCCCAACACTTTCTGCCTCTTGCACAAGGATCTATTGAGAAGCTGCAGAACAAACGTTCCCTTATGCAGCTCCAAAAAAAGTCTCCGTCGGTTTGTCTGAGACAGCTGCCTCTAAGCACGCTATGGTTACTCATTAACCGGGTCTCCCAGGGCAGGGGAAAAAGAGTCAACTTAATAGACCCTAAACAAGGAGCAAAAATAAATCAGGTGTCCTGGGAAATGAAGGTCAGAAAGCAGGTGGCCTGTGGGACACCTTTACCGTCAAATACGGAGGGGCATCGCATCTTCCCCTCCAGCGCCGGGCAGATAATAACGCCGAAGGAGCGCGAATGCTGAGAGTCGATGTATAGGGACAAAAGAATAAGATTATTAAAGGGGGAGGGAAGAAAGACGCCGGACAGAGAGGCGCTTGTGCTCCACGGTGCTTTCTGTGCTTCGGGTGTCCTGGGAGAGGATTACTTCACAGCAAAGCTGCCAGACTGCATCATCCCCTCTCCTCCAATTTTCTGGACTTGAACAACAGGCTGGGGGTGGGGATCTGTTTCTAGGAGCACATCAAATTCCCGGGACTCCTCAGCTGCTAGTCCCAGAAAGTCAGCAGCCTATTCCTCCTCTCCAATTATTGTGTCATCCCCACAGACATCCATGCTTGTCTGGAAGATGTTGGAAAAGTGGGCACGAGGTGGAAGCACGCCCGAAGGCAAGACGTTTGCAATGGGCTGGCTGCTTTTTGTCTGGCCCATCACCCTGGGGAGAACGGATGTAAGGGGCTTGCAGCTGAATCTGAAGCTTTGCAAATGCATAATGCTCAGCTACCCCTATGCCAGCTCCTTCAGGCTGGAAGTCTGGAGACGAGAAGACTGGGAACAGTCTTCAAATACCTGCAGGGTGATTACAGAGAGGATGGAGATGGGCTTTTCTCGGTGCTAGGACAGGGCTAGGAGCCGTGGACTCAAGCTGCAGCAGAGGACATTTAGCTTGGAGATCAGAAGAAACTTTCTCACTAGGAGGGTGGCCAAGCATTGGGACAGGCACGTAAAGAAGTGGTGCAATCTCCACCCCGGGCAGTTTTCAAGAACAGGTTGGGATCTTAAGAATCAGTCCAGTCCAGCCCCTGCTCAAGCAGGATCGTCCCAGTTTAAACCACCCCAGACAAAGGCTTGGCTGGGCAGCCTGCAGCGTTGGAGATCCACCGCCCTGCATTTCTCTATACACATGCCTTTTGCAAAGGCATCAGCTTGGTTTGAGCCAAGAGCGATGGCGCTGCACAGATCAAGTAGCCTTTCCTGCCCATCACAAAGCCTTGGCTTTCCCCAAAAATTAACCCTTCCTTCTAGGCTGGCCTATTATCACCGGACAAAGCATGCAGTCCCCGGGGCAATTAGAGCCAATGGGTTATCTTGCCGGGCTGGGCTTTCTCATGAAAGGTGTTCACAGGACCTCTGTGAGGACTGGAGAGCAGGATGCCAGCGGTGCCAAGCAAAGGGTCAGCAGCAGGGGAGAAGCCAGCCACCACGGCGGCATGGAGCCTGGCAACCCTGGGTGACTATAGGCACCCTCTTTAGGTGTCTGCTCACCGGAGGTCCTCGGGCACATGCTGCAGGAGTTAGGGTGATGTTGTTTTTCTTTTGCTGCCCTTATCACCATAGTCTCCGAGCGGCATAATGCATGTCCTCTCACAACACCCGTTAGCCCCCTGCACAGAGGGGAAACTGAGGCATGGAGAAGTGGCTTGTCCAAGGTCATCCTGGGTGAAGCAGGGATGCCTTTGGCTACCACCCTAGCCCAGGGGCTGTCCTGTCTAATTCTTCCTTGGGGTTTCCAAACAGACAGGGTATTGCCCCTCCATCATGCAGCAGCACCCTGGAGGCGTCTGTTGTCAGAGGAGGCTGTGGCCAGTGCTGCAGAGGCACTTGGGAAAACATCTGCTGCCTTCTGAAGAGGGAGATAAATGCCCAATGGGATCACTATGATCGTGAACAAAAGCACATGGATCCTGCAAAACCCCTTAGGATTTCAAAGCCAACGTCTTCCTGTCCGACGTGCATCAAAAGTGTTCGTTTCCTTCTAGGCAGCCACCAAACCTCCCATAGACAGCAATGCCTGCAGTGCACAGGAGGCTGGCAGCCAAAGGCAAGCACCATGGGCAGCACGGGTGGTGAGAAAGAGCAAGACGGAGCTGCAAGCAGCCCGTTCCCCCTCTGGGTCAGCTGGAGCTGCCGAGAGGCAGGTACCTCGCAATGGGATTTGTGTGAAGTGCGAAACATCTGGAGCTGCGCCTTACAAGGCGGCCTTTGTGCAGCTGGGAAACTGTCTGCCATAAACCAGCACTTGTTCCAGAGAGCTTCGCATACAGGGAGAGAGAGAAAAGTGCCTCCCTCCCTTCTTGCCCCTTTGCTGAATTCTCACTGATATTTTCGGTGGCTCTGGGGGGTGGGGGAGGCAGATGACTCCAAGGGACGCAATGCAGACAGAGGAGGGAGGAACAGCAAGACACCTTGTTCTTCTGGTGAACATCTGCAGCACCGCTCAGTTCCTTCTCTGTCCTACCCTTACAAAACAACGGCACAGCTGCTATACCAGGACTTTTCTTGCAAGAAGGTCAGAGTCCATACGCCATCCTGCAGTCACAAGCCAGCGTGCAGAGCCAGCCTTCCAGAAACCATCTTAGGACAGGATAGCACGCACAACCCCGTGTTCACGAACCTCTCCTTTGAAATGGAAGGGAATTCTGTGCACCCAATACCCACCATACACACTCATGTCCACCTAATACCCACCATACACCCTCATGTGCACCTAATACCCACCATACACACTCATGTGCACCCAATACCCAGCACACACCCTCATGTGCACCCAATACCCAGCACACACCCTCATGTGCACCCAATACCCACCATACACGCTCATGTGCACCCAATACCCGGCATACACCCTCATGTGCACCTAATACCCAGCATACACCCTCATGTGCACCTAAGACCAGGCATACACCCTAACACCCTCACGTGTCTTAGGTTTGAGTATAACTTTACACCCGAGACTAATCCCAAAGAGTTCAATATAACTGCTGTGAGTTATATTGAAATATTACATTCAAATTAAGCCTGTGCTTTAAGTGTTGAGAAGCCCAGCTGGTGGAAACCCATCTCCGCTCCCGGGAGGCGTTATCGCTGGCCGAGGAATGCAGGGCTCTGGAGGTGGAAAGCACTTTGGGCTGAAAGGTAAACACTGCGATTAAAATAACGATGCCAACTGAAAGAGGGCCTGGAAAGCCAGTGGTAGGACCCGTCTCAGAGAAATAAACAGCATTTATTATAAAACGCAGACCGGGTGCCATCACGGCCAAGCTGTCTTTCAAATGCTCAGGGTGCATCTACACGTGCGCCTTAATGTGCATTAGCCTATTTTAATGCACATTAAAGTGTCACAAAACCTGTGGGCATTTGTACGCATACTTTTTTTTCCAGTGACGTGCCGGAGATCTGCCGCTCAATGAATCAAGTTTGCTCCTCACGCAAGCAGTGGCAAACTGCACTGCACCACATATAGCTGTACAAGTGGTGAAATGCACGTCAGTGCGCAGAAAACGGCACTGCACTTTTAAACCAAAGCATCTCTGAGGTGTTTTAATTCAAAAACACACCGCCACTGTTTTCTCAGTGCTGATGTGCATTTTGCTGCTTATACAACTGCATGCATCACAGTTTTCAAAGTGCCTGGTGCGGTGATGTGTGCATGTCTAAAAAAAGACCTGTGCTCTTTCGCTAATGCACATTAAAATTGGTTAATGTGCATTTTGCTAATACCTCCCAATGGAGGTACTAGATTTAATGCACATTACCTAAAGTGCATTAACTGAATGTGTAGATGTGCCCCCGGGTGCTTCCAAGATGGACCCTGTTCAAACCGCTATGGCAGAATAAGGCAATTCTGTTTGTGCAAGATGCCCTGGATCCCCATTGCCCACTGGTCCCTTCAGAGTTGAAATAGCCTGTGAAATCCTGTGAGAGCCCAGGCAGAGAGAGATGTGGGTCTGCAGGAACCTCTGAATGCCAATCCTTGTCCCTGGGGACATGACAATCCTGGCTGCACACAACAGAATTAAATCTGAGGCAGGCAGAGCTGGGGTTGCCGTTCCTAGAAAAAGCCTGGGAAGAAGGTGGAAAGTCAGGTTTCAGAAGGAGCGATGACAACGACGGTCTGCTGGAGGCATTCAACCTCACGCGGGCCTTGATCTGGCACAAGCTTCCCAACGGAGAGATGGCCGAGTCCACTGCAAGACAGGGCCATGGCGCGTGTGTTTTTCTTGTAAGTGCAGCAAAAACGTTCAGCTGCGGAGCCCGCACTGCGGTAATCAGAGCTTTCAATCTAACGCTGCTGCCCCTTAATTTGCACAGACAGGTTAGGAAATACCATGCTTTCCAGTAATAAAGGGCACAAGCAGTGCAAACAGGGCCAGCTGCTTCCTCTGATGATACTTAACATTGCACCACCGACCGGTCTGCTCTCCAGACCTAGGAGACTTTCTGACCTCGAGAGGAGTTTTGTGGAGGCTCGTCGAGAGGAAGGATGGGGTGCTTTCCAACCTGCAGTTTCCTCCGTTGGTACTTAGGTTCCTCTTGGGATGGAAACTGGAGGGAGATGAAGATGGGGTTGTCTTCTGGTTGGGTCACTAGGAAACAAGGGCAAGGACACAGGAGGCGTGGGTCACAGGGAAATAGGTAGGAAGGGAGAAGACGTCTCAAATGGGAGCTCCCAAACACCTCTGACGATGGCTGCCTAGGAGGGAGACGAACTGGAGAAGATCCCAACTGGGACCCCTGTAGCACAGCCAGGAATGAAACCAAGTCTTTCAAATCCCTTCGCTGCAAACCAGCCCTCACATCTGCACCCCTTGGGAGCTCTTCCTAATGGAAAAATAAATGCTGTAGCTCAGGAACCAGCCAGTCCCTTGCACCAGCACGGGCCAGGGGTTTTCTCTCCCTCGCACGGAGCTCACCCTGCACACTGGGACCACACGCAGCTTTTTGGCTTCATCTGCATCCTCCTAGGGTTCAAAAATAAGACGACAAGAGCAGCCCGTTCCCCAACCCCCAAGCACTCGTGCGAACAGCCTCAGAGGTTCGCCGTGCCGCCGGCTGCGTGCAGGTCCCAATGCAGACCCACGAAGGAAGGACCTTCCCCGCGTTTTGGCTGGCGCTTTGCTGCCTGGCGTGACGGGAGCGTGATACACCTGTCTCCGTCGGGAGGCAGCAAGCAGAGGCCTGCCCTCCCAAACAATGGTCCCCATTGTACCGACAGCTCTCGCCGCAGCTCCTATCGACGAGGAAGCCCAGTCTATCAGCGCCTGTCAGTGCCTCGCATGTACTCAACGTCACGTCTTGCATGCATGCACAATGTGTGCAGCAGCACCCCCGGCCTTCTCCCCCCAGCGCTCTTGTGACACGCAATGTGTCCGCCAGAGCAGGAAACGCCGAGGGAAGCGGTGGTTGGTTTTGCAGCCAACCAAGGGAGAGGGAGAGACATGCAGAAAAGGGACCTTGTGAAAACACCACTTGAGCGCTTTGCTTGGAAATACAAAAAAAAAAATCATTACAGATGGCTTGTCGGCTGTTTGCTCTAGCTCCCTCCCTCAGCAAGGCAAACAACTGGCAGCGTGAAATCCGTGTGCCCAACAAAGCAAAGGTTACCGGAGCAAATCCCCAGGTTGTTTCCAACGCTCGTCACATGTTTCCTATTATGTTTTATGACATGCTACGCAAGGCAGGCAATGCTGCGCTCGCGGCGGCAGGGGAGGCAGAGGCTCTCGAGCAGCACCGCAGCCGGCTCTGCGGAGGCCGCTCAGCTGGCTGCGGCAGGGAGAGTCCCGCTTCGGTCCCTTTTTTCTGCAGGGGTGGCTTGCCAGGGGCCTGGCGAGGGCTACCTGCACTGCTAGGTGCATGCCTGCCTTTAAGGCCAGGACTGAGACCCAGCAACACGACTGCAACAGTTATCAAGTGGTAGCCCTTTGCAACCCTGGTTTTCTTTTCCAGCTGCTCAACATGCAGTATTGGTGAGGGGAACAAAATGCATCTCTGGGTCTTAATGGCTCACCTCCAACCCCACTCTACACACAGCTCACCTCTCCCCACACCCTTCTGCATTGCACCCGTCCACCCCCACATGGGAGGGGAATGGCTCTCTCTCTCCTAGGCAGAGTGTGCAGGATGGGATGCGTTTTCAACGCAGCTCACAGCGTGCCAGCCCAGGAGCTGGAGCGTGCAGGCAGGCAAGCTACCGAACAGAGCGAACCAGTCTTCCTGCAAAGGAAGCGCGAGGAGCCGTCGGCGTGGGTTGCTTTCCAAGAGATTCCAAACCACAAAGTCATGCTCGGGGTTTACACCCAGCCAAGAGGGATTTCAATTTTCCACCTTATCAGCTTGTCATCTTGTCTGCAGACACGGCGTGCCTAACACCGTACAGTCAAAGGCAGCGATGTTCAGCAGTGTTGCGCCTCTCCTTGGAAAGGCTTCTTAGGGCTTCTTCCAGAGATGCATTCACGAGCATACAGCTGATGAGAGCTTCCTCCAGATCCCAGCCTTCAAGAGGGTGCAGCGTGTCAGTATTTCTCTGCCCACAATTCACGATCGTCCAGCTGAAACCAAAAATCTTCAGCCTGCTGGCTTAAAAATAATTAGATACCAACCCCCCATTGACATTTTTGGCCTTATGGTATTGACTGCAATGCAAGAAATAAAAACTGAGTTAAAAACACACCTTGTCTCCTTCAAATTAGGTGCCTAAAATGATGGCTGAGCTCCTAATTCACTAGGGTGCTCCTGAAGGCTCTGCTTTGGGAGCATACGACTCAGGCAGAAGAAGCCGAAGTGTCCATACCTGCTAAACCCCATCCTCTTTCCCTCCCAGATGTGGCACCTTTGGCGCGTGGTTTATAACCCTAAGCTCTCACAGACGTGCAGATGCAAGTTAACAAATACTCACCTCTCTGCTCTCTTTTAAAACAGAAGCAAAGCCTGGTCCTGCTTCCACTGCGAAACGTCCCTTAGCTTCAGCTCCTGAAGGCTCATGCTCAGCTGCTCGCATCCTTAAATGCAGGTAAGCTCTGCAATGTATGGGAGTGAGATGTGCAGGCTCCCCAGACCCCCACCTCGGTCTTCCCAGCCCTGCGTGGCCATGACTCGCTGTGATCCCAGGTGACAGCCCACACCTAGCGCAGGCTTTGCAGAGGGATCTAGCTGAACCTTTGCAGAGCCCTAACACCATGACTTTACCTAGGGAAAGCAGCAAACCAGGTGTGGAGGCAGACGGGCTGCAGTCTTCTTTTCCTGGCATGACTGAACTTAAATGGGAAACAAATAATAATTAAAAAGTGGCTTTTCTTTGCTTTCTACCCACCAGTGCTGCCTTTTCAGAACAATTACAGAGGCCGCCTGGGCATCCTTGCTCTTAACATGTTTCCTGACCTGGGGGGTGCTGGGGTCCCCAGTGTCTGCATACATTTCTCTGGTTTCTCAAGGGGTTTTTTTAGCAGCAAAGCCACAAGCCAGGTGATGAAGACGGTCCAAACACATGCACAGTGGGTGTTTAAAAAAACCCTCTTCTGCAAGGCGGTGAGGGCTGCTAAATTCTGCTATTCACCCCATCAGAAAAGCCCACAGAAAGATTTGTGCACGACAAGGAGAAGGACCGGTCATCTGCCACCGGCGTGCAGCCACCTTGGGTGGCACAGAGCAGCTCTTTTACAGATCCGGCTGTAAAAGCCCCAAGTGTCCAAAGCACTTTGCTTGGCTGACTTTGGGCTGCAACCTGCCTGTAGCTGGGGCATTGCAGGGTTTCCTGGAAGCTCCCGGTGGGGCAGTCTCGCCTCTGGGCCAGCCTTTCCCAACCCGCTCCCATGCCTTGCTGCAGCTTCTGCCTCTCGGTGCCCCACGGGAGAGCGGAAAGGCTAAGTGAGTTGCCCAAGGTGACAACATGCAAGTGGCCAAGCTGAGAGCTGCTCCTAGCCTCAAGTCCTGCAACGTAAAACATTATTATAGCCCATCTTCATGATGCACCATTTATTTTTTGATGACTTAACCCTACCGGGGCTCAGGGAAAAGAAAGCTGACCTTTCCCCAGACCTTTCTCCTCGCTCAGGTTTCCACAAGGGGTTTCTGGAAGTGAGAGCTTCGAACAACCTGCATGGGCTGCCCAACACCGGTCTCAGACTAGAGATTTCTAGTTACCACTGGGGTTTGTACAATTACACACAAATACACCTTTTGGCTCCATTCCTCTCTCACAAGCGGCCTGTTGAAGAATTAACCAAAATCCCAACAACGAATAT
>NW_005842380.1:463418-480841 GCF_000455745.1 Alligator sinensis | reverse complement strand
GCTCTTCCAATGGAGTTGGCACTTCGTACTGTACAGCCTTCACATCCAAAATAAGAGATCCTGATGCCATGGTTAGGGAGCTGCGCGAAGCACAAAACTTTCATTGTGCATCCAACTTCCCAATTTCAAAGTCTGCCATTTGGACCAATTGTTGTAAAAATGCCAAGAAAATTCAGAAAAATAGATCATCGCGGTCTAATAAAATGCAAACATTTTGCTCCGGTGTTGACTGGATATATAGTAAGGCTCACAGAAATCAAGAAGATTTTGCAAGCCATTTTATATTTCGGAGGAACTGCCCTTTCCAATGGAAACAGCTCTGTTTAAGTTTCTCCAACCAGCTCTGCTTCGGATCAGTAGATCTTTCTTGTACACCTTGCAAATATTCAAAGAGGGAAAGTAGCTAAAAGCCAAATCCTTTCGGAAGATACGGCCAAGTAACGCATGCGGCGGTTTGGAGCGCAATGGAGCACAGCTGCTGTGGGCACATTGAACCACTTGTACTTCCAACTGGGACGATTTCACCGCTTTAATCCTCAACTACAGACGAGGCCCCGGCGGGTCGGCTCAGTTCTTCACAGTCCTGCAGAAGCCAAGAACGAGTCCTACCCCGCTCGCCGTCCGAGCGTGGGTCAGAAGAGGCAGACGGGAGGAAGGAGAAGGCAGCCTACATTTTCAGCCAGCCATTCCCCTTTGCACATATGGAGCATCTAACCATGCACGTGTTTCTATTGCAACTGTAAGGATTCAAAAACTCATCTGGACCAGCAATTAAAAAGATCCCTTAACACCAGCCATCAGGATAAGGACCCCTGATCCACAAGCCCCGCTCCTTTCCATCACTGCCCTGCCGCAGAAGCGGACACGTCTCTGCAGCGCAGTACCGGGGAGAGTTGGGGATGCCTTCCAGGTTGAAAAGCAGGACCTGGATGCCAGGCAATACCGCCGCTTGCATACCCCCTCAAAAAACCCGCTGGGGAACCTGGGCTCAAGCAGATGAACTGTACAGTCGCCCTCGAGTTAGAAGTGTGCGCGCGCATGTGAGCCTGGATTTTAATCGCCACCCAAAGTTGCCAAGTACAACAAAGCACACATGAAGAGAACAGCAGTTCTCCCTTTCCCCCGGGGGGGATGTGGTTAGGAGAAGGGAAAGGAGGTTAAAAACCAGTGTTTCTTTAGAAGCAATGACTCAGGTGCTGCCGTCTTTCCTGGGAGCACATCCTGCGCGCACCAGTCATTTCTGGGCTGCATCGCGCTTTATGGCACGGGCTACAATAATGGGACAATTGTTCGATTGCGTGCAAAGCCTTCGCTCGGGGTTTTCTGGTCCCCGCCTACTCCCTAGAAACCACAACCGTGTACGGTTGCACCTTCCTCCACCCCACAACCCCCCCACGTCCCCAGGTAAACACAGCACGTCCGCACGCAAGCCCTGTGCAAGGAGGGCCCGCCCCGGTTCTCACACCCCGGAGGCCCCGGGCAATGGGATTGCCCCAGCGTTCCTGCTCCCTGACTCAGCAGTCGGCGACGTGAGCTGTGTCACGCTGCCCAGGAGAGAGGGCTCTACCTGTCTGCACTCGCACAGCTCCAGCTGCTTTCCCCTCCTCCTGCACCCACGCTGCTCGAGACACAGGCCGCGGAGATGGAGGACAGGCCCCGAGCGAGCAGCATCGCAGGGAGATGTCACTGGGCCGTCGGTCCCTTGCTATAGCTCCGATGCAAGCATGCAACTTTTAGCTTAACCTGCCATCCCCGCTGCCATGCAGGGTATATTTGGTGGGCTGCACTGGGGGAAACTCTTCCCCTGCGATGGGATGCAAAATTCCTACATCTGGGGCAGATATAGTCTAATGGGATGGGGCTGGCTAGGTGCAATATCCAGAGCCAGATCTGGAGGCATTTTGGGTGAGGGTGGGGAACTGGAAGGTGGAGAAATACAAGCCACAGAGCCAAGCTGCCCTCATTTAGGAGCACAATTGGCACTCGGCTTCAAGCACGTGCGCGCTCCATGCACATGAACCAGATCAGACTCTCAGGGACAGTGAAGAGCTGGCTGAGGCCAAGGCAACCCACGCTGTCGCACCGGCCCTCTCGTCCCACGGGCTGGTCCGCCATGGCACATCTTTGTGCATGCAAAACAGCTGCTTTGCAAGACACAGCCCCAGCCTGACATAATCCCCTCTCCAGCGACCTCATCCGGAGATAAATATGCTGACAATGTAAGCACCGTTATCTCCGCGCGGCGCGGCGCGGTGTCATCAAGGCATTGCTGTTGTGTTGGGGCAGCTGCGGCCTTAGGGGAACAGCTTTGCACCGCGCTCTCCCCAGCGACGGACACATGCAGCTCCGCGAAGCATCAGTCCCCGTCCTCCAGGGAAACACCTCCTAAAATAAGCCCAGGAAAGCAAAAAGCAGTAAAGGTCAAAGCCCAGGACTCGATAGCAGCTTTGCTGCTCTGCCTTCTCAAAGCATTACGGCAGATCTGCAAACACGGCATGCACACATGGGTTTTGTGCAAGAGAGATGAATGAGTCACTTCACCCGTTGCTGTAGCGTGATCGCCACCGGGGTTGGGGGAGAGCTTTTTAAGCCAGGTACACTGAGAAGTGAATGATATAAAACCCAGCTGAAGCTGCAGCAGGGAATTTAAGAAGGAAAAATGGTCTGGGAGATTCCAGAGAACAGGGCCATTAGTGGGCAAATTTTGATCTCTGCCCCCCTAAGCAACCCCAATTAGCAACTTGTCTTCGGGGGAGTGACAAAGGATCCGTCTCAATCCCTCTGGATGTCTGCGCTTGGGATAAGTGAATGATTGTTACCCCGAGTGCAAACACTATTTGGATGGAGCAGAGGGTGTCCCACATGCAAGGAAAGATGGACAGCTGCAATGCTTCTCAATGCACTTTCCCATCCCAGAAGCCACTACAAGAGACTGGGGATATTTTTAGAAAAAATGGTTCCTTTTTCTAAAAATAATTATTTGCATTCAAGCAGCTTTAATGTCCATGAGGTTACCCACAATCCTCTGTACACGCCAAGTGTGATTGCCTATAAAACGAAGGGCTGAGTAATGAGAAGTGCAAACCAGTGGAGACATCTGTAAATCAGCTTGAGCAAATAAAGCTAAAAAAAAAAATCCACACTGGATCCATAGGCAGATATTTCGTCGTTTGAATGAAAAGCTTTGGAGCCTGTTCCTGTCGAGTGACTGGGAGTTGTTGGAGAACTGGGTAGGAGCCAGTCCCTTCTTAGGGTCTGTGTTCAGCATCCCAGCATGGAAATACCACTATTGTTGTGTTGCAAGTGCCAAAGATGCCTCCTCCTTGATATCTCTGCATTGCCAGGGGAACCCTCCGTGATAACGGGTGGTACCATACTGGTTGTTTAATGGTGACTACTGGAAAGGAAAGGAGAACTGGAGGGGGACATTTCTGATGATCATAGAAATCATAGAAAATTTGGGTTAGAAGGGACTTAGGAGGTCACATCTAGCCCAACCCTCTGCTCAAAGCAGGACCAGCCCCAAGTACATCATCCCAGCCAGGGCTTTGTCTAGTTGGGTCTGAAACACCTCCAAGGATGGAGAGTCCACCACCTCTCTGGGTCACCTGTTCCAGTGCTTTACTACCCTGCTAGGGAGAGTTTTTCCTAATATCCAACCTAAACCTTCCTTGCTGCAGCTTGAGCCCATTGCTCCTTCTGTCACCTGCCCCCACTGAGAACAGTTCAGCTCTTTGCAGCCCCCCTGCAGGGAGGTGAAGGCTGCTATTCAATCCCCCTCGGACTTCTCTTCTGCAGACTGTATCAGCCCGGTTCCCTCCTCCTCTCCTCACCAGTCCCGTCCTCAAGCCCCCAAACCATTTTCAATGCCCTCCACTGGACTCTCTCTAAGGTGATGCAGCAGCCTCAGCCTAAACGTCCTTGAAGGACTTAATAAAATAAGCCCTCCCAGTGCCTCTGGGAGACGGGGACTGCAATAACTACCTGCTTTCCAGCTGGAGAAACTGAGATGAAAGGGTAGGAAGGCCCTGCATTGCCCAAATCCTCTCTGGATTGCTTAGGTTCAGTCCAGCCTGGACAACGCAGACAAATGGAGCCAGCGCGGAGCCCCGCAGAAGAGCGCAGGAAACACCAGAAGCGTGCGACTTACTCATTTAACGCTGCCTAGGGCTTGATTAAAAAGCCTCTTCCATCCAGACAACACAGGTGCATTTCTTTTTAAAAGGACCGGGCGGTTTGTTCCAGTTTCCCCGAGGCCTTGCCCGTCACGGTCACTGTGTCTGGTAATGAAGTGAAGCATCCAGCACAGACCGTGCTCTTTAGTCTCTGTTTGCAGAGAGACCCAGCATGTGCCAGGTGCTTTCCAGACACGCAGGCGGGCCCCGTCCCTGCACCCAGGAGCTCACGCAGCAACACACAACATACAAAGGGGAGATCAAGGAGACAAAAAAATCCATTCTATTGCAGTGCCCCGTGTCTTTGGAGTCACCTCAACCTCCTCCTGGGGAAAGATGTAAGGTGTTCCTATGCCCCATCCTTACTGCAATTTCTGACCCTGAATGTGCATAATGCATGCTTCCTTACAGAACCACTTCTATAGGAGAGAAGAGTTGTTATCCCCATTGTACAGATGGGGAAAAGAGAGGCCATGCAGACGTGTACACTGCTATACAGAGATGTGATTGCGGCTGGTTGCCTAAACTAGGTTTTAAATAGCTAGATCGGGTACCAAACTCACTCAGGATCCAGGACTTTGCGGCTGCAGCCATCCAGCCATCGACACCCAAGATTGCCTTAAATTGCCTTTGGATTGCAGTGCTAAAAAAGGTCACACGGGGACTCTTGTGTCATGGATGCAACCTGCAGCACTTCCATGGGTCAGGCTGGTCTCCTAAGCAGTGTTCAACCCTTCCTATTACACCTCTGTCCAATGTAGTTTCTTCCTACGGTAGCAGCCGGACCCCAGGATGACGAGCTGAATCAGTCTCCTCCTTCTCGTATGGTCTGACCATATGTTTGTATTGTATTTGCTTAGGACTCCGCCTTTTACCTGACAGCTATTGTTTCCACGCATCATTTCATGCCTGGATCGCAGCCAGACTTCCAATCACGGCAAGAAATAGATATCTAATTGCATTCCCCTCTGGGGCACGGGTAGACAAGGAGGATTTTTCACAGGTTGTTTTCCAACATCACTCTCCCACCTCCCCATTTCTACGGGTCGAACATACATAATTATCTTAGCGGGCTACATCTAAGCAGGATTAAGTGCATTAAGTGATATTATCTCCCAGCGAGCTGATTACAAGGTTTTCTTTTAAATTAATAATGTGGGTTTTTTCCACCAGTTCACACCGCACGCCAGAAATCAAATAAGAAAACATCACTTACAGACGCTCCACTTGAAAATCCTGACTGGGAGATAATCTAACACCCCCGATGCTTCTGCCTCTTCCACCACGACTCTGGGAAAAACACCCTCACAAACTCTTCCTGTCCTCATGGATGCAAATGGACAAGTTGGGAGTTATACCAGCTTCACCGGATGAAAATAAGGGTTTACCCCCTTCCAAGAACATTTTGCCCATGGACAGATTGCAAGACCAAGAGCAAGAAGGCTTTGCTTCGACCCCCAATTCACTGCATCATGCTGGCAAGTCATTTCTCAGACCTCTGCCTCAGTTTTCCCACCTGTGACATGGAGACAATGCTACTTACCCACTGCTATAAAGCACTTTCAGATCCCTATGTGGAAAAAGCAATTCTCCAGGAAAAGGTTTGTGATTCAACGTCACCTCTGTGCCGGGTGTAGCCTCCAAAGCGGTTTGCAGGCTATGATGATAGGAGTTGGAAAGGGCAGTGTGCGTAGTTCTCTCAACTGTCCAAATGGCCAAATGAAGGGAAGTGATGTGGTTACTGCCCTCAGGGCCTTGCAGCTTTGAGGTCCACACATAAATAACAGCGCCAAATTCCCCAATACGTGGCCTCCGTCTTCAACTGGGCAGATTGCCTTCCATTACCAAGCTATCCTCGACCTCTGCTAGGTCTACAAATCTCAGCCTGTGCAGCACGCAGGCCACCCAGATTAATACAACCACCTTACCCGTGAGCCACGTGCTCCTGCGATCGCAATAAGAGTCGATGAAAAAGCACCTGAAATCTAGGCCGTGGGGGTGCATTCAGTAGCCCATTTCAGTGCCTTGAAGCCCTCAGCCCCATCACCAGCTTTGCCTGTGCTACGAGAAAGTTCATCAAGAATGGCTTTCTTTACTGTCTTTCTTTAGTGGGGCCGGGGTTTCCATACCTGTTCCCCAGAGCTTTGTTTTCACCGTCTCTCCAGTGCATCCAGCATAGACCCACATCAGGATGGATGGATCGTCTGCACGATGAATCCAGCAAACTTTACTTGAAGGGTGTCTAGCTACCGAGACGAGGTAACAGTGTCATGCTTGGGACAGGTTACCTTTTGGACTGGAGATGCCTAATTTGGAGGCCGTCTCATAAAAACCTTGGACAAACCAAGAAGCTAAAAATGAAGAGGGAATGCAACTTTTCTTCTCTGGGGATTCTGTTAAGGGTTAAATAGAGCAGATTTAAGTCAGTACAAACTTTCAACTTCCCATTTATTGGAACCAATCACAGTTAAAAGGTCAGACCAACTGGCAAACAGCGTTTTTGTAGTATCCTGGACGACATACAGATAAGTACAAATGAAATCCAGCCAACAAAATGAGCCAGGGAAAAATTCCACGGCTTTCACTTAGTTCATTTATATCTATTCCCTTTGGCTGTGATCCTACAACTTCTCAAAGAGGACTGAGAGCGAGCTTATTGAAGACGGTGCTTCCACAATACATGGTCTAGGATGCTTAAAAATTAATTGGTTACAAATTTAAGCCCAGAGGGCACGAATAGTCTGAATATCAGCCAGGCAATCGGTGACTCACGGTGCCAGCCAACGTGTCTAATCAAACCCCTTTCCGGGGGGATGTCTTCCTCGAAAGTGAGGAGGGATGTGCGTTTTGCCTCAATTACGCGGTCGACTTCGGTGCTGCATTCTGCAGCTTTATGTGAAGCCATCAGATTCCCTCGTGCTGACTGTACAAGTGTGCGTCCACCTGCGAGAAGCACGGCTTGTTCCCGATCTGTTAAAACACGTTGCTCCGCAGTTGGGGAATGATGATGAGCCAAAACAAAAAAAATATGCTTGAAAAAAGAAAGAAAAAAGCTGAGCTGGTGCATTTCTGACTGCTCACGTTGGGCAATTAACTGATCAGTCCTATTAGACCTGGAAAATGAGCTGTGTTAACAAGGCCGGGCTCTTCTAACTTAATGCAGGCGCCTTCAGGGGGAAGCCGGAGATGGAAAGCTAAGAGAGCATCCTCCGGGAAGAGCACGTGTTAGTGTTTCAAGGGAGTTTTCACCGAACCGGTGATCTATCAATGATATAAAACACGAGCAAATACCAGAGCACCGGACAAATATCACTAGTGTACAATAAGGCCCCATGTAGAAGACATGCACCAAGGGGAAACCAGTTGCCTTCCCCGCTTTTCCAGCTGGACGAGGTGCCCATAAAGTTTCATTTCTATTGGTCCAAACTACTTGTATCCATCCAAACGACTAATGCCATTAAAACAAAACAAAACAACCCCAAGGACCAGGAAGATAGATGAGATGTGCTGCTACCGACATACCTGTGTAGATTATAGATGTGCTGGTACTTCCAGACACCCAAGATGAATTCAGAAGTGCAGACACTTTTGATCATTTATCCCAGTCAAGAGTCCCAGTGCTTAACCACAAACCAGTTCAGACATTTGACCACAAGTTTCTAATCACCTACAGATGAATCAAAAATAACAGAGAGACCTGACCATTACAGACATAGACACATGTCCCAGAACTGAAGGAAAAGTCAACAGCAAATAGCAGCCTGGCTGATACATGTCTTATCCACAACCCTGTAGAGAAAAAAAACATCTGGTGGCAGAGGAAACCCAGGACCTGCAAGGAGCCACCTGTCTGTGCTTTGAAAACTGTCAACATGAGGTCACAGGTCCACAAAAAAAAACACAAAAAAAAAAGATATATATAAAATCATAGGTAATCAACACCAAACTGGATCAAAAATATATACACAAAAAATAACTCTAGGAGGGCAAAAAAATGTTTCCAGTTCCAACAGTTGCTGCACAAATTGCTCCGATGTCATCTTCCGTTGGCCAACAGTGACCCGCCACTACCCGAGTCCAACATCCAAGGACATCATCACCACAAACCCTAAGATGGAGGTCCAGGAAGCCAGCTTCCCATTGCCACTGTTAGGAGAAAAGGAGAGAGAGTGAACTCCTGTGTTCATTTAAGGATGTTAATTTAAGGCTCAAGAGAAGGTCGGCTTGTCATCTGGCCTACACAAAGCAAGGACTCTTCCACCGTCTTCTTTGTTCCCCCAGCCCTTTATAAGCTTCACATCACTTGAACCCCTTTTCCAAACGAAACAAGACGCATCCATGCTGCCTGGAGTATCACCCTGCGCCATCATTCAGAATGGACTCCTTTACTGCCCAGGGGCTGGCATTCAGTTTACAGCTTTCTTTTTTGCACCTTAAACATTAAGCTTGATCTCCCTCCACCACTGAACCATCTCAAAGACCAAAGGGCTGAGGCTTTTCAAAGCCTGCTTTTAGAGGATTCAGACATGCAACTGCACCAAACTTAATGGACGACACGCGGGCAGACTTAAAATGTCAAGACTTTGCAGCTGGGAGAGTCATTTACGGTGCATTTTGTACAGGGTCTAGCACAATGGAGTCCAACCAGGTTCAGGCATTTAGGTGCTTGTGCATGAACACACATTCATTCGGAGCCATTTCAGTGCTAGTGCATGGACACGCATCCATTTAGGTGCTAGTGTACGGACACACATCCATTTGGAGCCATTTAGGTGCTAGTGCATGGACATGCAACCATTTAGGTGCTCGTGCACAGACACACATCCATTTAGGTGCTAGTGCACGGACACACATCCA
The DNA here is from genome assembly GCF_000455745.1 of Alligator sinensis. Taxonomy (NCBI): domain Eukaryota; kingdom Metazoa; phylum Chordata; order Crocodylia; family Alligatoridae; genus Alligator; species Alligator sinensis. Next base: position 471,809 of record NW_005842380.1, on the reverse strand, counting down.
TTTAAGTGCTAGTGCATGGACACACATCCATTTGGAGCCATTTAGGTGCTAGTGCATGGACACGCATCCATTTAGGTGCTAGTGCACAGACACATCCATTTGGAGCCATTTTGGTGCTAGTGCATGGCCATACATTTAGAGTCATTTCAAAAGGGGAAATTGTCAAAAGGGCAGCAGCTATTACGCTCTAATTGTCAATTATGGACCAACCAGGGATGATATGAATGTAGCAAAACTGCCCCAACTTAAGACTAGGTGGAGCAGTGTTGAAGTAATAAGTGCGTCCATATATCCTGTTAGAAATGTTTCCGGCAGCTGCAATAAGGGAGGTCTCGAAAGGCAGAAACATCTGTAACCCTTGAAGACCTACAGCCTTGCCCCAGCCTAGAAACAAAGGTGATGAGTTCAACCTGAACACTCCTGAAATGAAACAAATACCTTAAAAAAAAAAGAAAAAGAAAAAACCCAGCATGTGCCTTAGAAAAAGGGCTTTTCACACCTCTGCAGCAAGAATTGAGTCATTAACACAGGCCAGACAGAGCATGTGGCGGTATTGCCCAGCAGTCCTTCACCTGGTTTGTGCTTCGGGGATGATGTCATCCATGACCACATAGACCATCGCGCCGGCCGCAAAGCCCAAGGCGTAGGGGAGGAGGGGCTCCGCCACTACCACGGCAAAGGCACCGAAGATGCCAGCGATCGGCTCCACCATGCCGCTGAGCTGTCCGTACCTGGAAAAGAAACACGGCTGAGCCCCGCTGGGCAAGGTCTCAAGAGACGCAGGACATTGTAGGCAATGCTGGGGACCTGAGGCTCCACGTACAGTCAAGCAACCTACCAGGGACCCTATTCTTCCCCACATTATGAGGCTTGAGGCCCTGTGATCCAGACATGTGGCTCTAAAGCTGTTCAATGAGTCTGGGGAGAACCAGGGTTGCCTCTCAGGTCTCTATCTGTGCGACCGCATTTGGCCAACTCTGTCCCCGGCTGGTGGTCTGAAGGCCAGTGTCTATCCTACTAAGGGCTGCCTTTGCTCTCTCTAACTGGTCCTACACCCCCTTCTCTAACTGGTCCTACACCCTCATTTCATAGCCCCCCACTCCCATCTAACCGATTTCACCAACACGCCTTCCTCCCAGCTCCCTGCATGGCAAGACACCCAGCATATGTTACCCAATGCCACATTAGGTTGCCATCCTTTGGGTGCAATATCTCGTGGCACAACACTGGGGAACCGCTGCCAGAATGCACTGGGAGCGACGTGGATGCACAAACACAGGCAACAAGAGCAGCAGCGCGAACAGACATGTTCAGTGTCAGATAAAACACGCAAACTGGTCACACAAGGTGCAGTTGGTGTCTCTAGGACCTGAGACAGGGCAGACCGGACCCCCTGCAGAGCAATGGAAAGATTGGAAATTCAAGTGTAAAAATGCACAGGAACAGCAAACAGAGTCGGAGCTGAGGCAGGGGCTCTGGCCTGGATTCCTCCCTATGTGCTGAGCGCACACCAGGCATCTCCAAAGAGATCTGGAAGTCTCTCTCTCTCCCATGCCTCCTCCAAGGGGGGACCTGTAGGATGCTGTGAAGCCCAGCCCCCGAGGTGGGGAGCGGGAAAGCTTCCCTGGGCCTAACTGGCATTGCATCTTCCGGGCAACATCACCTTGCCATGGTGCAGCATGACACAAGACACAAGCCTCCAAGGACACGGACCCAAGTGTGCAAGCACCTGTCCTCTGTACCAGACAGCACCAGGCAGCACCTGACAGATCAGAGCCGGCTGCAGGCGGGCCTGAACAAAACCCCTCTCCCTCCTCCTCTGGCTTGCAGACCCTTTCAAACATCGGGGTCGTGCATGCTGTTATAACCCTCCAGCTTACCACCCCTCTCCTTAGTGTCTGTCTCAGGTGAGCAGTGCAGCAAGATGCATTCATTTAATTATGGGAGGGGGAGAAATTCCCCACCCGTCTTCCCCGTAACCTCCTCTCCATCATGGCACTTAGCACACAGGTGCCAGCAGCGCCGCGGCCTCATGCTCCCAGAGTTCACACCCTTGGCTCTTTCGCCTCAGGAAGAGACGTGGGTTTGAAATCCAGCCCAGAGCCAAGTGAGAAAAAAGCTGTTTTTAAGCCTTGTGAGTTAACCGCAAGTGCTAAATAGCCAACAAAATGAGCTGGTGTGAACCGCAGGGATGTTCTCCATCGGAGAGAGCTCCCTGCCCCCAGCTTCTCCTGCTGCTCTTAGGACAGCCCTCGAAATGGGATGCAGGACAGCAGAGACCAGGGGCTCTGATCTGTGCAGGGGAGAACCGAGAGGCAGGGGATGCTCTAGATAGACACCTTCCATGTTTCAGGGATGTATTTGAGAGCCGTGTTGGTCTGCGACGAAAAGAAATGCAAACCTCTAGAACTCTTGGTTCAGAGATGATGCCTTTTATTAGTTTATTAGTTGGTCTAATAAATGTATTAGTTGGTCTACTAAATTTTAATCATGCATTCATTAGTTGGTCTAATAAAAGGTAACATCTGTGAACCCAGAGCTCTACAGGTTTGCATTTCTAGATAAAGCACCGCACTCGTGTGCTCGCTCTCAGTCTTGCTCATCCCTCTTTGGTTCATACAGGTCAAGGTTCCCTTCCCATGCCCAAGACCACTGTTCTCCAAGACCACAATTCAAGCCAGCCAGGATGGGGCTGCTTTGGAAGGGCAGAAGAGCATGTTTCCTTTTCTCAAAGGTGGAAATCAGGCAAATGTCCAGTCCTGTGAACATAGAGACTGATAATAAGCACTTGCAGCACTCTCCTAGCGACTGCCCGGACCAGCTGCAGGATGCAGCAAAATGTCAAGGCCCTGAGGAGTCCTGAATATGCACCAGCCATAGGGGATCATTGCAAATGGATATGTGCAATCCAGGACCATCAGCTGGGGGTGTTATTACCGGCACTGGTGGCAGACGACAGAACAAGGAGCAACGTCTCAAGTTGCAGCAAGGGAGTTTTAGGTTGGCTATTAGGAAAAACTTTCTATTCGGAGGGTGAGAAAGCACGGGAACAGGCTCCCCAGAGAGGTGGTGGCATCTCCATCCATGGAGGTTTTTAAGATCTGGCTAGACAAAGCCTTGGCTGGGATGAGATCGTTGGGCAGAGTCCTGCTCGGAGCAGGGGGCTGGACTAGACGTGACCTCCTGAGGTCCCTTCCCACCCGGATTGTCTAGGGTCAACCCGAGACTGCCTCTCAGGTGTGTGTTGCAGAGTGCAAGCAACCATGCAGAGGAGCCCTACTCACCAAAACGCTTTCCAGGTGGAAAAGCCAGCGCCACGCAATGGGAGACTGACAGCAAGGCCTTCTGGGAAATTCTGGATTCCGATCCCAATGGCTAAGTTTCTGCAAAAAAAAACACACGACACCAAATGTGCACGTCGTATCGCATTCCTTTGGGAGGGGGAGGGCAGGCTGCCACAGCCGCCTTAAAAACAAATACAGTTATTAAATATGTCTCTCAAATGGAAGTGCGTTCAGCCCTTGGGGACTCTTCTAATCATGCTAATACTTTGCACTTACACAGCGAGTTTCATCTTCAAAGTGCTTTACATCAGTTAATCAACCTTAACACCCTCCCTGGAAGCCAAGGAAATGCAGAGGAGAAGAAGAGCGGCTTGCTGGAGGGCCTTTCCAACTCACTCCCAAAACTGTGACCGTGGGGAACAGGGCTTCTTCAAGGGGCCTGGGAGGCTGGCAAAGCCGTGGCACCACACAGCACACCCTCCCCTTGGGTGCGATATGCAGCCACAAGGATTCGTGTGTGTTGTGCGGACAAACTGGCAAGTCCCATCAAGATAAAATGACCCTCTGCTCCTCTACGTGAAGGTCCACGCCAGAGCCAGGCTGCGCTGGAGGCTTCAGACGGCCACACTGCTGCAGACAAAGCATCCCGGGGGCTGGAAACACCAAGTGAAGGAGACCTTTGGGCTCCACGGTCCAGGTTTTGGGCCACTCAAGTTGCCACCACGACTCTTGCGTGCTCCAGCGGCTGCTCAGCTCCCGGGCTCTGCACCAAAGGGGCTCCCCACCATTTATCGGAGGCAGCCCTGCATTGCTGGCTCTCCAAAAAGAGCTGGTTTCCTCCTCTCTCAGGTGCCTCTGCCTTCACAGACAGGCCCATTAGATGATCTCCGGTTTCAGCCTGCTGTGATAGCCGCCATCAGATAACGCCGGGGTTAATCCCTCTCATTTGCTATTAATCTCCCCTTTGTTTGCGGCGTTGTACAGTCACTCTATTGTTAGCTTTTATCACCTCCTGCCTGGGGCGCAGAGCTGGAGGGTGCATCGGGAGGAAGGAAGCGTGCACTTCACCTACGGGCTTTAGGCGGGGTGGGAAATGGCTCCTGAGGGTACTCAGGGCCACGTCCACGCACAGCAGTGAGCAGATCTCGGTGCCAGAGAAGGGGCAGTGCCCCCGGGGCTACCCCTGCATCAAACGTGGCTGCAGCCCAGCCTGCTCCATGAGCAAAACCAGACACGGATAGATTAGGGACAGCTCCACCTCACCCCAGCCGTGCAGCCACGGGGGTGAGGGACCGCGTGCGTGCACCGAGCTGCCCAAAGAGCAGCACAGGGGGTGGAGAGCAATCAGGAGAGGCCCACGGGCTGCACTTCATTTCATGCTCTAACCACCGCTTTTCCTCTCGGCAGCAGGGTTGCAAAGAGGCCTCACGTCAAAAGCAAGCTGGTTACGGGAGCGGGTCCCCTACACCTGCTATAAGCATCCCGTTCCATGCTCTCATGGCACAATGATGAGCAGGCTTGCCACCAAGGATGCTAGCCATGCCCTGGCATGGTCGGCAGGGTGGGGTGGGAGGGTTGCTGGGGAGGGGGAAGACAGCACCCGGCATTCAAGTCACCTTTCCCAAGCAAGAAAAGACAACTGAATAATGAAGGTGACGGGCAAACTCCAAAACCAGAAGAAGCACCGAGATGGCCTCAGTTGTAGGCATGATACAGGCCTGTGAAGTTGGTTTCTCAGGGCCTAAAAGTCACCTCAATTGATGCCGCAGGGGCCTCGAGAGCTCTCAAACCAGGGACATGAGGAACGGCGGAGCAGCTGCTAAGACTTAACCCCCAGGCAAGGAGCCAAGCAAGCAGCACTCCCCTCCCCAGCCCCAGCACATCTCTTTGGACTCCGTCTCCTTGAGAAATGCCTTGCTCCCCTCAGCAATGCTGCAGGGTCGGGGGCTCATGTGGAGGGAAGGAGAGCCAGCTGCGGTGAAGGTGGCCTTTGCACTGAGCATCTGCATACCACTATTGCTGCAAATGCACTCTGCAAATGCACACATTCACTATATAAGACCCCTGGCATGGCAGCGCCAGTGTGGCTGCTAGAAAATGAGGGGCTGGCAGGTACCAGCGTGCTCTTCATTGCTTCCAGGTTGGAAAGGAGATTTTCATGCCCTCTCTGAGCTCTTTCACACAAGGTTTTCCTCAATGACCCTTAAAAGCATCACTTATTTCACTCTGAGTTTGACAAATGGGCTCGGCCCTCATGGACATGAAGGGCTCAGTGCCCTGGAGGGCACCATCCAGGCAAAGCTCACACCTCTGGGCTGGGCTGGGCTTTCCCTGCCCATACTCCGACACCGAACATAAATCCTCATCTGAGACGCCATGTCCTAGCAAGCATCCTGCAAGGATGATACTATTAGGATAAAAAACAGTGCTTGTGGCCCCCGCAGCTCCCAAACAATTATTTGGGTTTTTAGGCATCACTGTAGGGACCAGTTCAAAGGAATGGTTTGGAGGAGAAGAGTGAGCTGGTTTTGGGGAGGGGGCACTTATAGCATGATACCCATGCGTTTGGCCTGGGAGAAGACAAGAAGCTGGTTTGCACTGGTTAAAATGCTGCCCCCCACTCAGACAGCCCAAAGTCAATGCCAATGCAACGGGCACGCCTCCACCCTAGTCCGTGGTGCTAAGTCAGGGTGCACCCACACTACGGGAGCCCTGTCGGGTGGTAATCCCGGAGCAGGGAGCGCACACGAACCCTTTGCAAGACATCCCCAGGTCCACACTGCAATTCCAGCTCTAGCACAGAGAGCCGGGACAGACCCTGCAGCCTCCCAGCCCCTAAAGGGACCCGAAACCTCCGCTCAAAGCCAGTGCCGCTCGTTCGCCAGGCGGATGAAAGCTCCCTTTGCTGCTTTAAACACTTGTTTCCTATTAGTAAAATAAGACTGGTGAGAAAAATCGCTCTGGGTTGTTTAAACTTCTACCATGGTTTACAGGAGAGAGAGAGAGAGGCGGGCTAGGGGGGGAGGCTGTGGGTTTCCTTAACCAGGACAGACTATTACAATCAAAAACATTATTCAAGGGAGAAGAGGGGGGGAAAACATCCCTTTTAGAAAACAGTGGAGCTGCTGTCTGTGCTCTGGGGTTTTTTTTTTTTCCTTCTTCCCTCGCCTTAGCACAAAGCAGCTATTACTAGCCCTGACCACAACAAATTAATGGGTGGGAGAGGGAAGTGTGAATGGAGGGGTCTGTCCGAAAAGAAACCGCAGGCTCTCTTCCCGCCCTCCCCCTACTCCCCACGGCCCCAGGGAGTGGGGCAAACCCCTCTGTGACCTCTCACCACCGGCCGAGCTTAAAACAAGGAGTCGGTGAGAAAGCTGGGATGGGAGCAGAGCAAAAGGCAGGAGACGTGGGGAAGGGAAAATGAAGGAAGGTGAATGATATTGGGAGGGACCAGAGGGGTCCGGCTTACAGCCCACTCCCAAATGGGTCACAAATCCGCCCCCGTGCACATGCACTTCGGGGTCCAGATAATAGCAGACCCCAAAGATGATTCAAGGTCCCTGTGGGAACCCAATGAGATGCCTGGCTAAGCTTGCAAAGGGGGGATAACGGGGCTAGCTCTCCTTCCTCCCCCTGCTTCCAGCCTCATCAGCAGTGGGAAACACCTGGTGCACGGTGGGATCTCGTGGAGAGGAGGATCCACGCAGCCACGTGCCGGTGCTGCTCCGGAGGGATGCGTCAGGGCTCGGCTGCTTCGAGCGGAAAGACCTGCAACTTCGGCGGCTCAAGGACTGGACCTCAAGAACCGTGGTAGAGGTCATCCTTAAATCAAGGGACTGCTGCCACCAATGCCAGCTTAATGCCATCTCCCCTCCTTCAGGCAGATCAAAAAGAAGCAAGACCTGCCTCCACTCGCCAGGCAAATGCAACAGGTCTGGGGGTGGTCAACCTTTCTCCCTCTTGGGCTACAGGAGCGCATCCCCTGCCCACAGCCGCTCCCAGTCGTTTTATGGTGTCTGCAGTCTTTGGCTTTTATGGCCTCTACGACCTTAAGGTTTTCTCACAGACACTGCTCAATGTCTATCAAGGTGCAAATAATTCATTAACAAACCCACGGGGGTGCTGGGAACAGAAGGGACCTTCTCGCTGGCTTTGCAGCCCAGGATGGGTACCTCCCAAGCGCTGTGCCCAGGCCACCTCCGTCTGTCTACGAGGGTGTCTCTGCAGCTGTTTGGGTGCCAAGGCGAGGAAGATTTTACTCCAGCACCTGAACCGCAAACAACACTCTCTCTGCTTTATAAACTTCAGACACCTTTCAGGCTTGCTCCCTAGCTGGGTGAAGAGAGTTTTGTGGGATGCAGTTGGGAGGAAAGCCACAGAATGAAATAAAGCCGCATTGTGCGTCAGGAAAACAAAGGCTTCCTTATTAAGGAACTAGGTGGAGGTTCTTGGAAGCCTTCCTCCCATTGCAAAGAGCACGCATTGTAAAGCAGACGCGGAGCGACCTACTCCAGCCGCTCAGCCCAGCAGGAGCTGCATCAGCGGTGGAGCATGCCTGGAGGGCTTAACCCTCGGACCAGGCCAGGAGCCAGCCTGGCGAAATGGGCAAGGCGGCCAAGGTGTTTAAACAGGGGGTATTCGAATCAGACCCTGAGCTGGCATTCGTGACATGCAACTGGACAGGCCACTCGTCTCTGGCATCCTTGAATACGAGCACGCTCGTCACCGGCGCGGGAAGGTGTCCTGAGCAGAGACAAGCACGCTCCTGATTTTCTCCGATTTTAAAAAATCCCCAATGTTCAGGCTAAAAAAAAATATGACCTCAAATCTACATTTTTCCATGATTAAAATGAAACACCACTATATACATATCATATTAGTGGCGTTTCGTTTTAATCATGGAAAATTTGGGATTTCGGATTACCTTTTTTAATCCGAAAATTGGGGATTTTTTTTCCATCAGGATCCCACCCACGTGGGAAGGTGTCCTGAGCAGAGGCAGACCTGGCGGGGAGCTCAGGACAGCTGGGTGCTGCTCCCGGGCTCATTTGGGCAAGTTGCTTCCTGCAGCATCTAGCAGACGGAGGTCAAAACCATAAGTTCTTTG
>NW_005842380.1:436936-463387 GCF_000455745.1 Alligator sinensis | reverse complement strand
TTTCCCTCATCGTGCCTCAGTTTCCCCACCTGTAAAATCGGGATAACGCTACCGACCTGCTCCTCAAACTGCTACGGGGTGGAAAGTGCCAGGGAAGCCACAAGAAGGGATATGTGGCGACCAGGCCAGTCCCTACGGCCTCTCCTCCGCGCACGCAGCGCAAGCCAGTGCTGTTCTCACTCCTCTGCTTCTGCTGCAAGGTCACCCTCGCACGGACGCAGCGCTTTCCAGGCACGAAGGGATCGACATGACAGACCCTGCCTGCCGAAGTCTCCACGGAGCAGCAAGGAGAGGAAAACGTGCCAGGCCGATCCCCCACGCGCGGCTGCGCCTGCAAACCCTGTCCGCCCCTTGGTAGGGCACCATGCTGGGAGACTCCTAGCCCACTTGCAGCAAAAGTTGGCATCTCTGCATATTTGCAAGGTCAAGGCACAGAAAGCCTTCTATAAGCCTAAACCCTTGTTTTCAAGGGCCCATTCTTTTAAAAACTGATTAGGAAAGTAGGCTACATATTCTTAACAAGCCCCTTTTCACTACGGCTTTCAATTCCCTCCAGTGTATAATGTGCATGTGTATTCTTGCATGGCAGGCCCTTACATACTGTTTTGATTGTTATCGTCTTGCCATGAAAGGGCCGATTGTTTTGGGTTCCCAAGATTACATCATGGCTTCCCACTCCGGCTGCCTGTCGAGGTGTTTGATCGGAGCTCGCAGGTGGGAAGGAGCTCGGCGCTAACCACAGGGCCTTGAGCACTTCCCCATACCTGCCCTACCTGTTAAATACAGCTGCCTTAGCACGCAGAGCCCTGCTGCTTCTTTATTGTAGCCTCTCACGCAAGGCACGGAGAGGAAGGTGGGGGTGGGGAGGAAGGGAGGGAGGGAGGGAGAAACCCTGCACGGAAAAAGAGGTGAACGATGTGTTCACGGCCCCGTCTGACTCAGGAGACGTTTCTGGCTACTCGAAGGCCAGCTGACGTGGGAGGGACCGAGCCGGCTGAATGCATGGGCACGGGCACGTCGTCGGCTCAATTTAGACACGCTCCGATTTTGAAAGGCAGGATCTGGGGGTGGAGGGGATGAAGAAAGAAAGAAAAATTAGGCTGCCAAGTTTGACCCTCAATGAACTATCCTTTGCAATTACAAATATAGCGGAGGGAAGGTGACGGACCCCTCCTATGAGCAGTGTTATCGCTGGTCTTATACGGAGACAAATGGAAATACCGAGAGGAAAGAAGGGAAATGCATGAATTAACCCAACAAGAGCTGCAAAGCCAGTCCTGGGCTCTAAATGCTCAGGCAAGTTCCTTCAGGGGACATAGGTCTGGAGAGTCCAGTCCTTGAGCCATGCATCCATCCGCAGAAGTGGCAGGTCTTGGCCGACGAGCCCTGATACATCCCTCCTGGGCAGCACCAGCGCATGGCCAGGGAGCTGCTATGTGGATCCTCTTCTCCACGAGATCCCACCGCACACAAGGTGTTTCTACTCTAAGGCCCCCCAAAAAGCACCGCTGATGAGGCTGGAAGCAGAGGAGGAAGGCGAGCTTGCACCATCACCCCCCTTTCAAGCTGCGCCCTTAGCCGCCGTGTGCAGAAAATGAAGCAACGTCTCGTTGGGATCTTGAATCATCCCATTGGGACCTGCTAACAACAGATGTAGACAGCGGGAAAGCTCACTGAGGACTGGCAAAGAGGACAGGTGGCAGAATATACCGCGGTGTCTTTGCTGCCGGAGGCTCTCAAACGACCACTGCGGTGACAGGCGGGTGGGAATTCAATAGCAAGAAATGCAAGTCAGGTGGGAACTGGCCTTGCTCTGAAGCAGACTGTCGAAAATCGACGTGCAAACTGTGAAGCACCCACGCGCTTGAGAACCGGCCCGAGAGGAAAGACAGAGCAGCTGAAAGGTGACAATTTACACTAAAAAAAAATGGATAAAAGGAAGAATGCACAATTCGCCGGGGGAACTGCCTGCCACTAGATGCGCTGAGGTCGAGAGTTTGGTAGGATTAGGAAACGGAGCAGACGCTTGTTTGACGTGCAGCCTCCAGAAGCTGAACAGGAAATACTGGAGAACAAAGCCATGGCAGAGAGAAGAAGAGAGAAACTCACCTGCTTCAGGGCTCAAGCCAACCTCTTATCAGGCCTTGGGAGAAAAGCTGTCATGATGGCAGGTTGCCCCTTCTGCAGGGTGCGTCGTACCTCCCCATCAAATAGGAGGTACCAACCATTGCTGCGGAGAGGATGTTGGGCTGCTGGACTCGCTGTCCAAACCAGACTACCAGGTCTTGTGCCATCCACTATATAATACCTCTTCCCCTCCAATTGCTTGTACTTGATGATAAAGTCACCTTGGAATTGCCTCTTGGAGAAACCCAGACCAACCTTCCAGTTCAGGTTGAGCATTGAAACGCACTTGGCCTTGCCACTGCCTATAAAACACCTGGAACATCTGGCCCCTCTATAAACAACCCAATCCTAAGTAACATAATGAGAGCTCTCTCGTTTCCTTCGAGATACCATCCCAGACTACTCAGATATTGGCAGCTGCACAGTTGCAAAGTCCCCCTATTCACAGCACGTAATGATGGGAGGAAAAGATTGAGACTCCCCTGTGCAGCTGGAAAGTATCAAAGACATTCTTGGAGTGGGAGCTGTTTTAATCATCCGAGGGTACGTTACAGGGGCTGTGTTCGGGGGTGGCTCCTGGGGCTTCCTGCTACGCTTTGTATGGGTTTCTCATGGATTCGCACTGCGGGGTTGCGCCTGTATCAAACGCTTAAAAGCAATCCAGGTTTATTGCTGCCCGACTGTGGATCATAGGGTAGCCCCACATTGCATTCGAGTGCAAAGAGCCCCTATCCTGAAGAGTTTGCAGCCTAAGAGAAAGTCAGATGATGGATGGATGAGGAAAGACTGAGCAGAGACTTGCGTCAAGAAGGGCAGGGGTGGGAGCTGGAGACAAAATGCAGGTTTCCCAATATGAAGAGTCTCTTCAGAAACTGCCAGGGCCTTCAGGAGATCATTCAGCCCACCCTCTGCTCAAGGCAGGAGTGTCTGTGTCTAAACTCTCTCACCCAAGTCATGGTGAGCCTCATTACAGGCTTCCAAGCAGGGAGACTCCACCACCTCTCCAGGTATCCGTCCCCGTGCTCAGTCACCTTCTAGGTCAAGTTCTTCCTAATGGCCAGCCTCAATCTCTTTTGTTGCCACTGAAGTCCATCACTCCTTGTCCTTCCCCTTGCCACCACAGAGAAGAGTCTGTTATCTTCTTTCTTAGCCCCCTCCCCATGTTAAATCATGTGAATCTGCAACCAGCCCTTGATCACTGGCCGCGTGGTCTTTGTCACATCTGCCTCTCTGGCCCTTGGCCAGCATTAAATCCACGCAGCATGGATCTCCATATCGCACGCACTTCAAATTATAGGAAACTTTACCCTCCATGTATCCCGAAGGCATGTAAACCAAGTTCAAAGCCATAAACCTTCCCTCGTCCCCCGGCTCTGACATGAGCTTTACCTAGAGAACCAAACCTCCCTGCGCTTGTACAAAAGCAAAACGAATGCAAAGCTAAGTGACTGCAGCTGTTAATCCCGCAAGTGGCATCCACGAACAGGGATTTATTGGCCAAACACCTTCGTCTCCAAAATAAACCTCCTGGTGCATTAATATGCAAGTATGCATCGCTAAAAGGAACCGAATACTTGTCGGCACAGCTTATTCTACGTTGCAGTTTTCCATGCGGGTTCCCTCCTAGAAGCTGAGAAGGGGGAGAGAGGGGTCATCGTGGGTCCCTGCTGCATCCACACGTGCAGATCCACGTGTGGTCTGGTGCAGGGAGCAAGATGGCTCTTCATCTTCCCTGGGCAGGGAGGTGTTATCTCCCGGCCCCGTTCGGGGGCAGCTCTGCAGTCTCACAGCACAATGCTCCAAAGCAGCCTGGATCCACGTCCCAACGTCCTGCTGCCTCAGTGGTTTGCACACAGAGTTATAGGAGGCACTTCTACGGTTAGCTTCTCTTAGGTTTGTGCATTTGAACCCTGTGGGTATTTTTTTAGCACTTTAAGTTTTCCCCTATTAACGAACAGCAACATAAAGCAGGATTTTAGACCCAGCTCCTGCACTGTAAAAAAGAGCTTTGCATGGGGGGGGGGGGGGGGGCACGGGATCAAGGCCATAACTAGCAAGGAAACCCTCCAAGGGACATGCATTTCCCAAGTCACTGGTTTGCAACCATCACCCGGCAGCCGGTGATCCATCATCATAGCTGAGCACTAGTCTGGGAGCCAGGAACCAAACACTAATCCCAGCTCTGCCAAGGACCTGCTGCAATTTCGGACATGATTTTCATGGCCAAATCTCCCTTGACCTTACTGACAGCTGTGGCTGCTCTTTGCATCTGAAATGCCAGCCTCTACAAATCGCCGGCATTCCCTCCTCCTCTTTTTGGTATGGGTACAATACAGACCCGTCTCTCAAGTGTCTTAGAAGGGCAGGCTTAACATGCAGGTTTTTAGTATTGTGTGTGTGTGTGTGTGTGTGTGTGTGTGTGTGTGTGTGTGTGTGTGTGTGTGTAAGTGCCACAACCAAGCACAAGTGTTATTTTTAGTTTGCTTCTCAGTTCTAACGAGCTGGAATTTCCCTCTCCCCAACCTGAGCTTTGCTTTAGGTTTTGCACCAGGCTTCTGCCATTATAAAGATGCCTTTGTTAGCTCCCCATGAATGTTCAGCGTCTCTCTTTTCCCCCCTTCCCACCTCCATTTAAATAAAAAGAAAATAAAAAAGACCCGTTTCCCATTGCATCTCTGGTGGTCGCTGCATCACCCTGTCCGGCCCGCAGGCTGCAGCAACCCAAGGCTCTTCAAGAAAATAATTACTCGGCTATTATCGCAGGGACTTAATTGGCTCCAAGAAAATGCCCTGGGTGGCATTCCCAGCCAGCCTGGTGTGAAGGAGTCAATCAGATATTATAAGAGACTGTGTCGGCTCCTCCCTCCCTGTTTGCAAACAGCAGATTGGCTATGGGGATGCAGATGTTACAGGACCGCTTGGCACTGCTAGTGCAAAATTAAGCTAGCCAAGGATGCAGTCACTTGCCCGCATGGCTGAGCTCCTGCTAGGAGAGGAAGGGCTCTCCGGACCTCGGGTGTCCCCCCCGTGCTAAAGGGCCTTTCTTCGTGACGTGCCGGAGAGGCAGATAAGGAGCAGGGCATATACATTTCCAGACGGTGCATCATTGCAGCAGGACGGTGCAAAAGGAGGTTCTCCATAGGGCATGTACTGCAAAATGGCTCTTCTTCCCACAGCACAAGAGGATTGCTTCCTAGAGACAGCTGCTGATGGAGCAGCCTTTGGACGATGCCAATGCACCCTCCCATCTTGCAGCTTTCCCCCTGCATCTCCCCCTACACCGCAAGGCTGGGCATAGTGGTGGAGAGGATCCAAAGAGGGAGTAAAATCTGCCAGGAGAGCCCAAAACCTTACACCCAGCCCTAAGGGAAACCTCCATGGCTGGACTGCTAAAAAAAACACAGCTGGAGCCTGCTGAGATTTCCCACTAAGCAGTCACGACAATCCCCGAAGTGCCGGGCAAACTGCAAGCAAAAAAGGACGACTGTACGTGAATGAATCTGAACCCATGAATAACCCGAAAGCGGCACATGATACCAGGACTGGCCCCGTCTTTACACATGCAGCCTGGCAAACGAGCCTGGTTGCAGCTAATGAGTCCTGTTTCAGATTTAGCCCTCGTTGCGTGGGAAGAGGCTGCAGCTCAGCTGCAGTCGTGCATTCACCATGCACGGCCGTGAATCCAGGTGATCAGGGTGAATCCAGCAGGTATTAGCAGCGGCAGGTTGCAAAGGCAACAGCAAGTTGGAAATCTCTTCTGGATTCACCCTGATGGAGGGCTTGCTTCAAGGCAGAGCGGATGGGAAGAGTGACATCTCGGCGCAGGCAGGGAGCTCAAACGAGCCTGGTTGCAGCCAGCTACAAGTATAGCAGGGAGCACTCTCTAGCAACCAGTCGAGGCAGTTTTAGCTTTAGCATTTGGCATGTCCTGCGAGAAGGATACGGACAGCATTAGGCAGGTTCCCTAAGGTGCAACTGGTCTCCAGTTGTGATAACTGCGCATTCAAGGCCTCGGGTAGCCTATACGGGAAGGAGTGGTTTCCTCCCCAGGAGCCTTGGGGCATGAAATCCAGAAGCCGCACAACCCATGAGCTCGGTGTCAAACCCTGATGTTGGTCGAGAGCAGGCGATAAGCAAAAGCGATTCCCATTGTTTGGGGCCGACGGACAGTAATTGTTTTGTTACGGCCGGCTCATATCGACGGCCGCATCACGCAGAGGGATCCCGCCGGGTAGCAGCTATTTGTTCCGCTGGGGTTTTATCAAGCTTTATTCTTATCTGCCCTGTTATTTATATAACTGTTTGATTTATGAGTCACGCTCCTGCACGAGGTAAAAGTTCAGATCTCCCTGATCTGAGCAGCACAAAGAAATGGTTCATGAGCTACACTCATTCCTCTCCTCTTCGCGCGCTCGGTCCTCCTCCGTGCGCTGACCTCCGCGGGGAACCGGCGGGGCCACCTGACGCTTTCTCCGGCTTCTAGATAGGACTGCTTGCAAAAGGAGGGCTGTTTGGCCTGCGGTGCGGGGGAGCCAGCTGGTACCAGTGAAATCCCAAGGCTGGCACTAGGAAACTTGTGTGCCGAGAATCAGATAAGCTGACAGCAGTTCCATCTTTCGGATGAGACATAAAACAGTTACTGTTCCCCTTGCACTCAAAATGTGAGATTAAAACCCGTGCCCTGGACCAATTCCAGTGTGCACAATTGCATTCTGTCTCCCCGAAAAGCCTTAGGTAGTTCCCACTGGAGACAGCATTAGTCATTTCCTATTGCATACGTCATTGCAATGGTGCTGGGCACCGTTCAATAGGGGCTGGGTTCCCCTTTAGAAGTAGCTGCATCTTTTTATATATCTGATGACACACACAGACCCGGGCAAACAAACTGCAATCAATCACTTATTCAACAAATTGCTCTTCTTTCAGTGCTTTATGGGAAGCAACTCGCAAAATTATTTTTGGAACTTTTTTTTCCCCCTGCTTCACAAACAGCTCACTGGGCATTTGGGCTATTTTCAGTTCGAGCAGTATTTATGGGCCGTACGCATGCACACACACGCGTGCGTCTCAAGGCACATTTCTATTCTGCATTTGGATGAACAGACCCCATTAGAGGCTCCCAGCATGACTGCTCACATCAATGCTCTCTGCAAATATTCTCCCCTTAGCTTGTCACAGAAGATGATGGCAGGGAAGGGGAATGCCATCAAATCCATCCCCTGGCACAGACGCCTGTCCAGCCTCAGCGTCCAAACCTCCAGTGAAGGAGACAGCTGTCATTTCCCTAAATGTGCCCTCTAGGAAATATGGAGGGGAGGGATACAAAAAGAGGGATATGAAACAGGGGAGTGCATGAGTTTTCAAACGTGACCACACATGCCTTTGAAACTGGCCTGCGAGATGGGATGAAATGCATCCCTGTGCAGAGAATGCAGCATCTCTGCCCGAGCCGGGGATTTCAGTGGGGCACAAGCCCTTCTCCGACACGCTCCCCGGGGTGAATTGCCCTCCTACGTGCAAGCTCCCCAGGAGCCTAATCTCTTTAGGGTTACTTTGAAAATCCCAACCTGAGCTTGTGGAAAGCACTAAGCTAAGAGCGCAGGGAACCATACCGTACAGCTCCCGGGAGGTGGGGTTGGGAGGGTCTCGTGAGCCTTTTCCTTCTTGGATTGCGATGGTTTCATACACACGTATCTGGTGCACTTTTAAAAGCAGGTCCTGCTTATAGGAAAGGTTAACCCCTCACAAGCAGCTGAGAGACAAAATGCTCTTTTCAAAGGGAGCAACTTGCCCATTCTTTCTGCCCGGGGGCTTGTTTCAGCCACTAAAACACCCCACCACAGCCAGGAAGGGATAGAAGTGATTAAAAAAAAAAAGAAAAGAAAAGCTGAGACGACCTGATAGAGAAGTGTGATGGGTCCCATTTTTGCAACTGCTGCTGTGTTGGCAGGACCTGAGGGAAGTTGTTGGAGATACTAAATTAAGAGCAGTATCTGCAAAGAGAAAAGGGAAATGACTGACCCTGCCCAAGTCAGAGAGGGGTCTTTGCAATGGATGGACAATGTTATAATATGTGCTTAATGCTTCCAAGATGTCCAACGGTCTCAATTGCTCGGGACTGACTTCTCCAGTCTTTCAGGAAGCCCGTTCCTTTCATCGCACCAGGCAAAAGAAGAGGATGGTTTTGTGGGCTACTCCGCCACAGCCACTTTGGTTCCCTATGCCTCCGTTTCTAGAGACCCAAACAGACAGAAGCTTAAAAGTCGTAAACATTTAAACATGAAGCCCACAAGCTCCTGGAAGAGACTGGGGATGTTGAACCAAACCTATGAGCAGCAACGGAGTGGGTCGACCACTAGGCAAGGTCAGACCTATTCCTGCAGCATTTTATACCAACACCGAACGGGTCCCACGTTGAGCACAACCTTGACAGAGAAGCGTGGGTCAAGCTGAACAGCTTGTGATTTGAATACAGGTGCTTCAAAAGATGAACAACTTGCCCAATCCCTTGTGTGAGTGCAAGGGCCAACAAGCAGTATAGCACTTACTTAATCAAACTTGCAATCTTTACAAATGCCCAGATAGAGCCGATGGCATCTGCATAAGGCCTGGCTCAGCAAAGCCTTGGCTGGCATGCTGTAGTTGGGGCTGGTCCTGCTTGGAGCAGCGGGCTGGACTCGGTGCGACCTCCTGAGGTCCTTCTAACCCTGCCTCTCTATGACCGTGAGCAATAATACCAGACAGCGGCTCATAGAGCTGGAAGTTAATATCTGATGCCATACGAAAGAAAGAGAGAGTTTCCCCACTGATAAAACTGCGACAATGCCTTCCCCAAACCTCGTGGGGTAGAGCAAGACCACACTCATGAATGACCGCGCACTTCTCCAATACTATACCGACCACGCCATACTCAAAGCTTATCCATGAAGATAAAAAAGTCCTTGCAAGCGGCTTCAAAGGTGCATGGAGAAATTCTGCAGCAAGCCAAAAGACACCACTTTTGCGCTGCATGTTATCTGAAAACTCAATCACAGGCAGGATATAAAAGCAGAACAAACCATGAAAAAGTCCTTGCATAGAAGAGGGAATGGAAACCTGGGTCCCCAGAGCAGGCTGAGAGGCGACTCGATCGCTGTTTGCCGATACCCGGTGTGGGATGACGCTCCTGATAGCAGATGGCTCACGAACCACACAGAGAAAGACCAGAGCTTTTCCTAACAGATGCGCTGGGGGTAGAAGAAAAGCTTGGGAGTTGTTGCAGTAATTGCTCAACGAGATCTCTGGCCTCCGTTATGACAGAGGTCAAATCAGATGCTCACAGCCATCCTAGCTGCCCTGAAAAGCCACGCACGGCTGCCGAAGGGCCATGCTGCCGTGGTTCACATGCCAAAGTCCTAGGAAAAAATGTGATCTTTTTGCCTGCTTCCCTCTTCTACGGTTTCAATATTTTGCTTCACTCTAATCAGAAAGAACAAATTACTAGGCAAACTGTAGAATAAAACCACAAGAGACACTATTCATTGGGACTAAAGAGTGACAACACTTGCAGCAGTTGTCTGGGTGTGTGTACGTACCCATCAATCATACGTGCACTGATGTACAGCGTGTAGTACAGAGTTGAATGCTGAAGAGAGATGCCAGGAAAACACAGGTGACCGTAAAATTACAAAGGACTATTATGCAAAGGGCCGGCATTGCACGCTGTATGGGTTTTTTTTTTTTTTTAAACGTGTTTATATTCTTTGGTATTCAACGTCTGGCTTCTCAAATTGCACACCCTTGTTCTTAAGCTCTGCAGAACAACTTCCTAGACACGGCAAAGCCTTTCAGAGCACGTACTTGACTTAAATGCATGTAAAACTAATCATCCTCTTCCACAAATTTGGTGTTTAGCATTCGGGTGAGCAAAGCCATGGTGTTCGCGCTGGGAACCCAGCTACTATGGTTCCTCGGACCGACGACCTGTTCATCTCTTTCTTGCCTCCACCTTTTAGCCAAATGTCACAGGAGTTTACAAGGATCTGGCTTGTGCTGAGATTTTCCTCCTCTGTGGGAAGTGGGAGCGCATGCTGCCCTGACGTTTGGGAACAATTAAGCTATAAAGTCCCCAGAAATCTCTCGAGGAGTTAGTCCAGATGGAGAAGGTCGGATGCTTTACCCATGGCAGCTTCCACGCATGCAGTTGGAGGCAGTTGTAAAGCCCTGGGGAATATCCATTTAATGAGTTTGCTAGCCCCCGCATTCGGAGTAGTGCAAGAAGAGAGAAAATTGTGCCAGCTGTACTTGGGGAAAGAGGTGAGGCAGAAGACATGTGCCATGAATTTCAGTGCCGCGGGCTGGCGGCAAGAGCAGAGGAAGAGAAGGCAAGAGCCTGAGATGGTGCTGGCTGAGCTCAGATAAAACATCTACCCATGTCTGCAAAACGGGAGAGCTGCCTGCTTCCCATGACAGATCGTTTGCAATCAGAGGAAGGCAAGAAGTGCCCATACCAGCTGTAAACCTTGTCTGATTTCTACAGAAAAACGGGAAAGATAGAGGAAACCTTGTCTCCCACAGCACTTCACGGAAGGGCAAGCAGTGGTCCTACCCCCGCTGAAATGGAGGCAGGTTTTGTTGACCAAGGATGCCGGGAAACCCTCCTAAAAGGCTGCACAGAGGCCGATGCTCAATCTCTGACGGACTCGGCCAAGAACAACTGGAAATCCTGACAGCAGCAGCCGCTTGGGAACAGCCTGTCAAGCTACCAAGGCACAAGGACTTTAAATAAAATATGACGTGCCACAAAGAGAAGGGATTGTTCTGCGTAATTCAGCCCTTTTGCTGAATTGGCTGCAACCTATTTCAATGATTACCAGCCTGTTCTTCGAAACAGGCCGATGCGTTTTTACCTCCACTTGTCTTCTTGCCTTTTGGACAAAGACAAGCAAGTGGCCTGGGGGTGTGAATCAAGACATTTGCACCCGCAAGCGAGCAAGCAGTGGCCCCTACCCCAGGCCCACGTCACGGATGCTCTCAAGTCCGACCCGGCTGCCTTTCCCAGCTATGCGCTTTGCTAAAGAGTGAGTTTTAAACAGGATGAAGAGGTAGGGGACTAGTAATAAAACAAGCAGCACCCGCCTTGAGATTTTGGGCCCAATCCACGTCTGCCCCAGTGCCCATTTTCATTAATTTTGCTTGGCTTATCTGGAAGGAAAGACTAAGTGGCGTCTCCCTGCAATGCAGACGGGATCTTTAGAAAGTGAAAATAATTCCAGTCCTCATAGTACCATTGCACGGGTACCCGGTTTGCATGTGGCTCACAGGCCAAACTGAGGACTATGGCTTTTTCTTGCTGTTGCCATTGCGGGGTGGACTCAGTCTATATTTTGGAGCGAACTTCTGGTTAGATGACCCTCACTGGTCCACTTGCTGCCACCAGAGAGGAAACAATTTGCAGCAAAGATAAATGGGACAGGAGCAAGGGGGGGGAAAGAGGATGCTTTTCGTTCTTGGAGCCTACGTTAGACATAACTGATCAACCAAGGAGCACGACGAGGCTAATACAAGTCGCACCTTCCTAAATGAAGAGCTAAACGGAGGGTACGTGCATGGGGGTGGAAGACAGCTGCTTTTTAACTCTCCCTTCAACAATGTCTGAACAAAAATGAATACCATGGGACAGACTGTGGGATGAAAACAGGGGACCCTGTGATTTCAACCTGCTTGGAGTGCTCATTCTGCAGGGCAGGAACTTGGACGTTTTCTTCGTTTAACCGGGAAGGTGCCTTACTACATTCATGAAGCCAAAAACCCCAGCAAGGATCCAAACAGGTAGAGGCAGGACTAGGGGAGGGCAAGTTTGGGTGGGAACAAAAGCATCTGGCACCTGAACTTCCAGCTCTTTCGCACACTGAAAGCTGTATCCCCCCACCGTTGTGTGCAACGGGAACTGGAGACGCAGCAGGGGCTGCCAGCCAGGAGAAGCCGGGCACTCGTTCCTCCTCCTCCTCCTCAAGGGCCTTTTGAAATCAAATTGAACACTGAGCAGCAGCGGACACAGCCCTGCCACCACCCGTCTGGTCCTGAGGGCCGCGTGGGACATGCTCCCTCCACCCCGCTTTCTGCCAGCGCCCCCAAACTCGCCCCACCGCCTGCTTCTTCCATCCTGGGCGGCTCCACAAATCTGCTGGCGCATTGCAATGCAGAACTGAATCAGATGCACCGCTTCAGCCAGAGCAATGGGGCTATAAGGGCTGCATTTATTTTCACTTCCTAAAATCCCATCTGCATTGCAGGGAGAAGCCACTCAGTCTTTCCTTCCAGATAAGCCAAGGGCTTGGCCATATTCATCTGCTCGAGTGAAGGCCAAAAATGTTTAATTTGGGGGTACTTTGAGGACATTTTTGAGGACGCTCCGTTGAGACCCTGCAAGCTCCATTTTGAGCGGCGGAGGCCTGCAGAACTGCCCACCCAAATTTACATTTTTAATAGAAGCTGCATGTTAATATTGGCACGGCCGCACATGAAGAACAGTTCAATGATGCAGCCGCCTTGATGGTGGGTAGGTCTAGTGCTGGAGGGAGCTTTAAAGCATTATAAAAGGTTATTAAAATATTTTATTTGAAAAAAAAAATACACATATGAAGTGGGTGGTCTGAAAGCAGAGCTGGGATTACGGCCCATCTATAAAGATTCCCAATAATACCTGCCAATTAATGTTTATGGCTGCGTACAAAAAAAAAAAAAACCGCTAACCCTCTCCCCCTTTGTACGTCTCTTCAAATCATAAACACATTACACATAACAAAATTAATGAAAATGTCATGGCAACCTTAGACTGAATAATGAGCCGAGTTTCTTTTTCTTTTTTTTTAACTGGTGACCTACAATTCCACGACCACTTCCCCTTTCTGCTTGTATAATTGCTGGAAGGCCTTCCAGGAAATATGGTTACCATTCAATCTTGGAATTTAATATGCACAGGTTTTTATCCCTGATTGGATGTCAAGCAGCTGGAATGGTATTTTGGGGTTGTGGATGGTAGCACGCCCTGCCCTCAAACCGAGCGTGCCAAGACCACTCTAACAAACCCGGAGAGCTTGGACTTGCAAGGCTCTTATGTGCAAGGAAGACTCGGAAAGCAAACCTATCGGGTTCATTTTGAGGGTCAGCGAGTTGCTCTCAATTTACAGCAGCGTTGCAGAGATCACGATTCTAGACTGAGGGAGCAAGTGAATGGAGAGTACTGTGACAATCGCTGGGAAATTAAAGGCAAGTTAAAAAGAGGATGAATTTCAGTTAATAAAGACACTATTCTTCTCCCAACACTGGATGAAAATAGCCTGAATGGGAATCAAAGCTCAATAAAATTAATATATATTCTCTTTATCTAGATATATTCTCTCTCTCTCTCTCTCTCTATATATATATATACACATATAGTCTCTGTATATATTCTCTTTCTATATATATTCTCTCTCTATATATATACACACACACATACACACACACTCTCTCTTTTTATATATATATTCTCTCTCTATATATATACATATATACATACACACACACATATATATATACACATATAGTCTCTGTATATATTCTCTTTCTATATATATTCTCTCTCTATAGAGACAAATATCTCTCTCTATATATATCTATCTCTCTCTCTATAGATATATATATATATTTTCTCTATCTGTCCCTGTGTGTGCGTGCACATGCACATCTGCGTAATATATATATATATATATATATATATTCTCTATCTGTCCCTACGTGTGTGTGTGTGTGTGCGCGCATGCGTGTAATATATATATATTTTCTCTTAACCATCTGAAATAACATTTGGATTTAGCTAAGCTCTGGGCCATATGACCACCTGTGAATGAACCAAAGGACCCATTGATGGAGTCAGCTGAACTAACAGAGCCAGCTCAGTTGGGCCCCTCCAGCCCTTCCCATCAACATCTACCTGAAAGCATCTAAGTTTTTGGAGAGCAATTCTCACTCCAGGAAGCGAGAAGGGGCAGGTATAACAACTTCCGTGCCCAAATTGCCCCCTAGCCCTGCCAACTCCCCACCACCAAGCCAGGGTATGAACCTCCTCCAGGACCGACGTTGGCCATCGATGCCACGCTTTTCTTGCATGGCCTTAAAAGCCGCCCGAGTGTTGCTGCGTTTAGCTCCTGGGCAAATTCTCCAAACTGCGAACGAGTGGCAGAGCGTTTGCTTGCGCGGGACTCGGAGAGCGAGGCGGTTGTGCCCGCGTGGGTTACGGCTGCTGAAACAGAAGCCCAGATTTGGTCCCCGCAGCAGACCTGGGTGTCAAGCTCTGGCCCCCTCCCTCCATCCTCGGGAAGGCCAGGCCACCCCTGAATCTTCCTCAGCTCCAAAAGACCCCTCCCTCGCTGCCCGCTCGCATTAGCAGGGCTCCCCCTTCTTTAGCTCTCTCAGCTCCATGGCAATGGCCTTAAGCTTCAGTGGCCAATTACCCCAGCAAAACCCAGAGCCACAATTCACCCCGGGAAGGGTAGAGGCGGTGGCATGCATCGGGATGGCTGCCTCTCCCCGGGCTCCTCAATGCCAAACACTTGGGACTCTAAAAACCAGAGCAAAACACCACGGCGTAACCCCAGGTTTCCTCCCCTGCTCAAGACGCGGCGAGGAGGGAATGCGAGAGAAACTCCCGCAGCCTCCGCTGTGCAAGCCCTGAAACCTGGAACCAGACAATTTACTAACAGATGTAGCTATAAAAGGCCCTATTATCACATCTTGTACAGTAACAATGTCTTCATTCAAACGGTTCCCCCTCCTCGGAGAGTTTATTTTTAAACCACGCCGCTAAGGAGAGGAACAGATCGCTCTCACTGCAAAGACCAAATCCCTCACTCAAAGTCAGCCTTGTCTGGTATTATCTTGATAAGATAAACACGGAGAATGGCTTCATTCTCCTTTCTCACCGTCTTCCTCTTTCTTTCTCTCTCTTTTTCCTTTTCTTGCTCTTTCTCTCTTTCTTTCTCTCTCTTGCAATCTTTCTTCTCTTTCCATTTCCTTCTTGTTCTTTCTCTTTTTCTCTTTCTCATTATTTCTTTTTCTCTTCTTCCCTTTTTCCTTTTTCTCTTTTTTTCCTCTTTCTTCCTTTTTCTCTTTTTTCCTCTTCCTTTCTTTCTCGCTCTCTCCCTTCTTTTTCTTTCTTTCTCATTCAATGCAAGTAGGAACTGAGCGGGCGCACTCCAGAGATCAAAGCGGGGATAAAGCCGCAGACATGTGATGGGCGTCTCGAGCCCTTCAGACAGCCGGGAGGCAACCAGGGAATGCAAAGCCAAAGAAGAGGCCGAGGTCCAGACCATCCATCCCCAGGACTGCAGTCCAAACCTGGGTCGCGGGAGGTAGTTAGCCCTGTTATTCTGAAGGCAGGGCAGGGTGACAACTGGTCCCTGGCTGGTATCTTCACCCTCCGGTCCTTCCCCCCCAGCCCCGAGCAGTCCCGACCTGCTTGCTTGTGACCTACCCCAGCAGGGAGGCCAGGCCTGGAGAGCACGGCAGCCGCAAAAGGAGGACCGAAGCGGGAGCTGAGCCTGAAATACCCGACTCCAATCCCATGCTCAACAGTAAAAAGGAGGAGAGAAGGGACGGAGGCACGCACGGGCCCTGGAGAGGAATGACCCCTCTGCAAGCGTCCCGTGAAGCTTGCTCCCAGTGCCTTACAAAGGAAAGGCTCACATCCCTTCTCCCCAGGGACTCAGCATGGGCCACACGGCTCTGAATGACATTATGCCACGCGTGGAGAAGCAACTTAGTCATAGCCTGCGTGGGAATTGCTCAGGAGATGGAAAACCAATGCTGGGAAGAGCTGGAGAGCTCCCAAACCAACCACCCCGCTCGCATGCAGAGAGGGCAGAGGAGCAACTTGTGCACGCTCCCCTTTTCCATGGAGAAGCAAAGCAGGGGGTCCCCAAACTCACGGGTACCCTTGGTCCCACTGCAGAGCAGAGTCTGCTGGTCCACGGCACTGTGGGCGGGAGAGTGGATTTTGCAGGCAAAGCAAAAAAAAATAAAAGAAATATTAGGGGCAGTGACCACAGCAGGACTGCAGTGGAAAGGCTCTTTCCCCACCTAGGACTTGCTGATGCCCACAGGTAAGTCTTGCTCTTCAGAGCAGTGCTACAGAAGTCAGGCTCACCTGTCTGGGTGGCATGCCCCAACCACGCCAGGCCCAGCCTCTGAAAAGAGGATGGCCCACAAATCACACAGTTTAAATGTCCAGAAGGAAGAGAAACTATTCAGGAAGCAAGGTGGGGAGGCAAGTGAACTAGTAAAAATTGGACTTTGCAAAGACCTAGAAGCAAATCCTAGATGCCCAAAGGCGTCCAGGATGGCAAAGGCAGCAAATTGCGTTTCGTGCGCTGTGTCACAAGTGTGCACACATGCACACACCCCCACATACGCACTTGTGAAGTAAAGCTACTAGACTGAAACTTAAGTACAAATCATTTCCCCCAGAGGCAAGACAGACTTTGGTAGAAAGTCTGCAACGTTTCATGAATACTGCAAAATAATCCACAAAAAAAAAAAGCATCCTCCGTCTGGACACCTGAATAGAAGGAAGGAGATATCACATGAGAGTGAGCGAAAGAAAGGCAGCGAGCGTGTGAGAGAAAGGAGGAGGGGAGTCTATTTACACAGACAGGGAGAGCAAATGCAAACACCTAGCGCAGGGTTTGCAGCCAGCCGCTGATGGAGCTGCGCTCCGATAACTCGGGAGGTCTCTCCTCTCTCCACGCAGCAATGAATACAGGCTGGAGAGTTGAGCTGACTCCAGCACCGTCCCTGGAACAAATGGCAACGCTCGCACAAAAGAAAATGAAGTCACAGTTTCCCCAACATGACTTCACTCTGCACAAACATCCCCTCCAGCGTTCCCACAGTCCCTAACAACTTAAATCCACCCAGTGAACTTGTCAGCCTTCCTACCACCTGTCTGGCCCTGCAAGCACCGCGGGGATGAGAAATCGGGGCAGGATGTCAAGTCCTCGCTGCCTGTCAGTTGTCTCTGCAACGGTCCCGGATGCACAAACGAGGGCCGATTCCCTTGGCTTTCTGCAAAATCGCTGCCAGCTCAGCTCAGCTCAGCTGGGCGACGCACTCACCAGCAAGAAAGAAAATCCTGCTACCAGCTTTCCAGGAATAGATGGACTCCCTTTCTCATTACAAAGGCAGCTGCCAGCCACAGCTTTGCAGACGCCAGATGTAATAATCCAGTCCATCAGGACCTCCTCCAGCATCGCCATGCGCTGCACGAGTCCAGGGAAGGCTCCGGTCAAGGTTTGCAACAGCAGCAGGTAGAGACTGAGTCTTCATGTTGGGTTGAGACACTTTAGAGCAGCCCCGATATCACCCGCGTGCCTCTTGGCTGAAAGACCCTCTCAAAGGTGCCTCCACATGAGCAGGCCAAACTAGAAGCCCCCTGTTTGAAAGCTCCTTGGCTCTTGCTTTTGAACATCTCCTCTCTCTTGAGTTTTTACACCTTTAATGGCACGAGATGGACCCAAACCAGAAGCCCGGGTTTCAAAAACACCCCTGTAAATGAACAAGGATGCTCGGACCAGAAAAAAGTGTCAGACTGGGACCATGTGTTATGTGCCAAGTTTATCATTTGGCGACTGCCATCGTCTCTTAGATGCTGCGGTGCTGCAAGAAATCTCTGCAATTCAAATCAAGTTTAGGGCAGTTCTCCTTGGAAGAAGCATCGCCAAATGGGAAACGCTCGAGAAAACATGCCCCGAACGAAACCTGAAACAATGAAAGACATTTTTTTTTTGCAAAAAATCTAGTTGGTCTAATAAAAGGCATCACCTCGACCATGAGTCCCGATTCCTGAAATGATCACAGCCAACTACTGAAGCTTCCTTAGCCTGACGAAGGGTTTTTGAACCCGAAAGCTTGCTTAATAACTATTCTCCAACCATTTGGGTTGGTCTAATAAAAGATATCAAATTCACCCAAGGAACCTTGTCTGCCTGTGTCCTTAGACCAACACGGCTACAACCCAAACCCCTGAAATGATCACGACGTTCATAAAACTGCAGTACGAGGAGGGGCACAGACTGTCCTTTGCATGGCAAAGCAGCCTTCCTCGCAGGCCAAGCGGTCGGCTGTCATCGGAAAACAGCCCCAAAACCGAATGCTAACCGGCCACCTAACCAGAGACTTACGTAAGTACGAGATTATGTGAACAGACACAAGCAAAAGACCACCCCGACCTCCGGAGCCTGGCAATGGATGCGACCAGTGTAGCGAGGCCAAGGGAAAATGTTCAAGGCATCCATCGCTGCCAAGAACTTCTGAGGAGCCACTTTTTCGGCTGGAAGCTGGCCTGACAGCAAATGCATAATTGAAATGCTTTCCCGTCTGTCGGGGGGCTATGAATATACATCACTTTGGCCTGGGTTCCCTCGCTCCGCTCATCGGCAGAACATGACCATGTTCCTGCAGGAAGAGAGGCATCCATCCATCATGTCGATTAACCGCTGTGTTTTAAAGCGGCAAACCCGAGCAGCCTGGTGTGTCGCAGAAGGGACGGGGCAGCAGCTCGTTAGCATTGCAAAGAAAATAGGAAGCAGGCCCTTGATGGCTTCCAGAGGCCTGGTTTATACTGGGGAAGTCCTAACTGGTTTGAAACCCTTGTGGGACCTGAATGCATTGGGCCGAACCAGCTGCAAAGCCACCAATATTCACAGGGCCCGAAAAAGTGTGCTCTGGTCCAGAGCCGGGGATCAGTAGAGAAATCCTTTGATCCCTACCCATGCTTGCATTGCGTTTGCATGCCAGGAGTATCCCAAAGGCCTCAGCCTTCACTTCCCAGCATTGTATGCTTCAGTCCTCAGTGGTTACGGCTGGCTTTGCTCTGTTGCAGAGCCCGTATTGTCCACACCCAGACTCACACCGGTTTATTTGGGCTACGGCGGCCAGGCTTTGCTTTGTTCCACATGAACAATACAAGCACGGAGAAGAAACATTTTATTGCTCCTAAAAGCATCCCACAGCTTTGAAGTCAGTTCAGGAAACGCAGGGCAGGGCAGGGCCGCACAAGACTCCCACTGGGTTGCAAGCCACTTTGCATTTTTGAGCATGGACCAAGCGTTGGGAGACAACGTGAGATCTTCCGCTACTCATGGGTGATTTTGCAAGTGGCTGGACATGTTGCAACCTTTGTTTTCTTACCGACTTAATTATTCACGCCGCCTTCGTCCACTTCCCTGTAACAATTATTCTTGGATACGGCATTAGCCAAAGACTCCATGGTCCATTTGGCAAGGCTGAGCATTTGCACGACTAGGGCAAAAGGCTGAAATGCTAGAAAGAAGCCGCTAGGCCAGACTTCAGGTTCTGGTAATCCTCTGGTAGATATTGCACTTGGTGGAAACATGCTCGCGGCATGGATTTTGAAGCAGCGCTGTCTTTGCTATGGGTCTAGAGCAGGGGCTGGAAAACTCTTTAACCGAGTCAGCAAAGATCCTGAGAAAGAGATCCAACTTGAGAGGAACAGGCAAAGGGAGAAAAACGGCACAATGCATTTTTGCACATATTGGTACACAGATCTCCCATGGGCGAAACATTTGTCGGCTTGCCCCGTCTTGTTTTGCAGACGCGCTTTGATTTCCAGCCGGCCCGCTCCCCCTTTGTAATGACCAAGTTGTAGCTGAATGTCTGTTTACAGTCACAACTGCTTGCTTAAGGACAAAGGGCGAGCGAGGAGGGTTTTGCTGAGAGGTGTGTCCCTGCTGATCTACCTCGCCGGGTTAAGTGAAGGGCATCATCGCCACGTAGCTGATGGCGTTTTCAAGGAGGAACAGCGGTTCCCGACCCCGACAAAGGGAAAACTTCCACGAAGATGACAGATGATCTCTTTGAAGGAACAAAAACTCTTTTCCATAGTTTAGTTTCATAGTTGGTAGGGGGTCGAAGGGACCTTACAGATCATCGGGTCCAGCCCCCAGCTTGTGGTAGAGGCCATAGATTTTTGCAAAAAAAAAAAAAAAGTCTTGATTTGCAAGTTTTCGGGCACAAGCGCCCTACTTCAGGCATAGGAGAAAAGGTTGTAAAAAGTTCTCCTGGGTGGAAATGAAAGTTCATATTTGATCTCTTTGGAGGGTACTCTTCCCAGTTACCGCATGACGGAGACGCTCGACACAGATACTCCAACAGACCCGTGTTTATCCCCCCAACCTAGTTATCAAGAGGTGATCTTGCACATCTTCAAAACCTTACCGACCAGCTCCTTCCTGCTTCTTATCAGGCTCTAAAACAAAAGACGGGAGAATCTCAGCAAAATCCAACCACAGGCCAGATCCCGGCACACCGCATGAGGTTGTCGGACACCCAGAGAATCACCCATCTTATCTTACTATTGCTTCAGCAGGCAAGTTTCTTTGAGTAGATGTGATACCTTTTATTAGACCAAGTGAGTAGTTGGAAAAAACTTCTTGGCAAGCTTTCGGGAGCAGCCACCCTTCTTCAGGCTTAGGGCGTCTCTTTATTCAGGCACAGGGAGACTCCCTAAGCCTGAAGAAGGGTGACTGCGTCCGAAAGCTTGCCGAGAACTTTTTTTCCAACTACTCGCTTGGTCCAACAGAAGACATCACATCTGCTCAAAGAACCTGGCCTGCCTATGTCCTTAGACCAGCACGGCTACAACCAAAAACCAAGCTGCATTTCTCTATATCACAGAGATTTGTCACCTCCATGTCAGCTTTGCATAAGCAAAAAGCGTTCTGGGAACAGGTTACACAACCTAACTCATGGAAGTGCCTTATTACCACTGACCAGCTACCATGACTTATAAATAGGCTCCTATACATGTGACATTCATCTTGAGAAGGATCTCACTGATCAATAGAAATATGCGGCTATCTGGTGAGCAGGAGTGTATGCATCACTGGCATCGAGCAGCAGACACTGGACAGGCCAGAAAGAGGAATCTTCTTGTCCCACGTACAGGGGCTGTCACGCTCCGGGGCTGTCGGACCGGCAGAGCATCCCCATCAGAGAAGACCGAAAAGGGTGAACGCTGCAATCCCAAGCTGCGATCTGGCAAGCTAAGGACGTGATCCCCTCCCACAGGCAAGAGATGTACAATACCTGCTGTAATGCACCTTATCTGCCGTGCTTTCATTCTTCCACGGCTCCCTTCCGCCTTTTTGAAAGAAGAGCGATTGGCTCCTCTCACTCAGGAAGCTTCCTGATTACATTTTCGCATTGCAAAATGGCCCAGAAAACATTTACCGTGCAAAAGGCTTCTGCAAGAAAAACGAGTTAGTTAACAGCCATGTCTTTAAAAGAAGTATGCATTCAAAGAGCCTTAATTAAAAGGTGTTTCATAACTATCTTACAGCAATATATTTATAGCGACATAGCTATAGATATATATTTTATTTATTTAAGTAACCCAAGCCAGCTTTGTGCTTTATGCTATAGAGTAGGAAAGTGCTGTCTGGCTGAAAAAGTAGGTTTTATCAGAGATCTCAGGAACCCAACCCAGACCACTTTGGGCACTTAAATGGCAATATGCACTCTTCCCACGCAGCATCTCCTGGATGTCCTCGCCCCGTCGGACTGCCAAGCATGCAACCTTGAATTTACAGGGACCAGAAGCAAGAGCTAACTCCGCATTGAACGGCAGCGGAGTAGCTTCTTCATTAGCTCCACTGTGGATCTATTCATAAGGCCGAGAAGAGCGGGTGTGCGCGAGTGTGTGCAAGAGAAATCCACCGTGCCTCCCGCTGTCTCTCTGACCACAATGATCCCTATTCATTCAAAAAACAGAGTATAAAATTTTTGCCTGGTTTCAATCTCCGTACATTAATCAAACCTCGGCCTATTTTTTTTTTTTTTCCCCAGCCTGAGACGCACAGCGTGGGAGGCACTGCCTGTCCCATGGAATAATATTTTCCAAGCCACAGTCAAAGTCTGCCTGTCAACTCGAAGCCTCTTTTCTGTCTGTTTTACCAGAGCTGGACAGGAAACAATCTGCGGGCACAACAGATCAAAACAAGGCCGGCGTTCCCAGCAAAGGGGCCGATGAATGGGATTCATTGTGCAACGGGTGGGGGAAAATATCACCATCACCATCATCATCGGGAAAGAATATCTGTTTACATCACTTCCCTTACCCCTACAGACAGACACACACACACACACACATATACACACACAAACTCCCTAAATGGGATCTTTCTTTGGAAAAGCACGTCTTAACAGGTGGCTTGCTTTCCAACCTGGACAACTCCCGTGGGGTTATGTAGATGCGTGTCGCCTCCATCATTAACGTACAAGTCAAAATGCATTCGCAAAGGGCATGGCCAAGTTCAACAAATGACACCAGGGAAGAACCACTCCTCTCTCTTCCTTGTTCGCGGCACCCGAGAGGGCAGAACTCAATATTTTCTTCAAAATCGAAATGCTTGACGTCACACTTGGAAAAAAGGTGAATTGCTAAATCCTGCACGTTACACGATTTCAGAAACAGCAGAAGCAGGCAGAGATGAATGGGTTGCAGGGCAATGCTGTAAGATGAACTGTGAAAAGCCAGTGCCAAACTTCAGACAACTAGGAGGTGCGGACAAAGATCGGACCCTGAGATTGTATATAATGTAGGAAGAAAAAATTGGTTTCTAGAGGGTGACCCGGCCCACAGCTTAGAAATGGATGGACCCCACCAGGCCCTTGGGCAAATGAAAGTAAGATGTTTCCCTGTCCAAAATTCAAAATCAGCCCATCATTGCAGAGGTAGGGACTCCATGACGTCCTTCTCCTAATGTTCATCCTACAGGTTTCCTTCCCTGAACACCTTCTCATTTCCCAGGGAGGTGCTGTGGTTACACTCCTTTCTGGGTGCATTTCAAACACGCCCACTGCTGAGAATGGCCTAGCCCTCAGGGCCAAGACTCTCCGATGTGACCATGGATGCGGCTGTCCAACCTGCAATGCCTTCGAGGGGCCTGATTTCCAGGAGGTCCCGAGTGCTTGTCATCAGAAAGCAGGTCCCATGTCTCAAGCTGGGACCCCCAAAACCAACCTCACCCTAAATCACGATTTTGGCCTGGCCATTCTGAAGCCTCTTACAAAGAGACAGCCCATGTCCTTAATTCCCCTTTTTGCAAGCTTGCTATCAACGTGCGTTACAACACTGGCACAGACCAGCAGGCTGTCCAATAGTGTCTCGTGTTTCCACATGGTCAAGATCACAAGAATTTTCTTCTCCTAACTGAGCAATATTAACCTTCCCTTACGCTACAGGAAGAAATCTCCTTCCGGATGCAAATTGCAGCCAGTTGATGAACCTGACACACGAGAGCTGGGAACTCGCATAACCTTGATCTTAGGCAACGCGGTTGTAGTCAATGAACACAGCGCTGCCCTGTGTGTGTGCGTTTGTCAGTCTTTCTGAACATTTCTCCATCGTCGGCACCAACGTCCTGTCGCAATCAGCTCCCCAGACTACACTTTGCTCAAGAGACGATAGGCTGGATATTTTTCATGGCAGCGTTTGGGATTATTTATTTGTCTCTTTACTTCTAGGTCCTTAATGAGGTTAATAAACAGCATCAGGTCTTGGCAATTCACTGCAAGTCGAGTTCTCAGTGGGGGCAGATGACAGAAGGAGCAATGGGCTCAGGTTGCAGCAAGGGAGGGTTCAGTTGGATATCAGGAAAAACTCTCTCAAGAAGAGGGTGGTGAAGCACTGGAACAAATTACCCAGAGAGATGGTGGCAGCTCCATCCTTGGAGGTTTTTACTTTACGGTTAGGGCTGCCAGGCTCTGCAATAGGCTCCCACGTGAGGTGGTGCTCTCTCCTACCTTGGGGGTCTTCAAGAGGAGGCTGGACAGATGTTTGGCTGGGGTGATATGACCTCGGCACTCGTTCCTGGGTGATCTGTTTAGGTCCCTTCTGACCCTAAGCACTATGACACTAAGACTCAACTTGACAAAGCCTGGACTGGGATGATGGAGTTGGGGCTGGTCCTGCTTGGAGCAGGGAGTTGGACTAGATGTGACCTGAGGTCCCGACCAACCCTCATTGTCTATGATTTTCATAGTTATTAGGGGCTCGAAGGGACCTCAGATCATGGGGTCCAGCCCTGCTGCACTTGGGCGATTCCAAGTTGTTTGCCTATTTTACCGCTGGCCTGTGCCTCACCTTCGTGACAGAAAGAGTAATTCCCTAGTAAGGATTTCACCATCACGCTCTGGGGTGGGGAAAGCCACAAAGACTTCCTTTAGCTTTCTCCTCGTATCCTACGTGACTGCACGCTCACTTTGCAAAGACTTACGGAGCACAACAGGAACAATGATGTTACCACCTAGTGTCAGAAGAGAGAAGCACCAATTGCACCACTGCAAAGCATGCAGCTCTCCCTAGGCTTGGCTCCTCGCTCTCATTTTTAACAGTCCCTTTGCCTATACCCATCCAAGGAGAACATCTCATTCAAACCTGGTTCTTTCTTTTCTTTTTTTTTCGCTCAGAAATATTTTAATTGAGACGTTCCTCTCCCCCTCTTCCTCCCAACCAGCTGCTGTTGACAATACAAATGAGTTTTCCTCCATCGCATTTCACCACCTCTTTTACCAAAGAAAGTGAACTGAAAAGTCCTAACCGACTTGAACAAGCTGGGGCCAAACTGATGCTTTCATGTGCAGGAGGCCTTTCTAGCACACAGGGGCTCCTTTATAAACTCCCAGCAAGTTAACCACAACCCAAAAAGCACATTTAAGACACAAGGGGATGTTACAAAGCATGAAGCATAATGACAAGTACAGAGAAGGTATCTGGGAAGCTTTTATTCAGCCTGACTCAAAAGCTCATTCAGTGGAGCTGAAGGATGGTAAAATCAGAACTGGGGATAGAAGGAAAATGCAATGGAAAGACTATTTCATGAGAGCCACAATTAGCTGGTGGAGCTTCATGCTATCCGATATCATTGAGGGCAAGAGATCAGTAGATTCAAAAATGGATTGGACATGTATGTGTGTCAAAGAGCATGCAGATTATGGCTGCAAATACTAAAAGAGAAAGCAGTCTGCAGACTGCTTGAAACCCTTGTTCTCCACAGCTTCATCACCGTCTAATTGCTCTAGGCCTAGAAGGAAGATCTCTTTGGAGTCATTGCTCCCCAGTTGTCTCCCATAGGGTTTTTGCATCTTCCACTGAATCAGCGAGTGCCGGTTACCACCAGAGACAGGATGCGGAGATGTGACAGCCCGTGGGTCTGATCCCAATGTTCCTCCGACCCTCCATGCTAAGTTGTTTCATAAATGGAGAGAGATGCCGAGATGGGAGGCAGGGGGAATGGGATAGCGAAACAAGTGTCTGCAGGGATGGATGTATTATGGCAGGTGTCTGCAGGGATGGATGTATTATGGCAAGGCAGGAGATGGGAGCCTGCCGATTCAAAAAAGGAGGCAAGTGCATTGGTGAAGGGACACGGTAGCTCTCGTTGGCAGAACGAGCCACCTTAGGGAACGGATGTATTCGGGGAGGCAGTCCTACCTACCGGGATACTTCCAGGGCCCTGGGGACAAGATATCTCCAGGACGGCACACGTGAGGGGTGGAGGGATGGAGTAAAAACAAGCAACGAGCACTTCATGCCAGGGCTGCCCCACAGCACGTGATGGGCATCCATACAGCGTGCTCTGCGATACCCAGCCCCCTCGTTACCCGCAGCACTTGGGGTCCTCCGCAAGCACTGTGGAGCCCCAAGCAGGCAGGAGGTAACGGAGGCAGAGTGGGATCAGGCAGGATTAGGCTCAGTAGGGCTTGGCTCTAACTAAAATGAAGATTGTGTGATCTCAGACAAACTCCCGATGACCCGGGGCCTCAAGAAGGCTGCTTTGGTGCTTGAAAGTCATTTATTTTCATTCCATCCAGGAAGAGTGCACACCAACTGCTGCAGCTTCCTGAGCCTGACGAAGGGTTTTTGAACCCGAAAGCTTGCTTAATAACTATTCTCCAACCATTTGGGTCGGTCTAATAAAAGATATCAAATTCACCCAAGGAACCTTGTCTGCCTTTATTTTCATGTGCATTTTGTTTTCTGGCACAAACTATCCCTTGCGACTGGATTTAGCCGCGTGCTACGACAAAGGCTTCTTTCTTACGACGTTTAGTAGCTACTGGGCACGGTGGATCGACGGCCTCGACTCGTTTCCATGCTCTGTCCCTTGAACAGACCTCCTGGAAATCAAAGCCAGCGTGTAGAGGTGGGACTGTGGGCACCGCTTGCTGAGGGCGCCCGACACTTCTCCCGGCAAGACGCTGCTTTCAGGTACGTAACGTTTG
>NW_005842380.1:435509-436925 GCF_000455745.1 Alligator sinensis | reverse complement strand
GTGGGCATTCCCCATGCCAGCTTTTAGGCAAGCTTCAGCCAGAATGATCCAAAAATGAAGTGAAGGAAAAACATCTTGTTTTGCCTATTTAAGCTAAAAAAGCATCCTGGCTCTAGTTCCACATGGGCTTCAGAGCAGGGACCTGAAATCCAGAGGGGAGGAGAGGACCTCTATCAGTGCTGTGTCCCCCGCACCTTACCGGCATTGATAAATCATCCCCAAGGAGTCTCGTGGAAGTCAGCTGGCTGGTCCAGGCTGCGAAAACAAGTCCTGTTAGGAAACAGCCCCAAATCACAGTTCACACGTGCAACCAAGTCTTGCTACAGCTTTGCAGCTTAACTCTCCTCGGGATCCCACCAGCACGCAGGATGCTCAAAGCAAGACCTCCCCTGCCCCTGCAGCTCTGGGTACCGGCAGCCAAAGCTGGAAGAGTCTCTCTCGTGCTCTCAGTACCAGCCTTACTGACTCGCATGCAACACGGAAGAGGCAGGCACCCGAGTCAAATACAGAGGGGACAAGAAATCTTGCAAATCTGTGTTAAAGCACAGCTACTTCCAGGACCTCTTGAGTTTGAGCAAATACCCTAGCTTAGCCCTAGGATGCACACGATGCCACGCAGGAGGCACCATGCCTCAGTCATTAGGGAAACCACCCTGCATCCTTGCTCAACCCTGGATGTTTTTCTGGAGGCAAGATCAGGGGCATACGGCTGCCGTGCAAGGCACGGCACCTCCGTGTAGGAAGTGCACCGGTACGCTGCTGATGCTGTCGCGTGCTCAAGCACGAGCAGACCCATGCAGTAAGGCTGCCGAGTCCCTCCGAAGTCTTACTCACACACAGATATGAATGGAAAGGATTTTCCCCACCCCATCAGTCTATATTCATAGGCAGCAGGACTGGAAAGGAAGGCGTGTGGGTCTGACAGCTGTCGCCATACGGTAATTTGCCCATTGCTTTCCATCACCAGACTGCAACTTGTATCTCGTCGGAGAGGAAAGGGGATACCATGACTCTCTCTTGATAATCTCAAGTGGAAGAAAAGCAGATGGGATTAATAGAAACAGACAGGTGATCCCCAGCTTGTTTGGATTTGAGGCACCTCTCATTGGACTTGAGACACCCCCTCATACCACTGGCACCCAATTTCAAAAGCTAATTTATATATTGCAGTGTTTCCAGACAGACAGTGGGGGTAGGGGATCATCCAGGCAGGGACAGGCCCGAGCCCCTGCTTATCGACACCTCGCAGCACCCTTCAGAGGACCTGCAACTTCTACAGAAAACAGTCCAAAAGAGAATAAGATCCCTTTTTATAGGGTTTTCTGGAACCATCCTATTTTAGAGCCGTTTGGGGAGTATAGGATTTCTATTCTACTCCATAACACAGTTGGAGAAATAAAAAAAGCTTATTAAAAC
>NW_005842380.1:429971-435478 GCF_000455745.1 Alligator sinensis | reverse complement strand
CTCTTCCAACTGGGGTGGCACTGGGTTTGAGAGAGAAAAACATTTCCGAACAAATGGGTTCAAGACGGTTGGGCCGAAAGTAGGGTCGATTTGCACCTTACAGACTAGATCCGAGGTGTGTGCTCATCATCATAAATCATCAACGTCTAAATCAGAGAGGCTCGATCAGCATATGGTGAAAAGGCCAGCTCAAACATTTAATAGACTCCTTCTTCCTCCTTCCTCACGGACAAAATCAGCCTCTCCAATGATTTACGATCCAGTTTTCCTCGTGGGTAGGGGAGGTTTGTTTATAGACATTGCGCTGCTCTTATATAATTAGCCCTGGACTTTCCATACTGCAGTTATTAGCATGCAAACCACCCACCTTCCGCTAGCTCTCCCCCGGGGACTACTCTGTGATTTCTTCTAAATGCCTTTCCAAATCTTTACCCAGCGAAAAGCAAAACCTGCTGGCACAACCATCACCGAGGGGTGCAATTTTTGCCTGCCCACACCCCCACGATAAGAAATGTTCCACATTTCTTTAGTTCTCACCTGGGAAGGTCGATTTAAGGCGAATTCCCCCCTTCCCAACTCATAAAGAAATAACTAGAAACAGGAGATGGTCCTGGGGCAAAATCCATGGGTTTTTCTTTCATTTTGTTTGTTTGGAGGGGTTGTTTTAAGTGCTTTGAGAAAGCTTAGAGAGTTCACAGGGGATTCGTGAGCGAGGAGGAAAACAGAGCAACATTTCTGCATGCCTCCTGGATGAAACACACTGCTTCTTGCAAAGCTCCGGTCCCCGCCGTTAGACACGCAGATGCTACCATTTCTTCCTTCTGCAAAGAAAGCCACCTCCGTGCATCCAAGCCTGCCTAGCCAGACCCCTTATCGGCAAGCTCCGTCCCCCTCCAGGGACCTTCGGCAAACAGCATCGGAGCGATGCAGCCGAAAGGCATTGGTGGGAGCAGGCGGACTCTGCATTCTCCCAAGGGCAAAACAAAGATGCTCTTCTCTTCTGGCCTGGGCGGCCACCTCTAAACTGCACCTGTGCTTCTGGCCCGGCAGTGCCTTCCTCCGCTCCTTGAGCGCTGCCAAGATGCAGAGGAGTCGGTCCCGAACGCCGCTGCGCTGCGCTGCGCTGCGCTGCTCCGCTCCCCCGGGGTAGGAGAGCGTGGGCCTCCAGCCGGTTTTCATCGAGGCAGCCCTGGCCTCATATGGTTCCTTTTAAGTCAGCCACACAAGGTGGACGGCGGGGGCCGGGTGTGCGCGGAGAAGAGGGATGGGGGCAAATCAACTCATTTCAAGACATGGCTGCCCTTCTCTTTACCTTCCTGTTTGGAAGGCGGCCAGCGGCTGCCTCATACCTCTGCTCACATCTGGAGGGAAGTCTCCCTGCATTGCAGGGGCGGCTGTGCTCAATCGGCCCATTCAAGACGCCCGCTTGGGTTGTCCGGACTCAGCGTGTGGAGGTGTGTGTGCCGTCCACCTTGCGCGTGGCGGGGACGAGGAGGGGGGAGCTGCGTGGCCGTTTCAAAGCGACTCAGGAAAGCCTGGTATTCTGGCCGGCCCGTTTCACACAACTGGACGCCCCGGGAATGGCAGCTCGGGGAGCAGGGGGCAGCAACACGGCCAAGAAACCTCTGAACCTGTGCTGGGGGCAATTCATGTAGGAAAAGGGAGATGGGAGGGAGAGAGAAAACACCAAAGCAGCAGCAGAGTCAAGCTAAAAGCCAAGCTATGAAGCATTTCAGGCACCCCCGTCCTGATGGTCCTTGCTGAGCGTACCACGTACAGCTCGAGCAAACTGTGCCACTGGACATCAGATCGAAAAACTGGATGATCTCTGGAAGTTGACTTAAACTTTAAACTGCTCTCTCCATCAAAAAAGGAGATGCGTGCACTGTACTACAAAGAGAGAGAACAGCAGCAACAAAAACCTTTACATTTGCCGTGGCTGTGAATGGCCACGTCCAGAGCTGAAATGCCAAACCCCCACAAAAAAAGGCTTGTTCATTCTCTGAGCTTGCATGGTAGGTTAACCTAATGCAGTTACTTCAGGCTTTGTCTAGACTACATAATGATCCACATTAGCTACTTAGCAAGGCTTCACTAGTCAAAAGGAGACAATTGGGTGCCCTCCGGACTCCAGCGGGATCAGTCTTCCCTCTGGCAGCCGTGTGTCCACGAAGCAAAACTCCTCCGCCTCCGAGAGCCGCCCGTTTGCACTCAGTGTCATCTTTCCTTGCACAAGAGGACCCCCGAGAGCGAAGGATCAAATGAGACGGGCTGCCCCGTGTCATCGGTAGCAAGTGAGACATGAATCCCCGGATACGAAGGGCTGTTACTGAATGGCAAGTCCCGGCACCATTCCTTTGCTGGCCGGTGGCGATGTGGCAGGGGCCGATGCTGTACCAGGATCTGGGCACTTGGTGGCACCAGAGAAACATCCAAAGAGGCCTGGCAGGCGGAGAGGCGAGAAGAGCCTCCCCACGTACACGCTCAGCTGATGGAAAGGTGCAGGAAGCAGCCCGGCTAGTTTGAGCAAGCATAAAAAGAAGCTGGCACCGCTGACCTTTTGGGAAACAAGACGGTGGCCTCCGGAGAACATGGAGCTGAAAAGATCCTGGCACCGAGCGTGGGGGAGTTACCGCCAGAGCCGTGCCGCTGAGCTGAGCTGAGCTGAGCTGAGCTTCCCCAGGGCTGGGCTTTCTGACAAGGCTCCCGGGTCCTTCAAGCTCTCTGCAAACACCCGCCAGGTTGTAGCCGTACTGGTCCAGAGGCAAAAGGAATCAGGACTCGCGGTAGAGGCGATATCTTTTATTAGACCAACTACATTTGTGCAAAAAAAAAAATTCTTTAATTGCAAACACCTGCCCCTTCTCAGCGCTGCCTGGCGATTCCCGACCGGGGTGCCGTGGGATGCTTTTGAGGGTGCTGCAGAACCCACGCATGATCCACAAGCAAAACCCAGCGCTTTCCAACAGGAATCGGCCGAGCTGTGAACATGCTGGCCTCCTGAGCTCTTTGCAACAGAAGAGTAGCTCGAATATTTCTCTGTAGTCAAAAACAAGTGAAAGCTAAGAGCTGGCACTTTCCAGGGGGTGTCCCCTCAAACAGGGAGCCTATAAATGTCGAGAACCGCTGCTTTAGCCATTAAGAAGCAAAAGGGTTTTAAAACCTGCAGCCTCGACTTGCAACCAGATCTATTAGCACGTGCTCAGAGGACTCCACACGGGATACGAGAGGTCAGCGGACATGAGCAGGGCTCAGATAAATAGGCGTTATCTTGCCGTAGAGGTGCATCAGCAGGGGCAATTGATGTGTAGGACGGGAATCTGCCGGGCCTTGGCAAGATGCTTAGCCATGTGTGAGGCAAGAGGTGGAGAAACATGATTTACACTTGACAAGACATGGGTGCATGCTCTGTTCTGCTGCTCCCTGCTTCAGCAAACTCCCCAGCCCAAGCCTGGCTCCCTCTTTCTACGTGCATGCACTCTCCTTTGAGATCCTGGGAAAAGCAGAGCGAAGAACGGGCTCCGCTTCCAGCTACCATGCAGCTGCAAATGGGTTAGCCTCCACGAGAGCGGATGGATCAGAACTTGCAACGAAGAGGCAGGAGGATCCTTCAGTGAAGGCACAAGTCCGGGAGAAGCAGATCTGCATCCAACTCGCAGTTTAGCCACAGGTGTCCTGCGAGACCTCCGAGCAATCACCCCAGTTGCATCTGTAAAAGGGCAGGTGCCCACAGCCACCCCCAAATTCATGGGCAGTGAAGGTGACCTGCATCTCCTGGGGCCTCAGTCAAATACTTGAGTAATACCCAAATGGAAAGATTCAATCCTTAGCATGGGACTGTGGTGATGGGGAACATCGCTACACACACAGGCACTAGCCCTCCGATGTGTCCAGGCCCGGCTATTCACACCTGCCTGGGACACCAAGGGAAGGATGGTGCAAGGGTCTACTCATCCCCCCACTCTCCACAGAGACTGAGCGGGTGATAGCTTGTGCATTGTGTGCCTCTCTTGGAGCTATTCTCAGAGCCTCCAACAGACCCAGCAATGCACCAGCTACCCCGACCGTCAGAGTCGCTCAATTATAACAACTCCGGGTTTCCGCTTCAGTTTTCAAACGATGCACTCTTCACAGCGCTTTAGGAGACGCCGATCTTTGCGGCAGAGAAAACTGATCGCTCCGAGGCTCCTGCACTTTGAGCCCTGACCAGCCGTGCTGGGGGCTGAAAACCAGGTGGTCCTGACATTTTGGAGAGGACGAGGCCACCGGCTTCATGTCCAAGAGCATCCCCTGGGCTCGTGCCGCGTCTTCGTTTTCACTGTTGGCCTTGGAAATCAATTAGATTTTTCTTCTTCCTTCTTGCTGATAGAAAATGCTCTGTGAAGCCTACGGGGAACTCGAAGCATCGCTCTCCTGCCTGCATGAAATGCCTCCCCAGAGAGGTGCATTTGCCTTTCTCCCAGCACGCAGCCAAAGGGACTGGCCTGAAAGCAGCTTTGCAAACCAATGTGGTGCTTGTCATCATGCAATGCTCCTACCCGAGCGCCTCCGGATGGGAACCGCCAGGACAGCGAAGCCGTGAACGATGGTATCGACAGCACATATCCAAGCTCACGCTATCAGCAGATGTGCGGGCTCCTCTCTCAGCCCTAATGGGCCTTTTCTCTTTGATAGCAAGCCTACAAAAGCAGCTCAGGGAGATTCTCAGTGAGACAAAGAAAATGCATCCTGAGACAGGGACCTGGCCACATCCAGCCCAGAGCTTTATTTTTAAAAAAGATATATTTTCCTTCTTGCCTTTCCTTATTGTATAGGTTTACAAGGAATTTGCACAGACATGCCAGCTTATACAGGGTGCAGCTGGTCTATGGTCCCATGAGGAAAAAGAGCTGCCCAAGTGCTGGCACATCAGTTTTCCAACGAGTGAAACCTGGAGCTGGATCCTAGAGGACCTACTGCTGCTGGATGTGGCCATACGACCCTAATCCTCCTCGCCCATGACCTGAGGATCGGAGGTCTTTGTGCAAGAGCAGAAGGAGCTAAACCCATGCTCCCAAGCCAAGCGCCAAAACAAGCCAGCTGTTAACTCTTCGTGCATGAATTATTCATTGCTTTCTGATCTAAATGATGCTGTGCGGCGCGGCTGCCAGCCATTTCCAGCCACTGCCTTCCACTTCAGAGGTGGCAGTAGTTCAGGAGCAGATGAAGTAGTCCCCCATGTATAGTTAAGAGTGTTTGAGCATCTCAGCCACCACAATAGGAACAAATAAGCTCATAAGGAAGCACAAAGGCAGAAAAACAACTGCTCCACTTGCAGAGGCTACCCAGTCTGCACACAGGACTTAAACACAACGATGCTCCGCAAACACCTCGGCTGCTGTCAGCGGTCTCCTGCTGATGGATGGGAAGCACAAGTATTTCTGGGAACTCATCTTCGGGTAGCTCCAGCTGGCTATGCAAGCTCCCTCTCCCCCTTCATGCCCAATGGTTACAACCTGTACAGGTGT
>NW_005842380.1:409581-429940 GCF_000455745.1 Alligator sinensis | reverse complement strand
ACAACTTCCATTTGCTTCGTCTCCCTACAGCGCACGGTGACTTGAGAGTCTGGCATCGCTTGACTCTTCCAGGGCTCAGCAGTGACTTAAACATCTCAACCCTGGGACCCTTCAGCATTTGTGCAAGGATGACTGATTGGATCCAGCACGATCTCACTCTGTCTGCAGATGACACTGTTAAACAGATCGATGGCAATGGAGTTACTGGTGGTTTTTGTCGGCCCACTAACTTTGCGCTTGGTATTTTGCAGGGCCAAGGTGCCAGCTTTCATCTAACGTGATGAATGCTGCTGTAAATACAGAGAAAGAACCAGCTGCTTCGAGCTTCTTTGCTTTTACCAAGCAGTCAATAAAGAAAAAGCCCTTTTGTTAACACATCTCTGGAGTCTCTACAGACTTTACGAGGAGTCTTTTATTCCTAAAGGTTAGAAAAAAGGACATGCAAAATCCAGCCAAGACTATCAAACTAGCTTTACCCCCATGATCCCTAGGATCATTAGGGCTTGTTCCAGCAGGTTACACAACGCACTCTCTCTCTCCATATCACTAAAGCAATTTTGCAGGTTGTCTAGCGGATCAGGGTGCAAGAAAGCAGGAGCGACGGGCCCGAGCCCCTCAAGGAGGGAGGAGAGCTGATGCGACAGCTCCATTGAAGACGGCCTCAGCCAAATGCATTACGGAGACAAGGGGGCTTGGCGCTTGCCTTTTAATTCTCCTAAAAACCCTGAACTAGAAGCATACGTCTCTCTAATTCGATGAGGTGGTGGGTGGAGGAGACAGGGGCTGCAAAGAAGGAAAAAGAGCAGCAGTGGAAACCAGAGGCTGATCCTCCAGCCGGCAGATCTGCCCATTTCTCAGCTTTCTCTACCTACGTTGAAGCTTTGCCTTCCTCTCAAAAGTCTCCCATCCATGTAGCTCCAGGTACCAGACCAGATGGGCTGCTCTGCCACGGTTTAGCCATCACGTCGCATAGAGCGGCTCTACACGGGTACCAAAGGCAGGGCAAATTTGAAGTGGAGAGGAACAAGAGGCAATTTGAAACAGGAAAGAAGCCAGCCTAATGCTATCAAAGATCTTCTCAGCAAAACACTCAGAGAGGAGACCGATGATGTCAAATAGATTCAGTGCCACCATAAATCACCGCTGCCCCCGCTGCACCTCGGGGGACCGTATTTCCACAAGAGCAGGCTAGAGACGTAGACGGAGCGAAGCGAGCAGAGCCACGGCGTCACGTTTTGCACACTTGTGAACAAAATGAGGGACTCTCTCCCCCAGGCTCCAAGGTAATAAAGCTTCCCCTTAATGGGAAGCTGCCAGCCTCACCACCTTTGCTCAGCCGCATCCCGGGAGAGGACGGACAGACTGCCATCTCGGTGAGAGATGATGAATGAAATGCTAAAACCCCCCGGAGTAGGAGGAGCAGCAAGCACTTCAGCCTCGTCACATCAAACTCCTCCGTGCTGGAGACAGGCCAGCGAAGCTCAGCGGAGATAAGGAGGAGTTCAGTGATATTCAACTAAAGGGGGAAGGGAAGGGGGGGGCGGAAAAATTTGGCAGCCACTTTGAAAACAATCTCATCTCCCACAAGCGAGATCCACATGCATTCCCCATTCATCCCTGATGGGATGTGTGAATCCTCCCGAAGGGTCGCCCTGTGTTGGGGAAGCGGAGGCTGTTCTTTGGCTCAACGCATCCCAGCGTGCATGCGCTAGGCCAGGCATTTGAGCATCGTTGCTTCACAAACCCCTCCTGGTCCCGTTTGGGTACTGGAGGGACTTTTCTTCTTGAAAACTTCCCTTTCATTTTCCTTTTGGGGGGATAAACCCCACTCAGAAAACACATCACCTCTTTAAAATGACCCCGCTCTACCGGCGCGATGGCCTGGGCCTGTGTCTGTGCTACAGGAGACCCCAAAGAGTGAACTTGGGTTTCTGTTTTTTTGCATAGGGTTGGCACAGCCCAGGCAATGCCAACCCTATAGGATCTGACTGTACTCAGGAGCCCGCTGGATTAGGCCCCTAGCAAGAAGTGAAACTCCAGTAACAGCGCCAGCCCACCCGTCCCATAAACAGGTGCATCCTGTTCTGTCTGAGTTTCTTCCTTTCATCTGTCCGCTCAGCTCCATTTATCAGCCCGCCGATGCAGAAACAGAAAACACTTCCAGCGCCTGGGTATCAGCAACCAACTTTTCCACTTGGTCTCGGACAAGCGCAGTCAGCGATAAGACTTCCTCCTGCTCACCTTTCTTGCACTGCTGCTTCCCGAATCGATTTATATCAGTCTAGGCCGGGCCGAAAAACTTGAGCATC
Organism: Alligator sinensis; assembly: GCF_000455745.1. Classification (NCBI taxonomy): domain Eukaryota; kingdom Metazoa; phylum Chordata; order Crocodylia; family Alligatoridae; genus Alligator; species Alligator sinensis. The sequence continues at coordinate 427,631 of NW_005842380.1, read as the reverse complement.
AAATAGCAAAAGGTTTCTAAGAGGCAAGAGGCTTTTATAGGATTGGTTCAGAAACGCACGTGGCGCTTACCTGGCACTTTCGAAGGTGGCAGATGCCGACTTCCCGATGGCCCCAAATCCAACGCCAACAGCCAGTCCCTCTGCAACAGAGACGGGGAGAAAAAAAAAGAAGACCGCAAAAGTTAGAAACCCAACTCAGCCAGGCAGCTGGTCTCAGCCGGCTCCTCTGGAGACATCTGCAAAGGGCACACAGATTTAAGTGAATTTGAAACCAGGGGTCTGGGCCTAGCTGTGCCCCTTCTGTTCCAGCCCTAATTTGGGGGGAAGGGGGAAAAACTGTTAAAATCATGAAATTATTATTATTATTTTCATTTTGAACAAGATGCTCAGAACCAGGAGGCTTTACATGCTCCAGATTCATCCCTCCTTATGAGCGTATGCAGTTATAAGTGCCGGGCACCCATATTACACCCTGCATGGCCTTCTCTATCAGGAGCCCAAAACAATAGCATTGCTGAAAAGCTTCTATTTTCTGCAGAAGAGGGATTTTCTGTAGACAAGCATAGTCGTTTCTTAAGGAGATAACCACGTGCGATGCGTGGAAAGGTTGAGATCGTTACGGTGTGCCTCTCCAGCATGCAGAAATCATCAGCAGCCACAGCCGAAATGCAACCCTGGTGAAGGATGCAAGGATGGGAGATGCAAACTGTGCTCAGCGAGTCAACCCTCATTCCTGTGTTTTAACTGGGATCCTCCAATAGTCATTAATACCAAGGATGGGATTTTCAGAGGCGCCAAGCACCAGCCTGAATGAGACTCTGCAAAACCTGCCCTCCCGCTGCAGCTCGAAGGTCCCCGGGTTTTTAAACAAAACCTGGCAGAAGCAGAGCTCCGCGAGCCGCCAAAACCCACTCTCCTCAAAGCCTCGTGTCAAATAACGGCACCGCGAAGCCTTCTTTCCTTATGAGTTAGTGACGGCTCGATCGTTTCCTCAAGTCCTAGCGCAAAGTCTGCGGTGACCGAGCGCCATTCCCACTGCACACGCGGCCTGTGGTGCTGACGGCGCACGGGCACAGAGATACGAAGGGAAACCTGCTCTTCTCGGGGTTGTTTCTCAGCTTATTATCGCTGTTGTTGTTAGCGAAACACAGAAATTCTGCCTCCCCGGCGGGGAGCCCTTCTTAGGTACAGTTGCTTCCCGACAGGGTTTTAAACCTGAGAGCAGTCTAATTACAGCAGTCATCCAGTCGAGGAAGCGAAAAAGGCTGTTAGTCTCCGTGCAGGTGTAGGAGACCTGCAATTTGGCATTGTAATGTCTCCTTGGCTCCACTCCCAGGGGAGAGCCTTACAGGACCTCCTGGATAATTAGCGAGCTCTTTCCAGTTCTCCCCGATTTCCTTTGCTCTCCTCCTCGCCTCGGCCGCTCTTTTATCCTTTTTTCAAAAACACAGAAAGCATTTCTCCCAAGTTTCAGAGCACTGCAACCTTTGCTGCTTCAAATCCACTCCTTTTTTCTCACGAGCCCTTTTGCCAACGCTTCTCTCCGAGAGGGAGAGGGAAAAGAACAAAAAAATTCAATTAAAACTGCTGATATGGCTGGATACTGGAATGGAAGAGGGTTTTATATAACCCAAGGAGGAGATGAAGTGTCTGGCCCTATATATACTGCATTGGCATCTTGACACGATGTCCAAGATGATGGACCTTCTCGTACGGTTAGGTATGACCTAAAGATGATGAATACCTGCCTGAAACTTAACTCCGGTATTTAGAGACTGGGGTGGGAAAGTCTCAAAAGAACAGGAACTTTTACGGGCTTTGTGGTCCTTTGCATTGCTGGAAAACATACAACCTGCCTCGTGGTATTTGAGCATTTCTATTTCTCCGTAAAGTGAAAATGCAAAGGGGCACATCGCTTGCTACTCTCTTGGGACCACCTGAAGCTCTGGTTTGCATTTTGGACACATGTTTAGGATAGGGGGAGAGAAAAGCAACCCAGTCTAACTGCACATCTGCACAGCTGTAAGCCTTTAAGCGTCCATGGAAAAGTTGTGTTGGTAAAGTCATGCCGTAAAACAGAGCTACACCCTGAGATGCGAGGCAAGCATAATGAGCACGTTAAAATGCCACAAACAGCCTTTGTGCTTGTGCAGAATGGAAGACTATTCTCCCTGGAATATATACACGACATGAACAGAGATCTGACAGGAGGCTGCTGTTTCCAAATAGTTTGCACCTGCATATGATGAAGGACTCTGAACATCTCTGCTTTGCATTCACCCAGCGGGGCCGGCAGCTCTGCAAAACTCTGCATTTAAAATAAAAACCCTCAAATTAAATGCCTAAGAGCTGTGTCCTTTAACAACACTGTCGATCCGGCCTTACCCTTTTGAAACATAAAAAGGAAGCCGAGGAACTCGGACCCCACGGAGAGCTGAATTACGGGACAGGCCGACAGGGGGGAAGAAACGTGCACCGCACTTCAGGTTACAAAGCAGGAGCCTCCAGGAGCAAAAGCACCTTGGTGGTAAAAATTAATGAAAGTCAAGTACAAATTACATATACCCAGGAAACATAAATAACAGGAAATCAAGATCAACAGATGGTGCATGAACGGCATAGTGGGAGGGAGAGCCGCGCAGTGACGGTAGCTGCTGTAATGCACACCAGGTGCTCGACCAAAAAGTGCAAATTAGAAAGGGAATTAGGAATGGAAACAGGCAGCAGCCACAGGTTCGCTCCGTGCATGGCTTCAGGAGGCGAGAAGCTGAAAAGAGGAAATGCCTGTGTGATGGCAAATGGAGAAATCAGTCCCAAAAGCATCCAGCCTGCAAAGTGCACCCACTGCTTTTCAAAGGGCAGGCAAGATGAGGGCTCGGACACTTGGTGGAAAGACACGTGTGGTCCCCTCCCCTTCAAAAAGCTCCTATATATTGCATGTCCAAACACAAGTCCACCTGCACGTGCGCACAGCTCCCTAGCAATTGGATTTATTTGAACTACTTCATCTTGGAAAAGCCACGGGGATTAACAGTACAGCAGCAGCACCACCTTCGGTATTGTTAGGCACTTTTCATAAGTGATGTCGAACCAACCCAACTGGCTGCCTCTTCGGCAGGACTCGAACAGCCACGAAAGGACGTTGCGATGACTCCGCGTTCTCCGAAGTCAGGGCTGAGTTGAAAATACCCAAAGCAGCTTCTCTTATGCAGTCAGATACAAAAGCAACCTCGTGGATTAACTTTTCAGATGAGAGGGATGCTGAGTCCGGTGCTGGACAGATCGCACCGAGAAGGGCAATGGGCGACGGTCTCTTTACACGCTACAGACCCGCGGCAGCTTACAAAGAGAAGCCGTGAAACACTAAATACTGCCGTCATCGGGGATGGCCTTCCCAATGTTGCAAGGGCTTGGTGCTGACGTGAAGATGGACATAACGGGAGGCAAAAAGGAGGTGGGCTTCACTGGCCATCCACTGCTACCTGCTTATCCCCCCGGGAAGTGGCAGGAGAAGATAAACCATGACAGCTTAGACCTCAGTGCAAGAGATGTATGCCACGACACTTCACTTTCCACTTCCAACAGAGCAATGGCCTGCATGTGGGCAGTCGTCATATAGCAGCTGACATGCAAGAAAAACCTTCCCCCTCTGCTATATTGCTTATATGCCTGTACCGGAGGAATCGGTCCAAAGCAATTCTGGGTATTGTGGGCTATTCCAGGCTTTGCAAGAGCGAGCAGCAGCCAGCCCTGAACATTTCTACTCTACTATGTATTTTTCTCAGAGCCAACAGAATAAATACGGTACCGGCTCAACGTCAAGCCGCTCTTTGATTTTCTTTTCTGACTGGAGAACCAGGACATACTGTCCCTGGAAGTAAGAAGCACAAATAACTGGTTGTACCCTAGCGATGCTCTTTCCTGTGACATTTTAGTGCAAAAAGCCGTCGGGAACTAGCCAGGAGGAATTTTATCTGTTGTCTTATTGCATCCACAGTGAAACCCCTCTCCAAAATCTTGAACCACCATTGTCTACAGGAGTTTTGCCATGTAATTCACTGAGCCCCCAGCCTGGAAAACAGCCAATATCTAAAATGTTGCACGCCACGTTATCTTGTAGTCTGACATTTTTATGGCTTAAAACACATATTCCTGGCTGGAAAAATGGGGGATCCGTTGTATAGTTGTGAGTTGGATTAAAAAAAATAAAATACCAACTCACTCTGTCATTCCCAGTGAAATGCCTATGCTTTTGAGCCCTCTCATTTATGATGAATAAACGAAGCCATCTTCCACCCATGCATTGTTCCCAAGCTCGCGTTCTTTGTCTGTAATAATGCAGTAATGTCAATGATCTCTTTTCAAGGGTTATGGCTTGTGCTGGGAGAAAACGGCACGATCTGCTGCTTACGCCCGACTCTCGGTTCAGCTCGTGACCTGCCCGGGTGAGAAATCAGGAGCCCCCATCTCCACGTGGCATCAAGGGCCGGTGGCTGCGTGCCAGCCCAGGGAGCACAAAGCAACATCGGAAAAGGAAAGAGGGGGAACGCAAAAACGTCTGGCTTTTTAAATACGGACTTCGCTGTCTCTGCGTGACATGAAAACCACCTACACGCCGGGAAACCGCGACGGCTCTCCATAGCAATATCAGATTGGGCCGCCTGGTTCCCACAAGCAAGGTCGCCAGCTCGAGAGCAAATCCTGCACGCTTTTACTTAAGAAAGGGTGTTTGCACTATTTTTCTCCTCCAGTTCTGACTGATTCTGCCAGGCTCCTTAACAAAAAGGCCTTCACCTTCGGGTGTTTTTTCTTTCTCTTTCCTTGATTGGCATAGCCCTGGAAAGGCTCTGACGAACGGGGCGGCAGTGATTGATTCTTTCATTACCCTGATCAACCGAGGAGGGAAAAGGGAAAGCAGTAAACAGAAGGGAACATTACCAAGGGTTGCAAATAAAGGGCACCCTGGGTTAATGTGTGTTTCCTTGTTGCCGGATCACTGCATCCCGAGAACGGCTGATGTGAGAGGAGGCGGCACAGCGAGACTGCACAGCCCCTCCGGGGGAGGATGCACAGCCTGAAGGATGGCTCACGAGGGGGACAAGGTGGAAGGGGGTACAACCCCCGCCATTACTTTGGCAGGTGCAGGATACTCCGCTGGTGCCTGTTATTCCTCCTCTCCTTGCTTGTTCACACCCACGACACGAGGAATCGCTTTCTCTCCTATTACTTTCTGTGGGCACGTCTACACATGCACTTTAATGCGCATTAGCTTATTTTAATGTGCATTAAAACAGCACTAAAAAGACTGGGCATTTATACCCATACTCCTTGGTCCCGTGATATGCTGGAGATCTGCCGCTTTGGAGCAGACTCAATTAATCGAGTCTGCTCCACACACGACCAAGGCAAACTGCGCTGCGCCACGTGCAGTGCTATAAGTGGCGAAATGCGTGTCAGCGCAGAAAATGGTGGCGGTGTCCTTTTGAATTAAAGCACCTCCAAGGTGTTTTCGTTCAAAAGCACGCCGCTGCCATTTTCTCAGCACTGATGCACATCTCACCACTTACACAACTGCAAGTGTTGCAGCGCTGGGCATTTTTCAATGCACCCGGCACTACAGTGCTTGCATGTGTAAAAATGCCCCGTGCTTTTTAATTATTTCACGTTAAAATAGGCTAACGCACATTAAGCATCACTTAAAGACGGTGCTTTTTAGTTAATGCACATTTTCCTGGTACTTCACAATGGAGGTACTAGATTTAATGCGCATTAACTAAAGCATGTGAATGCACGTGTAGATGCGCACTGTGTTAACTTTGAGCCCCATTCCACTTCTGTTCACTGATTTTAGCAACAGGATAGTGGCCTGGAGCAGCCCCGTTCCATGCTACAGACCAGAGAGCAACCTTCAGCGCTGCTTCCCCCTCGTGGCTACAGGACGGCACTTCGCGCTGAGAGAAGAAGGTGCCCATTACACGAAGCCAAAGCCCATTCGTGCCAAGAGAGGGACTCCTAAAGCTCCTCACCATGATTCAGTACCTGCAGGAGATGACTTCTCTTGAAAGGTTTAGAGCACGGGGCTGTATAATTCAGCTTCCTTGTTCAATCTGCAGGCTGAGAGTCTTCCTAAAGCCCCCTGGACCTGCAGGACTGCTCAGATACCAAAATGTGGAGGTCTTTACCAATCCAGTTTGTCACTACACCTTGTGTCACTCACTCCCCAGGGGTCGAAAGCTGGAAGACTCAGAAATCAAGCGGTGAAATGCAACGCACATTGGCAGATAGCTACTTCCCTGACACAACGGTCCCTGCACGGGGCTGGGATCTCGTGTTTGCAATAAATAACAAGCACAGTAAGAAGACAGTAGGTGTGTTCAGAGACTCCGAATGGTGAAATGAAAGAGGAGCGGTAGCTCAAATAAGAGCCACTCCTCACACCTGTTCCCAGCGTGGGGTGCTCACTGTAGTCATGGATCCACCGTCAGTCTTGCTAAGCATCATGACACCCTGGAGCACATCACTCCTCGTCGGAGCTGAACAAGTGCTTCCAAAACAACCTGGAGTCTTTGCTGTGCTGGGGTGGAAGAGTTATGAAAACATGAGTCCTGCCAGGCTGCCAGGCTCGACCACCAAGCAGTTATCAGTTCTTCATGTACTAGGACACCGTTTCCTGCATCTAACTTCAGCCCTTTTGCCTGCAGCTATCTCTGACACGTGCTGGACCATCCCTGAAAAAGTACATTCAAGCAACCCCTCTTGGGCTAGCGGTGCAACAACCCATCCCCATCACCGAGCCACCGAGAAGAGGGAAAAACAGGGGTGCACTGAAGGGGCCAAGGAAAATACAGACTGGATCCCTGAGAAAATCCTGTATAACTACCCTACGCTGCAGAGTATTCTCCAAAGAGAAGCGGGGCTAGAGCTGGAAGTGCAGGAGCTGCACATACATGTCCTCCTTAGGCAGGAGCCCAGACTGGGACTGCCGTACTGGTCCTGGGGACAAACAGACGACAGGCCCCAGTGCTGCTGATTTGGTTTGTGGGGTTGTTTTTTTACCAAAATAAAGCAAAATGCAGCCTTTACCATGAGGATACTTAGAGTTAGCCAAAGCAAAAGGATTCTTTCTTCTTTCTTAGACTTGCACAACTTTATATTTCAAGATGTCTTTATCCCGATAGTGCATGGGATCATGGACTAAACCTGCACTAACTCACTCAGGGTCAATGCCAATCCCCTTGGATCATCGTGTCTTTGGCAGAGAGGTTTTCACCCTAGCTCAAACACCAAGATCGAAATAAGACGGGAGGATCACTCTGTAGAAAAAACACTGGAGCTAGTAGGTAGCAGCTTATAACAGACGACAGCTCCTGGGGCCCAGATAAAAACCAGTTATGTCAGCCAGCATATAATGAACTATTGTGTGGGATGCCACGTGCACACGAACTTGGGCACCGTAACATTCAGCAGAATGTGCCTTGTGGTGTCAAAGACCAGGTTACCATTGCTCACAGTAATGGTACCCACAGGGCATCTGGTCCAACCCCCAGGATCCATCGCAAGCTGACGCACGGAGCAGGAGCGCGATCAGATCGAGTCCCTGTATTGATGTGTTCACACAAATACTCACAGCTGGCTCCCACCTGAATTTGCAATGCAAATGGGTAGAAGCTGGGCACACCTCACAATAAATAGTCCAGGTGGTATCTGGGGCGAGATGCAGTTGAGAAGGAATGAGAGCCGCTGTGGGGGTCCGACCTTGAGAGGAGACTGCTAAGTTAGGAAACCAGAAAGGTCCATCTGCAAGAGAGGTGTGTGAATGATTACTAGAAGCTGCATACTGACAGGTCTGGGAAGAAGGGGCTGGAGACCGGGGGGATTTGGAGAGAATCTCAGTCCTAGTGCACAGATGTAGCAAGGCTGTTTCTGGCTGAGAAAGAGAATAATGTCCACCCTACCGGAGAAGCAAAGAAGGTGAAAGACAGAGCGGACCGCAGGGAACGGCCTGAAAAAAAGGCAGTGAGGAAGGTGCAGAGAAGAATACTTTTGCTGGAACAGATGGGAAACTAATACAGGTTTGACGATTGGGGGAGATAGAGAAAGAGGCCCCCGCTCCAGGGTGCAGTGCATGAAGCTCCCACATAGTGAGCAGACCCCACGTTGGGCCCGTGGACGCTGAGCACAGTGGGGAGAAGGTGGAGGCTGGAAGGGGAGCCCTCAAGCATCATCTTCATGGACCAGACATCCTCTGTGAGCCTAGGGAAGAAAGAGAGGAGAGAAGAAAAGGGAGAACCAGGCTGAGAAGTCCAGAGGCAGAAGGGAGCTCATTGTCGGGTATTAAAACAAAGCGATTAGATAGGTAGGTGGAAAACCAGGAGAGCACAGAAGCGGGTAGCCAGGAGAGATGGCAGAGCCAAGCGAGGCTTTGAGCAGAGGATAGAGGGATGAGAGAAGGGGTTATATTGCACCACACAGTTCATGTGTGTCAGGCAACTTCAGTGCCCAGAGACTGGGCTGAGGTCTGCACAGGAATGGGGTCTGCACGACACGTCGAAAGCTGATGATGAATAACTGGATTAAAGGAACATGCCTGTGGACCATAAACCCAGGGAGATGGAGCTGGCGGGGAAAAGGGCTCCATGCATCACACTGCAGCACTTGCACCCTTGTGGTCACCTCCCTCTCCTTGAGCCCAAGGCATTTCTACTCTCTAAGAGGTTTAGGAGGAAACAACACCCACCCCTCAGAGCCCAGCAAGGGAAGCTGGACCAACTTGGCATTGTGAGTGGCAGCTGTTCCTTCACTTTTATTTTTCAGACCATTTTAACTGTTCTTCCCACTTTATTGTCATTTCACTTCGTTACTGTATTAGCAGAGCTATAGAAGCGGCACAAAGCATCCCCTCTCTTTCTGCCAGGTGGATAAAGACGCTGTTCCCAGAGTCTGAGCGAACGCCCGCTCCAGTCAAAACGTGAAGATTGAAATGGGTTGTGGGCTCTGGTCCAAAACGACTCCATCTCCTCCCTCCCAAGTGTGTAGGGGACACCGGAGAACTTTACCACCATGCAGGGCATGCCACGCCGTGACTTCAATGCATGATTCAAGTCTCGGGCCCCCCAGTTCAAACGGGCTCAAGTTTGCAAATACAACCATCTCATCCCAGGACCCCTCCTAAATGATGGCATCAGGCCTGCGTAGCACAAATGCCCGTCTCAGAGTGCTCCACCCGGCGCATGGTAAGCATCCTACATCCAGTGGTCTGAGCACAGGACCAGGAATGAGGCACTCCAAGCCCAGCTCTGACACTGGACAAGTCTCAAACTCCCTGCCTCAGTTTCCCCGTCCACAGGATAGCAGCACTAAACTAATCGACAAGGATCAGTTCTTGTTAAGTGATTTGAACCCTGGCAAGCGCTCCGCCAGCACAATTACAGCATGGCAGAAGAGAGAGTAACTCCTGTGTAAGTTTGGAGGTAGTAAAGAACGGTTTGGTTGTTCAATCAAACCCCTAATTAAGCCTCCCATACCCATTTGCATAATCAACAGAGGGACGTTAACTCAACCCTCTAATTTTCCCTCCCAGGCTCACTTCCATAATTGATAAATACAGGGATCAGATACAATTAAGATCATTTGAGGTTGGCAATGCCACGGTTTCCCCACCTGCTTACCAAGCTGGAAACATGGTCGTGCCCTGCGCAACCCGCACTGGGAGCCCCGAACGCCACTGACTGCAATCGTCCTCGACGCAGAACCAGCTCAAACACGCCTCGCACACACACAATCCTTTCGGAAATGCAACATGCAGAAGCGGCACTTATTTGACAACCTGTGCAAAGATGCTGAGGTTTCCTCATAAGGAACAAAAAGCCACGTCAACAGATCTGCTGACATTTGAAGTAGCGTATATTTTACAGGCTGGTGTCTGTACCCATCTCTTGGAAGCCTGGAACGGGCACGCGGTTCTTCTGTATCTGTGCCTGATGGGGTGTTCGGTGAGGGACACTCAAGAGCACCGGTCTAATAAAGGACGTGGGGGTGATAGTGGGCAAGAAGTTGAATAGGAGCCAGCAGGGTGGCCTTGTTGCCAAGAAGGCTAAAGGCATCCTGGGCTGCATCGGTAGGAGCATTGCAGCAGATCCAGGGCAGTGATTCTTCCCCTCTATTCAGCACTGGGGAGGCCACATCTGGAGTCCTGTGTCCAGCTGTGGACCCCCCACTTCAGAAAGGATGTGGACACATTGGAGAGAGTCCAGTGGAGGGCAATGAAAATGGTTCAGGGGCTGGAGGACAGGACTGATGAGGAAAGACTGAGGGGAAACTGGGCTTATTTAGCTTGCAAAAGAGAAGACTGAGGGGGATTGAATGGCAGCCTTCACCTCCCTGCAGGGGGCTGCAAAGAGGATGGAGCTGGGCTGGTCTCAGTGGGGGCAGATGGCAGAAGGAGCAATGGGCTCAAGCTGCAGCAAGGGAAGTTGAACTTGGATATTAGGAACAACTCTCTCACTACGAGGGTGGTGAAGCACTGAAACAGCCTACCCCAAGAGGTTGTGGGAGCTCCACCCTTGGAGGTTTTGAAGACCCAGGTAGACAAAGCCTTGGCTGGGATGATGTAGTTGGGGCTGGTCCTGCTTGGAGCAGGGGTTGGACTAGATGCGACCTCCTGAGGTCCTTCCAACCCTCATTGCCTACGATTCGATGATAAGTGCTGGTCTGCTGTAATCAGGCCGTCCCAGAGTGTTGAGCTGTGCATGCATCTCCATACATTACTACAAACAATCTCTTTGTAAGCATCTAAAAGATAACGCGATGATACAGAACAGCCAACACAGATTTGTCAAGGGCAAGTCATTGCAAAACAACTTAATTTCCTTCTGTGACAGGATCACGGGTCTTGCGGGCAGAGGACAAGCAGGAGATGTGATGCATCTCAGCTGTCACCAGGCTGTTGACACTGTTCCTTCGTGACAACTTCTTCAGGAAATTAAGGAAATACCACGTAATGGAAGGCAGGTACACAACACAACTGGTTGGAGCAGCACCTTCAAAGCCTGCTCATCCCTGGCCCGCTCTCAGATGGAAAGGATCTACCGAGCGGGGTTTCCCCAAGGTCTGTCTATTCAATATTATCATTAGCAATTTGGATGATGGAATAGAAAGCGCATTTATTAAATTTGCAGACAATGCCAAATTGGGAGGGGTTGCAAGCACTTTGGCAGACAGGATTAGAATTCAAAATGATCTTGATAAATTGGAGAGAAGGGCTGAAATAAATAGGAGGAAATTCAATAAAGACAAGTGCAAAGTACTACACTTAAGTGGAGATCATCAACTGTACAAATTCAATATGGGCCATGCAGCCCTTTTGCAGAGGACTTGGAAGATATAGCGGATCTTAACAGCCGGCAGTCCCGAGTGCGGATCTGCTCTGACCACTGGACTGATGGCAAGAGGAAGATGGCTGTAAGAGATGGTGCCTGGAGGTCTGGAAGGAGAGTCTTTGCCATCAATTATTTATCAGCGGTGACACTAAAGGCTCAGAGAAGGACAATACAAGGGAAAAAAATCAATGAGAGATTCACTGAAGAAAGATTTCTTTCCTTTGAAGGCAAAGGATCAATGAAAGCAGGGATTTTGGCTTGGTGTCATTTCTTTAAAGAAGCAATCAAATATTTAAACTGAAAGAGAAGCTGAGGCAGCTCCAGACAGACACCACCTTGTATTCAGAGCACACACAAAGAGGTGCATGTTGCCATTTATGATGGGGACTGATGGAGAAAGTTATCCGTGTTCCCTAGGACTTGGGTTAGTGGGGGTGCGGTGGGATGGGACGCTTCAGTCCAGTAATGCAGGAGTGCGTTGCTTTGTTTATACGACCGGGCAAGACGAGAGAGGGGAAAAAAATAGTTTCTGTATTGGACTCGGCACTTCCGGAGCTTCAGAGAACAGTTTCTCACCCGGCCTCCCCAAAGGCCGGTCGGTCTACATCAGCCTCGGACGTGGAGGGAGAGAAGTCAGCTAATGCAGCATGAGCCAGCTTCTCGGCTTCAATTATGAACCCACAGCAGTTGCATGCAGCCCACCTGAATAAATAAAGCCTCTGCAAGCTCTACGTTCAAAGCAGCAGCCCATCCCATATATCCCTCCTCACCTTGCAGATGCATCCGTCAAAGCTCAGTGGGCTGAAAGGGCTGAGTTCAATCAAACGGACCCACATTTTAAATGCTAGCCATTGCAGTTTACATGGAGCTTCTCTCTCGACAAGTCCCCCTACCCCATGCATTTAAAAATGCCAGCAAGTGAAGGGAGAGGAGTTGCACCAGTCCACTTCCGTGCACTCAGATTCTTAGTTCCTCCTTTCATAGTTAAGGAAAGAGCTGGATGGGTGGGAATGTCACTCATCAGTGCTGAAGGCATCTGACAGCTTCCACCTCCCAACAAGGAGGGCTGCGTTTCAGCTTTGCCAAGGCTGCAAAAGGAACGGGAACAGCAAGTCACCACACATTTGCTCTAGCACAGCAAACTTATTAGTGGGGTACTTAACTCTTTCACAGATGCTAGACAAGAGTTTTCTTTCATTAGACCAACTAGATTTTTGCCAAAAAAAAAATTTTTTTTAATCTTTTTTTTCATCGCAAGCTTTTGGGCACAAACGCCCTTCTTCAGGCATAGGAGAAAAGATTGAAAAAGTTCTCCTGGGTAGCAATGAAAGTTGGTATTTCCTAGGAGAGTTGAAGGTGTGGTAAAATCTCCCATTTGGAACAGTTCATTTTACAGGAGATTTTACCACTATTCCCGGATACCAGGGAATAGTTCTGGCATCCCACGCTGGATATCTAACAACACATGGGATCCACATGGTTTAACAGGAGAACATCTCTTGCCATCTTAACAAGAGCCTTACGATAGCGGATCTTTTATGCCTGCGATGCCCGGAGAAGCTCAGCCTTCGGTCAGTGCCGTGGCTCCCACCATGGGTTTGCTACTGGTCCCCACTGGGATTTTACATGGAGCCGACTCCCCCACTTCACTTTGGATGGAGACGTAGCTTCACGAAGGTGTTATTCAAGTCTTCCTGGCTAAATGTCCCCCTGGCCACCGAGCACAAGGTTTCACGATGCCTGCCGCACTTCTGAACCCCGCAGACCACCTCCTACTGCCCTCAATTCCCAGCCCCAAGGCCCGAGACTCGGTCCTCAGCTCTTCTCTACTGCAGTTGCGCTAAAAGGATGAAGATGCTGCAATAACCCAGGCCTGGCCCGGAGACGAGGATGCCTTTTCTTGGCCAAAGCCTCCCAGCTCCCCGCTTTCTGTCAACTCGCAACGCCACTGCAAACAAACCTCCATGGGATCCAAGTGATTGCACAGAGTGGGCGCAGAAATAACAGAACAAACAAGCAACGAGAGAGGGTTTTTTGCCAGGAGACTGATTCCAGTAACTGCAGCTGCCATGGCAACCCCTCGGTTAATTGGAAAGGTAGGCCTGATGGCCTTCCCCCCTTCGCTCCACGCCAGAGCCGAGAGCGTGGGCAGGCACAGGGGCCTCGCTCCCCTCCCACGTGCCACGAGATGACGCAGGTAGCTTCTGCAACGTACCTGGTGGCCCGGTGGCCCTGGGGCGTGGACAATCCCTTTGCCAAGGCCAGCTTCTCTTGCTTGCAGGAGCCTTAATTCTCCAGCTGGCCGAAGCGCAAGGGGCAATCACGGACGCACGCAGGTGTTCGAGGATCCGTGCCACGAACACACGGTCCACGGGGAGCAGCTCCCACCTGCAACCCCCCTGAGCAAAGTGCTGTCACATCTGCATTGTCGCCACGGTTTAAAGGGGTTTATTGCACGATGAGCTCCCCTCCCCTCAGCAGCCCAACACTGGAAATACCTTTGAATGCAACTGCAACGGACCCTGAATCCTGAAAGGCCCAAACAAGTCCTAAAGGGGTGTCCCCTTTGGGGACTAATGCAGGTCCTTGAGTTTCCAAAGCCATTGATAAGCATTAACAAATCCTCCCCGCCATGGTGCGAAGCAGAAAGGAACCCACGACCCGGGCCACGGAGGGAGTTGGTGTCAGGAGTGAGTTAGTTAAGGAGTTTCTAGCAACTAGAGCAAACTATCAGAGGACACCGGTCCATGGTGAGTGGCTGGGAACATGGCATCTTCTTGCCCATAGCCCTTGAAAAACCAAAATCTTTTCCCAGCCTGTTCTCCCAACTTCCCCCTGCTCCCTGAACCTCGATGACCAAAGCAGTTTGCAAGAGGGTTGGAAAGCCGCTTCTTCGTGAGCTTCCCTGGTCCCCCTTCCAGAACGACACCCCTGCCAAATCCGCCAGCTGCTTGCAAGACCCTAAAGTACTTCAATGAGACCAGAGGCCAAAGCAAATCAAATGGGGCAGCCTCTCTCCAGCCAACCCTGCTCACCGCGGTGCTGCCTCCCTGTTCTTCCTCCTTCCCTGGCCAACCCTGCACAGTCTGATCACAAAAGACTTTGGTTTTCCATGTAATTGTAAGATAACAACTGTTTCCTTGCAGCCACCAGATGCCATGCACAATTATATTGCTATAGACATGAGCTGTGACGTGCAGCAGAGGCTAGGGGACTCTGGCATTCAGCTCCTGTTATTATCATGAATTATGAGCAATCCTATTTGGGATGGCAGCCAAAAGACCAACAATTCGGGTCCCATCGTGGTAGGCACTATACAAGCAGAGATCAATAGAGACTTCCTGCACCCTTCACAAGTCGCTTGAACTCCGTTAGGAAACCAAGCCGTACTAAATAGCCAGGGTCACCAAGGGAGGGTTCATGGAGAACAGGAGCAGGTGAACAAATGACAGGAACAAAAGATGTTCATACACCTGCCCTAAGGCATAATTAGCAAGAAGGAGCAAACAGGATGCACAAGCAGAAGGATTTCCTGGTAGGATGATTTGCAAACGCTTCTGGACATAAGCAGCTCTTGAAATTCAAATGCTCTTTCCCCTTGGAAGGGGCTTGTGATAAAAGCAGACATTTCAGGAGAAATTGCACCTGTCTGCTCCAAAGACGGAGGCCACGTGCCCTCGATGAAACGGTCTGGAGGCTCTGGAAGCTGCGGCAGGAGCAGGTTGCAGATCCCCAAGGATGGGCAGATGCCCCCCGAAGCCAGGCCGAATCTGCAACCCACCGCTCCTGCTCTCTGCCTCAGTTGCTAAAAGGGCAGCAGGAAGAAAGCCAAAAGGGCACGGGAGAACCTGAGAGCTTGTTCCGGTGCAACAATATCGAGGGCAATTAATTTTTTCCTGTCCCAATGTAAGCCTTCTATGGCAGGGGTAGACAGGAGAACGCACCAAGCAGCACGCTCCCCAGCTGCTGAGACTGGAGCTTGGAAAGCAAAAGGCTAGAAGCCAGCAGACGTGGCTATGAGCTGCAAATCACCCGTTTAATCCAGAAGACCTACCCGGCTCTATTAAGGGCCATGCACGGGAGCGAGAGGCTGGAGCCAGCGTGACCGAGGGACTCTCAGAGCAAATGCAAACACCTCGAATGTTCAATCAACACCAAAAATTAAGGACTGGTTGATTTGGTTATGAACCCTTTGTAGCAGCTTTCAGATTGCTCGCTGAACAATTAACTTCAGCTCCAGAGCTTTGCAAAGCAACCCTCTCCCTATTTGGTAGCACGTTCATATTTATTGCAGCTACTTCTATTTCGGCTGGTCTTCTGCAAGGAGCGTGCACGTGTCAGAACCACTCTGGCTCTGATCGAGCTGCTATTTGGCGAATACCAGAGCAAAAGTATTGGGGAGGTTTAACGTCTCTCCAGCTCCGGCAAGCGATGTGACCTCCCACTAGCAGAGGTGTTAGGAAAGGGGAGTGGGGAAACCTGGGGAAAGTGGAATTTCTTACAGAAAGAGCTGGCCTCTAGCAATTCACCCTCAGGGTCCCAAATGCATTTGCAGCTCTGGCCATTGCATTTAGGTCCCCAAGCAAGACCCTCGGGCATATCTCACCTGTCTCCTCTCTTCCTGCCAAAGCAGCCCTGAGGGTTTTCTGCAGAGATGGGCTCTGCACCGAGGGGAATAGCAGCCATATGCTGAGCCCGGGGAGATTTTAGAAAGGGGGAGGGTGAAGTCAGCTTTCCAAAAACATTGTCCTTTCCCTCCCCAACTCAGGCTTAAGCCACCCCCATCTGTCTGACTGAAGGCTGGAGCATCCTGGGAGGCTTGGGCCATGTCAAGCCCTTCCACTGAAGCTGCTAAAAATGTACACAATGCAAGCGAAAAGAGGATTTCCCCACTGGGACAACACTTCATGTTCAAGTGCAAAGGAAAATAGTCCCCTCCCGCCTGGCTAAAAAATAAACCTACTGCTTCAGGGATGCTGGATGGACCCTGCTGTGGGGTTCCAATGAGCGAGTCGTCCTTCCGTCGTCCTTCACTTCGGGATTTCACCTCTCCCCTGCAGATGCCCCACTATGCTAGCACTTCCTGGCCAGGGCAGGTAGGAAAAGAGGCCAGGATGCAGTTGAGAAACTCCTGAAATACAAGCACCCTAAAACAGGAGCACGGTGCCAACCTAGAGGCGTAACACTCCCCTGTCCCAGCCCACGTGGGCACCAGTACCAGTATTTCTCCACTCCAGTAATGTTAGCATCTACTAGTAAATAAAAGAAATTTTTTTTAAAAAATCTGATTTCCAATAAAAGATCTGGTGTAACAAACCTGATGATCCTCACATCCCCTTTCCTTGCCTCAGACAGAGGCCTTTCCTCGACCAGCTGCATGCGGACATGACTTCAATGGGAAGTGTATTCAGGAATACACCTGAATCCCCCAATTTACGACTACAACCGAGCGTGCTGGCTGTCTGCTACTTCCGAAGCCACACCGGGTCTCATTCAGGAATTTAAAATAAAGGAGACTTTTGCTCCGTTTCCTTCTTCCTCCACGAGCTGCTGCTTGCTGGAAGCAGCGGTGCGCGGGGTGAATGGCAGCCCTTCTTCTTCCCCCAGTTTATTACTACAATCGAGCCTGCTTGCTGTCTGCTACTTCCCTCCGTGCTTCCTGCTCTCTGCCAGGAGCTGGGAACTGAGCCTTTCCCTCACCCAACCGCTACTTGGCTTTACCTTAAGAAAATGCATTTCTGGGAAATTCCTATGGAGATGCAACCCGCCAGCCCCAGACAGACAGGAGGAACCAGACAGGCAGAGTCAGCCTTAAAAGCCTCACTTCCGAAGACAGCGAAGACTGCAGATTTGGAGGGGAGCGGGGAAGAGAATGACAGCGGCTGCGGTTTGCTGGTGGTGGTAGATGACTGCACAGTGAAAGCACCTCCAGGGCTACTCGTCCATCAGGGCTTTTCATATATCCGGGCTGTCTGGCACGATGCAAGCTTCACGCTGCCTCGAGCCAGTCGTGACACCCCACGGGGCGAAACTATGAATGGCAATTATCCTTGGCAGCCTCTGTTGTGCCCAACACGGGATACACTGCACTGTCTAGCACGGCGGAAGCAAGAGCCCCGCATCGCGCTGCAGTGAATGGGGGCCCAGGTGGCAGTCAGGCCTGCCAGTCCTCCGTTCAACAAATAGAGGCGTCCAGCAGGTTGAAGTCCCTTATTTCATCTCATCAGCGGCTCCCGGTTACATCTGTGATAGTCACTGCCTTCTCATCCAAAGGGACACGTTCCTGTGCGGCTGGCAGACGGGGTAGGACCACGTTAGCTGCAACGGAAAGGGCTTTTAGTGACACGGGGGACTTCGTGCATCAAAGGAACTGCGGAAAATACAAAACCTGATCATAAAGGGACCATTCATGAAAAGATCTCTGGAGAATCAGCTCTGCCGAGCGAAGAGGAAAGCAAGCAGGCGGACGTGTTTTCCACCCAGATCAGAAGGGTTGACGCACCCCCATTTCTAGTGAATGGGCATCAGAGCATCTTCTCAAATCCAGCATCATTCTCGTTCTTCTGTAAATCCTTGTCGGACTGTCCTCATAAGCGCGAACTGGTGCTAATCCAAGTCACAGGACCAGGCCCATCGTTTTGAGAGGAGGAAGGGGCGAGAGAGAGAGGGAAA
>NW_005842380.1:408833-409550 GCF_000455745.1 Alligator sinensis | reverse complement strand
GGGGGACAGAGCATTGGGGTACCCGATGGCATCCTGCTTTCTCATTTCAAGCAATCAAAAAAAAAAAATCTAAGAAAGTCAAAGTTTGGTTTCGGTCACAGATGCATCTGCAAGTTGCTGGGAATTTTTTCTTGCTTGGAAAGTTGATGAAGAGTGGGCTAAACAAAGCTGGGATGATGTAGTTGGGGCTGGTGCTGCTTGGAGCAGGGGTTGCACTAGATGGGACCTCCTGAGCTCCCTCCACCCTCACTGTCTGTGACTCTATGAATCCAAGGAAGTGTGCGTACTTATAGTTCACATAAATGATCACAAGAAAGTATTCTTCCCAGTCAACAGGGAATCAGACCTCCCTGCCAAAGCGCTGGGAGACCTTTTCAAAATCCGATTCAACCGCCTGGCACTTGGGTACACCCCAGATCGATCTTTTCTGTAATCTAACAGCCCCAGGGCTTCATATAACCATGTAAGTGGAGAAATGATTACACTAAACTATAAAACTTTTTAAAAAATTCTCAGTGATAAGTCTTTGATTGAAGAGCTCAAGCCCTGAGTGTAAAAAGATGATGTGATATTTAACCAACAGACCGGGGGGGAAAATCAATGGAAACCCAAGTTGATACAATCTAAACCATGCCTGAATCTTGCTCTTCTGGGAAGATTAAAGAGTAGGAGGTGGAGTGGGGAAGAGAGAAGGGTTTGGAGAAAAATAAATAATAT